>NW_026606828.1:947500-1482500 GCF_029890125.1 Rhinichthys klamathensis goyatoka
CCGGCCAATCAGAGAGCTCGGATGAGGTCTTCAACATGCAAGTGAGTTATATTATTGGTATTACAATTTTAAAATGACATATCACACGAGTAGGCGTGCGATATGGATCTATATCAGCACAGCTGTGATTTACCTGAGTGCTGTAGGTATATATAGCCATATCACATGACTACGAGTGTGATATTGCATAAGAAACAAAAATGGGGTGTCTTAAATTACCCTCTTGTGTGTGGAACTACTTCCGTCCGCCGCGTAATCAAATCTCAAGATGAAGTTTAATAGATGAGCCCAAGTCTCTGTTATAAAGCTATATACTACAATTATTATGTAGAGTATTATGAGAGAGAGATTGAATAAGCGAGTGTGATTACCTGCATCTGATACAACCTTCATATTCAACATACTCATATTCTTAATACGCTGAGTAAAGCGATATCTTTGTCCTAGTATCCTTTTAACGGTTATGGGGATTTCCCATGAAAACCCTGGTCAGTTTGGTTGTGTCTTGCAATGTGTTGTTGAAAGTAAAAAATAATGTCAATGAACAGTAATATTTAATAAACAACAATAGCCATTATAAAAGTTGCAAAGCAATTCAGTCAAAAGTACAAAGGCAGCACTCTGATACAGCATTGAAGTTATATAAAGTTATGCAACTTTGCCCTCAGCCAAAACTTTTGCTCTTGAACAAATAATATATTAATGAGACCAAAGGTTGCCTGTTAAAAATACCCAAAATGAACTATTTCTCATGTTTAACGACATGTTTTCAGAGGGAGCGGCAAATTCCCGAAGGACTGGCCGAGATAAAGCTGTTCTCTGCGGGTACATGCTGAACGGCCACTGATGGCCTGGAGCTCACGTCTCCGAAAAAGTTGAAGCAAATTTTCAAAAATAGGCTCAATCTTTATAAATAAACCGTATATTTGAAGTTTAAATAACTATATTCTTACCAAAAAAACTCTTAAAACTACATACCGTATTTGTAAAATTATAGTGGGTTCACTCCTCCACCATTGAAAAACGGTTCCCGTGCTGATACTGGTAGAATATCGCATGGGTGGAAAGACCTCTCAGCCAATCAGATTCGAGGACCAGAAGTACCTGTTGTATAAATATGCCTATTCAAAATCATACTTATTAATACTAATATGAATGTGTACAATTATTTATAGATAATAAGGCATATATATATATATATATATATATATAATTTATATTTATATGATCATTTGTATTTAAATTTACTTGCACAAAAAAAATACTAAATCACATTATTTATCTGTTGTATTTTTTCTAGCCCAGTCCATCTACCTCAAGTCTCAGCTCAAATCACTCTGGCTCACACAATGTGAACAGCTCTGCACCCTCCAGCAATAGAGGTGAGTGAATTCAATAGACTATAAGCAATACGGCACTCGGAAGCGGGCAGTACTTACCGTGCCTCACAACATAATTGGCATCATTTTGCAGCATTGCCTCATTTCCTCTGTTATTTTGTATCCTTTCAACGCGCGCTCTACGTGTCTTTATTCCTCTTCATTAGCTTCTCCACTGCCGTCTGACAAGCACAAGCACTCCAGAGAGAACGCCTGCCTCTCTCCGCGGGACAGACTCTGCAGCGGCATTTTCCCCAGCCCGCTGGAACACACACAGGTCAGTGCAGCTGTGCCTGCACGGTCAAAGACACATGTAACAATTACAAGCCAAACACAATATTCAGTAGGAAATCATGTAGTGTGGGGCTTCATTTTTATCCATCAAGATTTGATTGTTGTGATTATTATTTGAAATTATCATAAAGCTGACTCAAGCCATATCTAGAGACCATAATATTTTAAAAACGTAAAGGTGGACTCTTGATTTGAGTCTGTAAGTAACCACCCAAAACACCTTAGCATCCACATAGCAACATCTCAGCAGCCACACATGATATTTAAGTATTGTAGTGGAGATTTGCACAATTCATATATTCTTCAGAAACATTTTATTTAGACATTTTATATATATATATATATATATATATATATATACATATTATTTAAAAAATTTGAGGTTAAGTTTGATGATGAATGATAAATATTTGATGAATATAAAGTTCAAAACAACTACAATTATTTGAAGAGAATTTTTTTCTAAACATTTATTATGTATTAAATATATTACTTGTCCTTATAATGAAAATAAGGATTTTTTTTATTTAATTAAATATTGAAAATGGTAATTAAAAATGACTTTATGCATTATATAATGTAAAAATAATAAAAATGTATATTATATTGTCATATATTATTATATATAACTTATTTATAATTTATACATTTTTGTATGTGAATAGCATAAATAATAATTTAAACTATATTAAGTATTAAAAAATAATTTATTAAATAGTAATTAAAAATTACTATTATGCACTATATAGTGTAAAAAATATATATATGTATAATATATTATATATAATTTAGATTTTTTGTAAATATTATAAATATAAATTTAAACTATATATAAACATTACATTTTACATTGGTAAAATCGGTTATATTTATAATTAAAGTAAAGTCCATTTTGCTTTCATGTTGTTTTTAAAAGTCCAGCGCTCAGTGTTCAGTAAACGTCCAGAGAGAAAGACACATAGAAGGTGTAGCGGAGTCACTGAGATTTGTATCTTTTATATCCTTTGTAGAGGATGATTCCGTTCCAAATACCAGTGGATTCACCATTACCACGGTGTGAAGCCAATCTCCCCACACCTGAGACGGGTAATGCAGCTTTCTGCTGTGAGATATAATACACCCGTTACACCTGAATCAGTCATGTACGGCTCAATGACATGTCCTTTTGTTCCTGTGTTTGTGTGTGTGTGTGTTGAATAGGATCTCTGTGCAAGAATGTGAGGTCACTGTCTCCCATGCCGACCGCCCGCTCCCCTCAGAAGGTGATTCCTTTATGCCTAATTCACACTATTATGGGGCTGCACGATATTGGACAAAATGAAAAGAAATACAGGAATGTTTACCAGATGACTTGAATAGCTATATTTGGAAAGAATGAATCATTCTAGAATGAGTGGGGTGATTTAAAAAATTGTATTAAAAAGCTGGAATATTAGTTTTTACTATATGAACCATCCTTTTAGGGCTTAACGGTTTATTTATTTATTTATTTATTTGGGCATTCACACTTGTTTGGTTTTTTACAAGAACTAACTCAAACCCCTTTCAGTAACCATGAAGTTAACAGAGTTTACAAAAATATCTCTCCACTTGAGTTTGCAAAGGCACATTAAAAAAACACATAGTTTTTGACTAATTAAGTATAAAAATATAATAATAATTGTGAAATTGCAATATTGTAAACGTACTGTAAAGAAATTGAGTATTTAATAAAAAAATAATAAAAATAATTTTATTTTATAGTATAACTGTAAAATTACAATACTAAAACGTTCTAGTTTTTTATTTTGAATAAATATGAAATACTTTGAATAAAAAAATGTAATTAAACCGATATATCAGCCATAAAGCGCTATAGAGTGACGCTATAGTTCCGGAAGTTATTCTTCCATTCATTATTCCCATAGGGATTTTTAAAAAAGTCTTTATTAAAGAGTTATAAGCTCTGAACCAAGCCAGTCAGCTACAAGGTGAATCACAACAAAGTAAAAATGAATATTAGACAAAAAGACAAAGGTACAATACTGTGTACTTAATGGCTTTAGTGGGGGAAATAACAAAAATCCCATGAAGCATTGCGAACAGCATAATCAAATTTCATGGGAGCTATTTTGGCGCATGTTGCTTTTTTCAACTCTCTGATTCTATACAGCATCATGGGTAATGTATGTCCAACACGATAATTGTAAAAAAAATAAGCTGAAATAATGCAGGCTGATGGCTTCAGCAGAAGCAAAAACATGGATTAACAACATCGTAGCTCACAGTAGGGCTGTCTTTTAAAGGTTTTAAAGTTATCATTTAAAATCAGTTTTCCTATGGAATGAATGGAGCTTTTACTCTCGAAACCCGACTGTTGCACTCTATTGTGGCTGCGGTGTCACATGACAAGCTTGACATGAAAATAATAAGGTGATACGTTCTAAAATAATGGTCGCTTTAAAAAAGTCACACCGGGCATATTTTTAACTTACTTGTGAACGGGTTAATGAATTGCTTGTGCTTGATTTTGCTCTGCAGTCAATGGTGCCGCCCCTCACGCCCTCCCCGACCGATGGCTTGCCAATGGGGAGCCTGGCATCTCACTCCCCTGCCCGCTCTGGCAGCTACAGCAGCGGCATCTCGTCCCTCAGCCGCTGCAGCGTCTCTGAAACGTGTGGGATCGACCTCCCGCCGCCCGACCCTCCTCTGCCCCCCGCCGTTCCCATGGACATGCCCATTCGGCGGGGCAGCAAGACTCCTCCTCCCTACAGCGTCTACGAACGGAACAATCCCCGGCGAGCGACGCCACTGCCTCACAGTCTATCAGTGCCGCCCAGTACTGACAACCCCAGCCTGACCGCAAAACCCCAACTGAACCGCACACAGCGAATTAATTCCGAACCGCGCCACAGGCCCACCCCCAGGAAGGTCTCTCAGCTGTAGTGTCCGCCGCGCTAACCGCAAACTGGGACTAAGTTGCATTTTTTTGCAGCTGTCTAGGCTATGTATCATAATTGGGAATGTTTTCAAATGCAAGGAGGACAGGGAGTGGCATATTCATAAATAAATCTTTCAAATCTATTAAATAAGAGTGTCAATGAATAAATAAGTCTATGTCAATACATGCATCAAGAAATGCCAAATACAAAAAGGTAATAAATTAATCAAAGTCCAAATCCAAAAGTTTAATTTAAAAGCTATTTATGTATTTATTTATTGACACATTTCATAAATAAAGAGAATTATATTTACTATCTCTTGAATCTTTGAAATAAATAAGGTCGATAAATAAATGTTAATACATCAATGCAAAATATAATTTAAAATAAAATTGAATAAAAACAATCATTTGATTACATAAATAAATCCTTTGGACTTCTATGTATTCATTGACATACACACATTTATGGTTTATTGACATTTTTGCTAAAGATTTATTTATTATATCTCACTCATAGTCCTCCATACATTTTGGTTTTAATTTAGCGATTTGTATTCTAGAATGGAAATGAAAGTAAATCGGAATGCACCCATGATGAATGTTTTTTTTTCATTTCATTTTTGTTCGTTGATATTAAGTTAGATCATCTTAATTTCATTTTTCGGCTGCATATTTGGGTGACTATTTTGTGGAAGTGCAGCTCAGAAACGTTCTTCACCGATGAACTGAACCGGACACAGTCCTTCTGATATGCAGTTACAGCTGGAAATGATAATGTACTGGAAAAGCCTTGAAGAGATTATATGTACGCTTTAAAATGGCATGTAATTTACAGCAAAAATCTGAAGATCTGGCAGGTCCATATCCCATTTAGAGTGCACTGAAACATATTGCTAGCAAGGTATTTTTGATAGAAGTACAAAATCAGTGTTGTACAGCTTTTCTTTCCACACTATGGCAGTCTTTTTCTTTTCTTTTTTTGGTCTTACACGAACCGAGGCGTGCAGCTAGACCTGCATCCCGTTTTAACCGCTTTGTACTTTCCGGAATGGCTAAAAGGTGCTACATATTTCTTAGTGTTTTTTTTTTTCTAATGTAGCCTCGTATCTACCGAAACTGCCTGACCGTTTAAATGTGCCATGTGATGAAATTGTGTGGTCTCCGAGTTTTGTGCCAAAGATGCAAACAGTATTAACTTCTTTGTCAGTGAGAGTAGTTAGGAAAGCTTACCTGAAGTTAGCGTGACCGCTAGTGCTCAACAATGTGCTTCTTAAACCGTGTGCAGAGGCGTAGATCAAGACTGCATGGGGCATGAGCAGTTACAAAGCAATATAACCATTGTAGTTTGCAAAGAGTGATAGAAACAAACACTTTTCCCAGCAGCCAGATCCTAAATCAGGTTGTGTCGCCGCAGTCACTTCCGAACAATATTGGCTGGATCAAATCTGTGTTTCTTTCTCCTTTAAATGTTAAATCCGACAGAACTGTTCACATCGAGGTCAGAAATTCAATTTGGACTCTTATTTGGACTTTAGGTCATAGATGATAAACACAAAGTTTAGGAAATGCTGTGTGGAATTGATTTTCTTTTATATTGGTTTATCTTTTATATTGTTTTTTTTTTTTAAGAGTAATTTTTTGCACCATATTTTCATTGAAAGTTTCTTTAAATCATTCAAATAAATAATTTTATGTGTCATTTTTAACTTGGAAAATTAACTTAAAACATCAAAACATTCATCTTGCTAACAAAGCCAGCAAATGTTTAATGAAACGGCTGATTTTTAGACATTTAAGAAGTTGCATTTCAAAAGAAAAGAGAAACGTTGCCACATTTTGATGTCAAATTGATCGTAACAAACAGCTTTTTCACTGCCAGCTTGAAAGCCCACAATTCCTTTAATAAATAATGGATAATTTGATGTATTTAGTTGTTGAAATACAACTTCAAAAACATGCAACAGCCTTCGGGAATCACGTGGACAATCGAAATGGTCTGCATTTTATACAAAATTGTTCATAGCAAAAATGTCCCCTGTTATTTTATTGCATTTTTGTAGATAAATACAAAGTACAAAGTGCTGTATTTTTTTTGGCAACCTAAAACATTTGAAGCACGAAAAATCAAACTAAAGTTGGAACAGTGACACAATTCTTACAGATGGGCACCGATTCGCTTGTTCCCTATTTTATTAACGGCTTTGCAGCAAATGTTCTCATATTCCCATGTTTTACGAGAGTTGCTCATTTCAGGCAATCATGTTTTGTAATTTCGATGGATTGCCAATGGTCAAGTCGTAGGACGCTTGTATTTCTCCTCTCCTCTTCTCTCCTTTCACTCTCCTTTTTATGGATTATACTCTTTCTGTTCAATTTTTTGAACTTGTAAAGTTGTACTTTATATCATACAATGGGATGAAAGTATTCCATATAGCCACATGTGTTACAGATTTTGTACAAAAGGTGTTTATATGAAAATGTAACCAGTTCATAGCTTTGAATGTTGCAACTAAAGTTTTTATTTGTAAATGTTGAATATTAACCATCACACAAATAAAGGTTGATTGATGTAAAGTGGGAGTTTTCATTTATTATTGCTGCTCTTGAGATAGATCCAATACGAAGACTACAAAGAGTCATTAACCACGGCTTCTTTTAACTCACTGTAAATAAATGAAAGTTGCTGCCTTAAATTTATACGTACAATCAACTTGGATGTTTAAGACATTTCAACTTAAATGACATTAAAACTGACCTAAATGAGTTGAATCTTGTACAACTTAAAAAAAAGTTGAAAATGACTTAACTTATTTTGATGAGTTAATGCAGTGTAAAAACATTTTGTCATAACTTAATGATCATATCATTTTTTTACAATTTGATGGAGTTCCCATAATTGGTCAATTTGGTGGTAAATTTTGTAAATTCTAAATGACCAACATTTACATCTGCCACATAGGCCTACTTTAAAAACAAAATGTGTCTTTTCTTTTCTTTATATGACCATAATACAATGTTTTGTGGACATGCAGTAGTATGTGTATCATGTTATTGATACAATGGGCAATCATTTGGCGCCATAATAAAGACGCTTTTTTTTTCCTTTTCTTTTTTTACTCATATCCTTGTTTTCTTATGCTAAAATTGAATATGAACTTAATAATGTATAGTAGGTTTTGTGAGGGCTTTTCCTCATATATTATTATATATTTGTAATCTTCCTGTCAGGAATATGATTCAGACATGGAGGGCTTTAGGACCCGGGAAGCAGCGAGCGTGGTGTCCCACTGACGGAGCGACGTACAGCACATACATAAAGACATTAGGTGAGTGTGTTGACACGTCTGAAACCATTGATACTCAGCATTCAGACATTACCAGTGCTGAAGGGTTAATGCTTCACTTTTGCTTTTGTGTGTTAATTGCATCCATCCGTGATAAAGTTCATCACACGCCCATAGTTTGCTCTTTTTATAGTAGTAGCGACATGTCCTGTCAATCCAGCGTGGTCGCCATTCACGCTAAACTATAGTAGATTTACTCATGTAGTGTGAGCTAGTGTTGCAGTTTTTAACTTAGTACACAACAAAATGAAACAAGAGAGATGTAAGATAAGACTACGACATTTGCTAATGTTGTAGCCTACTGTTGTATGAACTGGCGATCTGTCAGAGCTCACGTGCTGTGTCTCAAAACCTGTAATTATTTTGTAATACAAATGTGCAGCATCATAACTATACAGAATACTATATCCCACAATGCAGTGCACTTGAATCGACTTGACCTTCCATTTCCAGAATCACAACCTTGTATCAGACACAAATTTAAACATTTAATGTAAAGAGATAGCTGTTAAGAATTTGTTATGCAAAAGCAAAATAATAGTTTTTATATCCAGAATGATAACTGGAAGCCACTTTATACACACATGCTTTGTTAAAAGGTCATGTGATGGTGATATAGTTCAATAACATTCAAATAGTTTGTTTTTGTATATTAGTATTTCATGTTATTTTTTTAGTAGACAGTGTATACTGTGCAGTAAACAGTGTGTTACTAATTAGTAATCCATTCCTAACTGAGTTAAATGCACCTCCTTGATAGTCTTCACTGTTTTGATGTATATCCGAGTTTGCTTTCTCAAACAAGAAAAGATGTAGGGCGGGACTTCCGAGTGGTGCAGGTGTGACGTCAGAACCCAGAAGACTAATTCGCTGTTTTCTTCGAGATCTTTCTATGGGGTTTTAAAACAGGCTAATGCTGCCCAAATGTTAATTGTCCTAATAATGTATATATATTTTTAGGTAGGCCGTTTATGATGTTTTGAGCATTGTTTACTGCTCTTCACAGTCTCTCAGTTCAGGAGTAAAGACCAGCATTGTCATTTTTTATGCGATATATATATAATATATTGCCAACACGTGAATATACTGATATAAAAAGATTCTCCCATAGGAATGCTGGATTTAGATTCTAGGCTAATTAATTAAAGCTGCCCTCTGTATCTGCCCTAATGAACACGATTATTTAGAATTTCTAATCAGTAACTTGTGAAAACATCACTTCATATTGGCTTTGCAGTATAAAATGGTTGTATATATTATTACATATATTTAATAAACTACATACACAGCTGCAGTCCGTATCTTTTGGCGCTCTTGCGGTTAATAAACCGAACTGCATCCCAGACAGCAACATAGTGTCGGCCCACATCTGGTACACGTGGATTCAACACATACCAGATGTGGACCGAATCTGTGCCGAGTCGACACTATGTTGCTGTCTGGGATGCGTCCTACGGAAGAGTAGTGTAGCCGCAGCTATTTCTCTCTGTTTATATCTATGACGAGTCACGCAGGTAGGCTACTGGGCAATGGTACAACCCGAACCAGTCTAAAATAGTCCGAATATAAACACTTATTATAGGTGTACCGAAGTGATTCAAAACACGGGTTGGAAAATGGATTCATGATGTACTTGCTTATTGTATACATTTTGTAAATTTTGAAAACAAAAAAAGTTACGGACTGCAGCTTTAAATATATAAACTATTTAAAGGTAAAGTTTACCCAAAAATGAACATTCTGTCATCATTTACTCACCCTCAAGTTGTTCCAAACCTGCATTCATTTCTGTCTTCTGCTGAACACAAAAATGCCAGTAACCGTTAATGGGCCCCATTGACTTCCATAAAAAAAATACCCATATACTATGGCATCAACTGTTTGGTTACCCACATAACTACACTGCATATACATGTCTTTACTAAAAGAAAATGAGAAATATGTTATATGCGGTATATATATATATATAAGTATATATAACTAAATGTTATAATATATATATATATATATATATATATATATATATATAATTATATTTTTTAAATAATATTATAAAAAAAGAAAGGCTTTTTAAGATGCATGTGAACCTTAAAATCAGTCAACATTTCACTTAGTGCATATTATTAACTGTTTTCAAAAGTTTTACCATAGGATACTGTGAGTCAGTGTCATTCTTTCTGTCTGCTTGTCTGCAGAACATCATTAATCTCACCGCTGCTATGATGCAGACTAATGGTCAAGCATTCCAGCTGAAATCATACAGCTGCAGACATTGAGATAATTTAACCAGATTCCGCCTGTCAGCATCGTGTTGTGAAATGCACTGTTAAAATATGCCCATGCATCAAGGAAACCGAAAATTGCCTTGTCAAGAGTGGAAATCTGTCATTGCAGTTTCAAATTACCCTAAAGCAGCGAGTTCACTAAGCATTTTTCGACATATTTGATGACTAGTGCAATTAAAATGGTTACGCTCATATAAACAAAGGTAACAGGCTACAGTTTTTCTTTATGCAGGTGGCATATTTGACAGTATTACTTGCAGGATAAATGGGTTAGGAGTTATAAACGGGAAGCATATGATAAATTGATTCTGCTGGAGACCACCATGCACCGCTTCGCAGCTGCGTGGAACGGTCACCTAATATCACAGAGGCATTTGCTTTCAACTCTAGAAACACATTTTTAATTGGGTTCGGCTACAAAAAAAAACCATCTTTGTTGCACACCTGCTGTGCCAACCTTGTTTTTTTTTATCGCTCGCGGTTTTATTTCTGTCCTTAGCACATGGAGAATGGTGGAAAATGTTCTCGACTCTGACTCTGAAAGGGGCCTTTGATGAAAAATGAACTTGACGTTTTCTTTTGATCACCACGCACCAGTCCTAGATTCTCCCATCTGCCCGTTTTTAAGAATAAACTATTAGATGCTCCACTTTACGCACCTTTGAGATCCATGTGCCAACCATCTACTGTATATAGAGCCTCGGGCTGGGCATTACACCATTACTTCACTCTCTGTTTGTAGCCTGAAGGAAAAATATAGGATTGTGGCTCGGGACAAGCAAAAATAGACTTTTTTTCTTTCTTTTTTTGTAGCCTGTCATGTGTTGTGTGGCTCCGTGGTGATTGGCAATCTTTCACTGTATGTGCTGGTGAGGGATTATTGTTAGAGCAACCTGACAGCTGGCACTTGGCAGGTCTACCCAGAACACCATGGATAATTTAGCCACTCGTTGTCATAATAGTTCATTAGTCGCACTCTTGTGCTAGATGCATCTCTTCACGAACTAAGCGAATTAATACTTAACACTACAAGAAGTGCCAGAGACACATCAGAGAATCTGGTAGACGAAGATGTGAAATCAAAATTGACCCTGTTTACTTTCTTAAAGGGATAGTTGACCCAAAAATGAAAATTCTGTCATCATTTAATCGCCCTCATGTTGTTCCAAACCTGCATTCATTTCTTTCTTCTGCTGAACACAAAAGAAGATATGTTTAAGAATGTTGGTAACCAAACATTTGACGGCATTATTAACACATGTTATTGTGTTTGATTCTTGCAAGGTCTTCCAGAGAAAAATAATGTTTAATCAAAATTCATTAACTTGGCATAACTTACTATTTATTAGAGAATCCTGAAACAAATGTATCACGGTTTCCAAAATATCAAACTGTTTTATATCAAGTTTTTGACATTGATGAAAATAAGAAATAGTTATTGAGCAGCAAATCATTATATTAGAAGGATTTCTGAAGGATCATGTGACACTGAAGACTGGAGTAATTCAGCTTTGCATCACAGAAATAAATTATATTTAAAATATATTGAAATGGAAACCAGTTATTTTAAATTGTAATAATATTTCACAATTTTACTGTTGTTGCAACTGTGATTTCATTAAACCCTGCCTTCTAACATACTTACTTGAATTTATGTCAAAATTTATATTGATAATCATATGTATTTTAGTCTTTTATAATATTTAAGAATTTCTTTTATATTTTTCAATATAAAAAAATATTTTTTTATAATGTTGACAATTGTACACTTTTCTTGCTTTAGAAAGTCTCAACATAAAAAGTCAAAATATTGTTAAAAAAATGAATTACTACAGTACTAAATGATTTATATTCAGAGCTGTGAAGTTTTTGCAGGAGATTTCTAACTTCTGACATTTGTACTTATGTGATTGTTTTATCAGAAAAGTAAAAAAAAAAAAAAAAAAAAAAAAAAAAGAAGGGTCCAGCTACTATGGCTTGCTCAGATTACATATTTCTTGGATATACAGTAAAGTTGGTTTTGTTGGTTTTTTTTATAATCCGTGATCTGTGCATCTACACTGTAAAAAGTGATTGTGTAAAATCAGTTGACTTAACTTAAAAAAAGAGAGGAAACTCCTTTGCCTTAAAATTAATACACTGTAAAAAAAAAGTTGCTGCCTTATATTAAATACAATCAACTTGCTTGTTTATGGTTTACGGTTGGTTTCAACTTAAATTACATTAAACTGACTTAAAAATTAGTTGAATCTTAGAAAAAGTTAAAAATTGGTTAACTTATTTTGATGAGTTAAAGCAATGTAAAAACATATGTTGTCATAACTTATTGATCATATAATTTTTTACAGTACAAGTAAATAAACAATGCGTAATTTAAAATGTCAAGTTCACATAACTTCATTTTTTCAATTATGCATGAGTTTTTTTACTTAATAATTTTAAGGAAATTGGTTTCCTCAATTGTTTTGAGTTAAAGTGATCTGTGTATCTAGTAAAAAACATCCTCTACAAGTAACCTGCTTTTTTATATTTCGACCACAGGTGTCGATGGAGAACGTAGCAATTTCACAATTTTTAATTAATTTCTCACAGTTGAGACGTTATTTCTCATAATTGTGAAGTTTAGAAGTTACAGAAGTTTATGTTTATGCATGTTTTTATCCAAAGCAACTTCCAAAGCAATCCATTCAAGGTGCGCATTTACATTTGATCAGTTCTTCCTTTTCATGGGAATCGAACCCATGACCTTGGTGTTGCTAGCACCACGATCTACTTTGAGCTAAAGGAAAGCCTACAAAGAAGTAAAATGGTTTGCGAATGCCATTTCATGCAAAGTTTAAGTTTGTATTACTTTAGTGTTGCTGCCTCGACTAGGAAGGTGTCTTTTTTTTCCACCACAAAAGGTCATTTTCTCTGTTTGAGCAGTGCAACCCTGACAAATCCTGCACTGCGTTGTGATTCGCTCAGCATTTTTGTTTTTCACCCTCACATCTAAGTTGTTGTAGTCTCTGATTTTTGAGCCTCTTGTGTCACGGTGTGGGTTTTGTGTTTTGTTCCTTGTTCTTGTCTGTCATGTGATTCCCTGTTTGTCATGTTATCCTGCCATGTGTCTTGTCTTTTGTCATGTTGTTGCTCAGTGTCCACAGGTGTTCCTCGTCTATGTCTATTAGTCTCCCCAGGTGTCTCTAATTAACCACGCCTTGTTATCTTGTTTAGCTTGTTTGTCTGTGTATTTAAACCCCTGTGTTTCAGTTGTTGGCTGTCGGTTGTTGTTTAATGTTTGCTTGTAGCTGTTCCTTGTTCTTCTGAATACCTTGTTCTGCGTTTACCCTGGATTACCTGTGTGTTGGATTATTAAAGTGCTTGCGTTTGGATTCACTCTCTGCTTCATTCCTGCTACCAGCGTAACAGAACAACCGACCAAAAATGAATCCAGAAGCACGGATCTCGCCTGATCTTCCCAGCATGAGCTTGGAGTTCGCTGGAAAGACCGCGGCCTTAGCCCTGAGGAGCCCTGATTTGTTTCAGTTCACCTGGGGGTTTGCCTCACTTGCTGCCTCCTGCTCTCTAGAGGATGAGGCGATAAAACTATGTTACCGGCTGGCGGCTAAGGAGGTCAATCCTAGGGAGCTCCCCGATCTCTCCGGTCTGGGCTGGAGAGAGGCGCTCTCCAAATGTTTGGAGAGCTTCATCCCGTGTCATGCCCGGCATTCACCGCTGGTTCCGGTTCCGGTGGTCCCGAGTCCGGTGGTCCGGAGACGGAGGAGGAGGAGAGGAATGGCCTCCTCAACAACGTGTCCGGTGGCTCCTAAGCAAGAGCCCGTCCAGCCTGAGCTTCCTTCGCCGCTGGTCCAGTCCAGCCCAGAGCTTCCTGCACCGCTGGTTCCATCCAGCACAGAGATTGTTCACGTCACTTCTGCCGAGCCAGAGACGCTTCACGTCACTTCTGCCGAGCCAGAGACGCTTCACGTCACTTCTGCCGAGCCAGAGACGCGTCACGTCACGTCTGCCCTGCCAGAGACCGTTCACGTCACGTCTGCCCAGCCAGAGACCGTTCACGTCACGTCTGCCCAGCCAGAGACCGTTCACGTCACGTCTGCCCAGCCAGAGACCGTTCACGTCACGTCTGCCCAGCCAGAGACCGTTCACGTCACGTCTGCCCAGCCAGAGACCGTTCACGTCACGTCTGCCCAGCCAGAGACCGTTCACGTCACGTCTGCCCAGCCAGAGACCGTTCACGTCACGTCTGCCCAGCCAGAGACCGTTCACGTCACGTCTGCCCAGCCAGAGACCGTTCACGTCACGTCTGCCCAGCCAGAGACCGTTCACGTCACGTCTGCACAGCCAGAGACCGTTCACGTCACGTCTGCCCAGCCAGAGACCGTTCACGTCACGTCTGCCCAGCCAGAGACTGATCACGCCACGCATGCGCCGCCTGAACCCTCAGTGACCGCAACACTGGCCATTATGGCCACAGCCATGTGGTGTGTGTGGGCTACGCACACCCTTGAGCCAGAGCCCGCTGATCCTGCGCCAGAGCCCGCTGATCCTGCGCCAGAGCCCGCTGATCCTGCGCCAGAGCCCGCTGATCCTGCGCCAGAGCCCGCTGATCCTGCGCCAGAGCCCGCTGATCCTGCGCCAGAGCCCGCTGATCCGGCGCCAGAGCCTGCTGATCCTGCGCCAGGGGCCGTTGATCCTGCACCAGAGCTCACTGATCCTGCGCCAGTCCTGTCCAGCGCAGAGTTTCTTTCGCCGCTGGTTCTGCTTAGCTCAGAGCCCTCTTCACGGCTGGTCCTGCCCAGCCGAAAGCCCTCTTCACCGCCGTGGCCGCCCGAGGGGTCTTCACCGCCGTGGCCGCCCGAGGGGTCTTCGCCGCCCTGGCCGCCCGAAGGGTCTTCGCCGCCCTGGCCGCCCGAAGGGTCTTCACCGCCCTGGCCGCCCGAAGGGTCTTCTCCACCGTGGCCACCTGAACTGCCTGCTCCACCCTGGTCGCCTGCACAACCTGGTCCGCCCACGCTTCATGGCCCAGGTCCACCATGACTATGTCCTGGTCCCGTTCCCCTGTGCGGGCCTGGCCCTCCATCCCTCCCCCAGACCGCCTCCGCTTCACCACCCTCCTGAACTATTGTTTTTTGTTTTTATGGGCGTCGGGAGCCGCCCATAGGGGAGGGGCTATGTCACGGTGTGGGTTTTGTGTTTTGTTCCTTGTTCTTGTCTGTCATGTGATTCCCTGTTTGTCATGTTATCCTGCCATGTGTCTTGTCTTTTGTCATGTTGTTGCTCAGTGTCCACAGGTGTTCCTCGTCTATGTCTATTAGTCTCCCCAGGTGTCTCTAATTAACCACGCCTTGTTATCTTGTTTAGCTTGTTTGTCTGTGTATTTAAACCCCTGTGTTTCAGTTGTTGGCTGTCGGTTGTTGTTTAATGTTTGCTTGTAGCTGTTCCTTGTTCTTCTGAATACCTTGTTCTGCGTTTACCCTGGATTACCTGTGTGTTGGATTATTAAAGTGCTTGCGTTTGGATTCACTCTCTGCTTCATTCCTGCTACCAGCGTAACATCTTGAATGCCCTCCTGCAAGCAAATGTCTTCAAGACTTTCTTCAAGTGCTTACCAGTAAGCCTGCAAAGTTGCTGCGGGAGACCTTTAGGGCTTTTTTGGGAAAATAGTACAAGCCGCTCTTCGTCTTTTTGTTTCTATGGGGAACTCTGTATAATGAACGAGAGGCATAATTGCATGCCTTGTACCTCCAAATCAAGCATCACACTATCATTTAATGGTATTAGAGCAAGCGTGCTCTTGTCAGATTCAATTTCAATGCCTCAGTGGGTTTTCTGCTCTAATGCATTGGGTCTACAGAGTTTTGTCATTGCGAATACGGTCTATAGAGTTGCAGTTACTAAATTCATTATTTAAATGGTTGCTTTATGAGTGTTTTCTTCTTTTTGACCTCACTAGTCCCTTGCAGTTTGATTCAAAACAAGATGGTTCATGCTTAAGTGTGGTTATCTGGTCTGCTTTTGGTACTTTTGTTCTCTTTGTGAGGCTAGTCAGTAGTCATCCAACACATCACTGAAACATGCCTGAAAGACTTCAACAAAAACATTTTTGCTGTTTCTTCATAAGATGTTACCAGACTCTTTAAACCAGTCAAGGTCATTTTCTCTTTTCATTCTATCTCTCTCTCTTCAGGCAATGGCGCAGACGGGCTTTGGGCGAAGATACTTCAGAGCGTTTGTTAGTGGCTTCTTTGTAGCCGTCCCCGTGACAGTGACGGTTTTAGATCGTCTTGCCTATGTGGCACGCGTAGAAGGTGCCTCCATGCAGGTGAGTTGTCCTTTAAACATTTCATCAAACTATTCTTGGTAACATTGTTGTTTTGATGAATCTGGTTTAGTCTAGCTTTGCTGAAAGCAAAGATGTGCAGTTTTCTTATGAAACAACTTACAAGGTAATTCAAGGTCATTTTGTTGGCACGTTGAGCTGTGGTGCTTTTTTGGGCGATGCAGGTTTGAGTCCGGCTTTTTTTTATCACTTTACTGTATTTGTCACCATAGTAATTTTCTTTCCCCATCTTCACTATTTCTATGTAATAATTTATATAATATGAAAAATAAAAATGGTCATAGGACTTAATATATCTAGATATTTTTCGACATTTTGGAAATAAATAAATCTTGGTATTTAATATATATATATTTTTTTTGGTTTTCAATTTACTGTTAAATACCGTAATATAACAGAATTATATTGAATAATTCCCATTTAAAATGCAGCAGTGTAACAAAATTAGTTTTTTAAAAACATTTTTTGAGTGATGATGCAAATTTTGAGTCGCTCAAAGAAAAACTTAGAATCGTTTCATTGAGACAAACAGCTTAAACTAATTCATAGAAATGCATCAAACTCACCAAGTTTAGCACCATTTTTTCCGAGTTTAAATCAAAGGCACTATTAAAACATCTCTGCTTGCTTACGGGAAAGTTTTGCGAAAGTTTAGGAAGCTTAATAGCCAATAAAAAGAACATTAAAATCATGACCATATTCACAATACCATCAAAATAATTGCAAATATATTATGACTATTCAATATATTGCCCAGCCCTAAGAGAACTTTACTTTAACAAGCATCTCTATTCAATAACCTTTTTTTTAATATTAGGACTTTGCATCAAGGCTCGATCAAACCAAATGTCCTAAACATTGCACTAATAGCACTAAGACCACAATGAAAGACACCTCTAATAATGAGAGAAACCCGTCTGAATACACCATGCTCATTTCCTCGCCAAACAGAAGTAATGGTTCATTATGTACCTAATGAACACTAACTAACCAAAACACTGGTGGTGGTGGTGTTGTTGTTTTCCTTTTGGAGTTTGGTTTTCTATCTCGGTTCATAGTGTTATAAATTTGCTAATGGCTTTACCCGGTCCATCCACGGCCTTTGAATCCAAATAAGTCACTCCATGGACAATGCTGAAAGCTGACACCAATACAGAATGAGAAAATGTGTCTGAATAAAAAAGATAGAGCGCCCAGCTGTGACAGATAAATTCTCTAGGCGGGAAGGCTCGTCGGGATATTTATTTTAGAAGGACAGATAAGAGATATTTCTGTCAATTATCCCAGCAAGCGTGAAATGGCTCATAGAGATCTCCCTTAATGATTCATTGGAGGCCCGTGTATCAAGTCAGTCGCTGACTTGCATGTTTGAGAAGGTTCGTCACACACAAGTTGTTTGATATACCACCACAAAAAGAGTTAAGAGAAAAACAAATTCTGTTTTCGAAGTTAACTTGCAGACGCTATTTTTATCCTTCAGTCGAAAGGCTGAATGAAGAACAGAGCGATTCTTTTCCAGAACAAAATTAAAGCAAAGT
The DNA here is from genome assembly GCF_029890125.1 of Rhinichthys klamathensis goyatoka. Classification (NCBI taxonomy): domain Eukaryota; kingdom Metazoa; phylum Chordata; class Actinopteri; order Cypriniformes; family Leuciscidae; genus Rhinichthys; species Rhinichthys klamathensis. The sequence goes on from NW_026606828.1 coordinate 965,607, forward strand.
TGCTGCCACTGAGTTTATTCTTAGAGTTACAGTAGTTTTGTGGAGCGGAGGATTAAAGCAATAAATCACAGACCAAAAAGAACAAATGATGAAACTTAAAAGTTTCTAATCTGTCTCAACTCTTCTAGAGACTCTTGTAGACTCCGTGTAGACTCTTAAATATCCTGGTTTGAATCTTTCCCAGCCGTCCTTGAACCCAGATGGAGGGTCGTCACCTGATGTTGTGCTGCTGAACCGCTGGACTGTGAGGAACTACCAAGTGCAGCGAGGGGACGTTGTGTCAGTTCTGTGAGTAGCCGCATTTAAGCCGTGTTTTGTCCCAAACGCGTGAGCCATTATGTGACATTTCACTGTGGGCGGCGCAACCGAGCGTGACCCTGCAGAAAGTGTACAAATCAAGCGACTGAAATAATGTTCTGTTGTTCATCATGGCTGGCTAATGTGGTGCTCGACACTTTCTTTGCATTTAAATGTATTGTGCGTTGTTGTGGTACGGTGTAAAGTAGGGGTGCTATTTATCGGTACAGTTAGGGATGAAGGATATATCAGTTAACAGGCAATTTTAGAGATTTCACTTGGTGTAAATAGCATCTGTCCTTATAGCATCTGCCTTTTATTTATTGGTATGATATTGAACATCATCTGATAATCACTTAGTCTTTAAAGTTATCTTAAGAAACACTAATAATTCGATAACACTGTTAAATGTATAGCAAATCTAAAAAAAACAAAAAAAACAATTGTTATACTGTACATTATAATTTTGTTGTGCCAAAATTAACTTGTAGCTTTTAAAACAATTTTAGGTTTTAGTGTATTGTTTTTAATTTATTTACACTCCAGGAATTTGTTTTACTTTTGGTTTTTATCTGTTATGCACCGATATGAAAACTCTGGTGAAATCCATGAAAATGGCCTTGATGGAGAAGTCCATTTTATTAGCTGAAATTTGTCAGATGTGATATTTTTGTGACAGAACATCATGTTGATGTCAATCGGCCTGCAGACCTCTGCTGTTCCACAGATGTCATGTTGAGTCCTCGCATCCAAATCTTTGACGAAAAAGAAAATTGAGGTGTTCTCCATCCAGACAAAGACATCTGTAGCGCTCAAAATTGCTAATTGGATCATTTTGGTCCCTCTTTAATCTGCCACAGATCTCCTTGACCTTAAACCCAGCTGCTCTGAGTACACTAACTCAAGGGGAATCCTCCTGTGGATAATGAGCCCACTCTGTCAGAAGGCCTTTTAAGGGTTACTGTCATCGCAAGTAATTGGCATAGACGCACTCTTCTGATATGCTTTAATGCGGTGCTCAACACCAAGAGCCTTTTGACACAGACCCTGCGGAGCCTATCATCTAGACTCTAGTTAGGTAACTCCTCTTCACTTTTATGTATGGTCTGTTTTTTGAAGCACCAGGGGGGGGGGAAAGAAAGTATTTATTTCGTCCAACTTCTCGATCAAACACTCACCCTGCTGTGTTCTTTGGCTTTTATACGTTTGATAGGCCAGGAGATGGTTGAGCGCCTTTGGCTGTTCAAATGAGGTTTTGATGCTGTGAAACTTGTGTATGATTATAATGCCACCACAGGATGTTTTTTCGCAATTAAAGCATTACTCTGTTGGCCGGAATTCTGAACAGAGAGTTATTGAATTAATGAAGCAGAAACCTTCATACAACTCATTAACAGTTACTATATTACATTTTTAAAAAGTCTTACTTTTTGTGTGATTTTTTTTTTTTTTTTTTTTTTTTTTGGTGTGCCTCTAGCAGTACCAAATGAAGCAAAAATAATGACTGTTTCAAAAGGTTTTTAGAACACTCCCTTCATTTGTCATTGGTTAAACAAGCAAATAGCTCCGCCCCCAAACTCACATCATTGGCTTGAGCCACTGTTGCTATGTCAGGCTGGTCGGAATTTTCAAATGAACGAGTTTTTCAGGGAAATCTACCTTTTAATATCTTATTTATAGTTGTCTCTGCATTAAGCTGGAACAGGATAAATGTTGTTGTTTTTTTATATAAAAAGTACGCATTTCTATGGAAGCTTGTTTCCACCACGGAAAAAAACTGTTTAAAATTTAATTGCGGCTTTTTATCTCACAATTCTTTTTTTCTCAGGATTGCGATTATATAAACTCGCAATTGTGAGTTTTAAAGTCAGAATTGCACGTTTATATCTTGCGATTTTGACTTTAAAACTCGCAGGTGCGAGTTTATATCATGCGATTCTGAGAAAAAAAGAGACGTAAACTCGCAATTGCCAGAAAAAAGGCAGAATTGTGAGAGAGAAAAAGTCCCAATTACCTTTTTTATTTTTTATTCTGTGGCAGAAACGAGCTTCCATACATTTCAGCTTTAACTCGACATACTGTACTGTTTTAGTTTTTTGTAAATCCCTGTATTAGGAACAATGTTGAGAGTATGGTAAGGCAGATTCATTCTGTCATTACCCAAAGATGGCACTCTTCCCCTGCTGGGAATTCACTGCGCTGGGAACATGATGTTCATCCTTTACTAAGCTATTCTGTGGGAAGAAACTAGCATTGCATACTAATACTCCTGACTTTGATTGCTTTAGAATTTATTCAAGGCCCATATAACATCGTGTATGTATAATATCATGTTTTTAAATCAGATTATTTCCTTTTATATCAATATATTCAATAATTCTTGTTTTTTAAAGTAATAGTTGAACCAAAAATGTCATTATTTACTCAGCCCCATTTTTTATGTGATCTCATGTGTCCAAAAAACACCATAAAATAACCATAAAAGTAGTTTAGACTCTGTGTGCTATATTTCATGTGTTCTGAAATCACACAACCCAAATTTAGATCATTATTCAGTGTAAATGGCTTCTGTTACAACAAATTAGATTTCAGCCTTTTAGAATTCAGATGGACTACTTTTATGATAGTTCTATTGTGCTTTTTTTGTCGTTTTGTTTTTGTACAGAAAAAAGCTGCATAAAGACTGCAAAATGTCTCCTTTTTTGTTTCACAAGAGTATTGGCAGGAAGTTTATTTTTGAGTTTATTTCTTAACCATATTTATCATATTTTAACATATTTAGGTCACATGACCATCTAAATTGGGACAAATCAGTCAAAATTTTTAAGCATGTCTCCAGGTTTCAAATCTGACGTGTCTGAGTGGGGTTGAATCTGAATGCGTTTATGCAGTTGCAAGTGTTTTGTTTTCCTCTGCCTGTTTGGATCAAAGATGTAATTGGGACTCATTTCAAACGTTGTCTAAGGAGATTTCTCATCCCACAGAGTAATATCTTATTTAGAGAACATTCCTCATCTTCAGACAGCAGTCGATGGGGAAATGGTTCTGTCAGGGTGTTTTATGCACACAGAAAACATTTTGTCATGCTTTCAGTGTAAACAGGGACAAACTTGATGATTTTATGAATTGCCATTTATACACATTACCACTTCCTAAAGAGTTCTTCCACAGCATCATTTGGTCAAAAGTGAGGGTTATGAATCTGTTACTAAGGGGGAACGGTGGCACACAATTTAGAGCGCTAAAACATTTAGTCATTTCCAGAAATTTCCAAACATTTTACAAATAACCATTTTTTGCAAAGGCAGCTTGGGAAATAAAAATAGTAGTTCTGACTAGGAGCATTGAAAGTGGACAAAAAATACAGATACTGTAAATATCTATTGATTCGCAACATGCAATGTCAATTTTCCCTCTCTTTTCCGAGCCACTTTGAAGTGTGCTTGGCAGAAAATGGGATCTCGCTGGACTGGGTTGAGTGTAATTAGCCTTCTACATGGAAACCAGTTTAATTCATGCATCCTCAGAGAGGTTTCATAGGGTCGAATCTGTTTTCGGAGAATTTTGCAGAGTATGATGAGGTGAACTGAGGGTTCTGAGGTGTTGTTAGGACCAGCCAAAAAAAAAAAAAAATGTGGTGGCAGGAAGCCTCACTGTTACAAAAGAGTGCTGAAGCCGGGTCAGGTTTGGGGCTCTCTTGAGTCTTGAGGAACCAGAAACCTGGGGCCTCATTTATAATCGTTGCGTATGCACAAAACAGGCCCTGAAAGAGGTGTATAGAGGCGTATTATAATATTATTATTGTTATTATTAATAATTTGAAACATATATATTGAATATATATATATTTAAATATATTATTAATATTACTAATTGTATTATTATAACAATAATAATAATCTGAAACAACTTTTAAAAATGCAGCACATTTTTTTTTTTCAGTTTTGTCCAGTTGAAACAAGATTATCAATAATATTACCAGATGAAATTCCAGATGTTACCTGTTTTTCTTGAACTGTGGCAGAAATGTGGCCCATTGAGCTATAAGCTATATTACATTTATAGATAGCATCATTTTGTCCTGCTTTACGTCCTGGATGTCCTCTCCACAAAGCCCGCAGTATTGTCCTCAGCATGAGGTTTAATATCGTTCTATTGTTTGCTGTATGTATTGCCCGGCCCAGAGAAGCTTGATTTTGTCACATAAAGATTGGTATCATTTATTGCCCTCAGGTTTTCTGATGCTTTAACTCATCGTTGCTTCACCAGTGCTGTAATCTGTGAGGCTATATTTGTGCTTGTGAATCAGCCTTCATATGGAGACGGTCACAGCAGAGAGCGCCCAGAAATGACCTTTTCAGGCCAATTTAAACAGTTCGAAATTCCTTTTAACACGAAACTACTTTCTTATGCAGCGAGATCTTATAAATATTTAGAAAGTTGATCATCGTTATTGTAATTTTTCTTCTTTTAGTCTGAACTGCAAGATGAACCTTCCCCTTTTGGCTAGAAAATGAAATGATCAGTGGAGGAATTGCTCGCAGATGTTTAATTTGCAGAAGCTCTAGGCAAGCGCCCGTTATTCATCCAGGGAACTCTGTAACTCATTTTCTCCACCGAACAGCCTCGCCAATTAAATCTGAGGTCAACTGTCCATCATCCTTAGCAGTTAACGCTGTGGGTTCACTTGTAAAAGATGAGTTGTTCCATTTGTTAGTTTTGCGTTAGATGTGGTAATTATCTTTGTTGAATATACAATGCATGTAGTCTATTATTCTTATCAGTCTTAATCAGATTAATTGAGAGAATACGGAAAAAAAGTCAAGGAACGTCTACTAGAAAACAGTATAGCAACTCAACCTCAAAAAAATATATACGTATATGTATATATATATATACACTACCGTTCAAAAGTTTGGGGTCAGTGAGAATTTTATTTTTATTTTTTGGAGGAAAGAAATCAATACTTTTATTTATCAAGGACAGTAAAGACATTTATAATGTTACAAAAGATTCTATTTCAAACAAATGCTGTTCTTTTGAACTTCCTATTCATCAAAGAATCCTAAAAAAACACAAAAAAACTACAACTGACAGACCAACAACTGTTTCAACATTGATAATAATAATAAATGTTTCTTGAGCATCAAATCCTCATATTATACTGATTTGTGAAGGATCATTTGACACTGAAGACACTGACACTGGTGATGCTGAAAATTCAGCTTTGATCACAGGAATAAATTACACTTTACTATATATTCACACAGAAAACAGCTGATTTACACTGGAATAATATTTAATACTATAACTGATTTTTGTTGTATTTTTAATCAAATAAGCGCAGCCATGGTTAGCAGAAGAGAATTCTTTTAAAAGTATTTAAAATCGTACCGACCCCAAACTTTTGAACGGTAGTGTATATATATATATATATACACTCACCGGCCACTTTATTAGGTACCCCATGCTAGTAACGGGTTGGACCCCCTTTTGCCTTCAGAACTGCCTCAATTCTTCGTGGCATAGATTCAACAAGGTGCTGGAAGCATTCCTCAGGGAGTTTGGTCCATATTGACATGATGGCATCACACAGTTGCCGCAGATTTGTCGGCTGCACATCCATGATGCGAATCTCCCGTTCCACCACATCCCAAAGATGCTCTATTGGGTTGAGATCTGGTGACTGTGGAGGCCATTTTAGTACAGTGAACTCATTGTCATGTTCAAGAAACCAATTTGAAATGATTAGAGCTTTGTGACATGGTGGAAGTAGCCATCAGAGGATGGGTACATGGTGGCCATAAAGGGATGGACATGGTCAGAAACAATGCTCAGGTAGGCCGTGGCATTTAAACGATGCCCAATTGGCACTAAGGGGCCTAAAGTGTGCCAGGAAAACATCCCCCACACCATTACACCACCACCACCAGCCTGCACAGTGGTAACAAGGCATGATGGTTCCATGTTCTCATTCTGTTTACGCCAAATTCTGACTCTACCATCTGAATGTCTCAACAGAAATCGAGACTCATCAGACCAGGCAACATTTTTCCAGTCTTCAACTGTTCAATTTTGGTGAGCTCTTGCAAATTGTAGCCTCTTTTTCCTATTTGTAGTGGAGATGAGTGGTACCCGGTGGAGTCTTCTGCTGTTGTAGCCCATCCGCCTCAAGGTTGTGCGTGTTGTGGCTTCACAAATGCTTTGCTGCATACCTCGGTTGTAACGAGTGGTTATTTCAGTCACTGTTGCCCTTCTATCAGCTCGAACCAGTCTGGCCATTCTCCTCTGACCTCTGGCATCAACAAGGCATTTCCGCCCACAGAACTGCCGCTCACTGGATGTTTTTTCTTTTTCGGACCATTCTCTGTAAACCCTAGAGATGGTTGTGTGTGAAAATCCCAGTAGATTAGCAGTTTCTGAAATACTCAGACCAGCCCTTCTGGCACCAACAATCATGCCACGTTCAAAGTCACTCAAATCAACTTTCTTCCCCATACTGATGCTCGGTTTGAACTGCAGGAGATTGTCTTGACCATGTCTACATGCCTAAATGCACTGAGTTGCCGCCATGTGATTGGCTGCTTAGAAATTAAGTGTTAACGAGCAGTTGGACAGGTGTACCTAATAAAGTGGCCGGTGAGTGTATATATATATATATAATTACATGTAATCATATTTAAAATGTAATTTTATTATATTACATATTAAATTAAACAATAGTATTAAACAATTCAAATTCTATACTATTTTGTATAAATCAACCAAATTGTAATTTCACTGACTTCTACATTTAAGTAATAATGATCAAAAACCTTGTGTTGCTGTGGAGACAATCTTCCTCTGCAGCAGTTTTTACATCTATAAGAGCTGCAGTTAACAAAACAGAGACTTCTGCAGTGCCCTATTTAATGTGATTATTATATAATTTTTTGAATCTCAACAGAAAACTACATTAGCCACACTCATACGTATATCTATAGTTGTAAACTGTTAGTGGCTGTTGGTTATTTTGTGTGCGATTAGAGCAGATATCTCTTTCCCTTCTCCAGTTGTTGGACAAACATCAAAGAGGCTTCCCTGGCACTCTCCGCCAATAGGATCCGTCCTGTAAAATGAATTTCCACTGGCATTGTACGTTCCCCTCATCTCCTACATGAACTGTGCTCTGCCCACATCAGTGGGAGATGTTAGTCCCTTGACATATTCAGGACATAATAAGGCTGGAAGATCTGGATGTACCAGATGGGAAATTTGTCTTACTGATATCAAGGTGAATTGAACTACAGTAGCTTACTTTTCTTACTTTTTTCTCTGCTTTAATGCGTATATTTGACATTTAATCATTTTTAATAATATATAGTAATATATTTAAAATTATATTATTGTTGTAGTTTTTAGTGTCAAATATAGTTTTATATCAGCCATTTATTATATTATAGTATATTAATTTAGTGCTGTCAAACCGATTGCGATTATTCGCATCTAACATATATATATATATATATATATATATATATATATATATATATATATATATATATATATATATATATATATATATATATATATATATATATTAGGGCTGTCAAACGATTAATCACGATTAATCGCATCCAAAATAAAAGTTTGTGTTTACATAATATATGTGTGTGTACTGTGTATAATTATTTTGTATATAAATGCACTCATGTATATATTTAAGAAAAATGTTATTTATATATAAAATTATATATAGGCTACATTCAGTCTATATACAGTATATACATGCAAATATTTCTTAAATACACATGCATGTGTGGGTATTTATGTATTAAAAATAATTATACACAGTACACACACATATATTATGTAAACACAAACTTTTATTTTGGATGCGATTAATCGTTTGACAGCCCTAATATATATATTATTATACTTACAGTATATATATTATATACTATATATATATATATATATATATATATATATGTGTGTGTGTGTGTGCACACCCATTTATGTAACTATGTATGCATATATATATATATATATATATATATATTCACACACACATATACATATAATATATATACAAAAACTTTTATGTTAGATGCGATTAATCGATTTGACAGCATTATATTATATTAGTTATTTTATTGTTGTAGTTTTTATTTTTTTAATTTATGCAGACAATATTATTTTATTTTAATATCAACCATTTATTATTATATTATATTTTACATTGTTATATTTTTATTTATGTAGACAATTAGCATTGAATTTTATATTATATTATATTTAGTATTTTGTTTATTTATGTTGACAAAAAAATAGTATAGAATTTTAATACCTGGCATTTATTTTTATCAAATAATATAATATCAATAAAATAACAAAACAAAAATTATTTAGCCATTTTTTCTTCATTTTGATTATTACGTTTTATTTAATATTTATTGAAAATCCTATTTGTATTTTATTTTTTACAGTAAATGTCTAGGTTATTTCAAGACTTGTTCATCTTTTTAAGATTTCCACCTTTTTGTTATTCAATAGTTTGCATATCAAAGCTCAGGTGGGAAAAAACAACAACACAAAAATGCCTGGGTTGTCATCCTTGCCAAGTCATTGCTATTCGTGAAACTATTTCTCGAATCGCACGAGTCACGTTTTCTTCGGAATACAAACAGCTGTGTCATCACAACGCACGGTGCAGCCGTCGCCATGGCAGCAACATATTTCTGTCCCTCAGCAGTTAGAGAACACTCATTACAGTCAGGTCACACTGATTCACTCCGGTCCAGGCATTTGCGGTCCTGTGCTCACTCACTGTTCACTTTATTATCAGTATCAGGAGTGTTACAATTCATTTCCCCAATGGCGGCTGGTATTAAATTCCCTGTCACACTTGGGAGGTCAGCGCTTTAGTGGAGTCATGGTAATGAGTGCGAGGGAGACGGGGGAGCTGGCCATGGCAGATTAAGACAACGTGTCAACATGCTAAGCTTCTAATAAGAAAGATATTCTTTAGGAGAATTACTGTCTGGTCTTAGACATTCACAATAGAGGTTAAGGCCAAGAGATAGTGGGGATTTTAATGAATTCCCGAAATTCATTTCCGTGCCTTTCAGACCTTTTGATTTGGAAAATTTGGGACGTTTAGAGACGATTCATATTTTCATAAGCCGTGAGAATAATGCGAAGAAAGAAGACGAGGGCTCGACAGTAAATGTGGTGGGATGGGCCAGGGCCAGTGTGAGAGACTATGAGACCTGATCTGACACACATTCAATCATCACATACATGTCTTTTTTTTTTTTTTTGGTGTATTGAACATTTTTGCTCTGAATTTTGCCAATTTAAATGTCACTAACGTTACGTCAACATTTTGTTGAAAATCCTCTTGCAAGAATAAAACAAATCAATATTGCTTTGTAATGTTTGCACTTGTTTGCCAGCAAAATTGAATGGATTTGTTTTACAGTTAATTATGAAGTATAATTAATTATAATTAAGTATAATTTCCACACAAAAAAATTGCAATTATAATTGTAAATTATATTAAATTTATTTTTTCTTTTCTTATTATTTTTTAAATATAAACCTTTATTAAAACGTTTTAATGTACTCATTTGTTGCACGTTACGTGTGTGTATACAGTGCTGGTCAGAATTATTTGCCCCCTTGGTAAATATGATCAAAGATGGCTGTAAAAAATAAATCTGCATTGTTAATCCTTTTGATATTTTATTTAAAAAAATTAGCAAAAATCTAACCTTTTGAAATAAATGTTTTTCTCCAAAACACGTCGGGAACAATTATTTGCCCCCTTTTATTAAATACTTTTTGCAACCTCCTTTTGCCAAGATAACAGCTGTGAGTTTTCTCCTATAATGCCTGATGAGTTTGGAGAACACCTGACCAGAGATCAGAGTCCATTCCTCCCTACAGAATCTCTCCAGATCCTGCAGATTCACAGATCCATGTTGGTGCTTCTTCTCTTCAGTTCAGCCCACTCATCTTCTATAGGGTTCAGGTCTGGGACTGGGACGGCCAGATGCTGGTTTGGTGTTCAGTGACACATTTTTGTGTTTGTTTTGGACCGTTGTCCTGATGGAAGATCCACACACGGCCCATTATAAGATTTCTAGCACAGGCGGTCAGGGTTTGATTTTTTATCTGTTGGTATTTGATCGAATCCATGATGAATCCATGTATCTGAACAAGAAGTCCAGGACCTCTGGCAGAAAATTAGGCCCACAGCATTAAAGATACAGCAGAGTATTTCATTTTATCCCTGTGTGCACCAAACCCATATTAAGTGTTTGCTCCCAATAAAGCATTTTTTTTTTGTAATTTGACATAGAATTCAAATAATTTTTGTTCATATTTTACTATATTATATTATATTTTATTACTATATTGATTAAAAATATGTCCAATATTAAAAGTTTATACTATTTTGTCTACATAAAAAACACTAAGAAACTAGAAGAATATAATACAGTTTGATACAATATAATGAATTAAATTCTATTCATATTATAAAAATAAAAAATTGTAGTGGGGACAGTGAAAAATTTGTCAGACTGAGCAAAAATCTGAACTATTGACCTTGTTAAACCCTGAAGAAGAAAACCTGCGTGTAGCACTTGTCTGAATTATTAGCAGTAATTTAGTAGATATTCTTTTTACTTTAGTTTTATAATAAAGATAAGATTTGAATTTCGTCAGAAGGATTAGGTATCGCTAAGGAGACAGCGGGTTGTCATGAAAAGTAACAGACAGACACAAGATTAGAAGTATAATTGGGTTCACTTTAAATAAAAAATAGAAAATTTGTCAAGTTAAAGAAAGTAAAATCACAAAATCACATAAACAATAGTCAAAACGATTGAGTATGAAAATTCCCACCTCGAGTGCACTCTTGTCGGTGTTTTCATATATATACTCACATAGTCAGTTTAACACTCAGAAAGAAAATAGAAAATAACAAACAAGATGCAACAGAAAAGAGTATAATCTCTCTCTCTCTTGAGACCCTTAAGTGTCTCACGTAAAAGTTCCAATGTCTCTCAAATCTGGATTGTGGTTGACCCTCAAAAAAAAAGAAGAAAAATAGTTCTTAAAATCAAATTTGTGATCGAGTACGAGTAGCACTGGAAACTCAAGGAAAGGATATCGGCCTCCTCTCCACAACGTGATGTCTTCTCCCTTTCTAAAGACTGGGTTGGCTCGCCATCAAACACGGAATCTACAGGACGTCACAGAAGGTCGTGCAGTCATCACATCTCCACGATATCAAGAAGAAAGAAAAGAAAAGAAAACGGAAAAACGAAAGGAGAGAGAGAAAAAAAACCTGGCCTCTGAATCAATAGCTCTCTTTCTAATACAGACACGTTGCCAACAATGGCGACGGTGAACTCTTGGTGATCGTTTCTTTCTTTTGCTCTCACACAGGCGCAACTACAGGCGTGCGTGATCATAAAATGGCGTCGGTGAACAGGTAGAATGTATTCCTCTATTCAATCGACTTCTTATTCAGAATGCATCAAATTAATAAAATCTCGACTTTCTCATACTCTTTCCACAGATTCTCAATCTAAGATTTATAGAAACGGATCACGACGATCAGATTGCGTCTGCTCTTCTCAATCAAGCTCGTCTCTTCTGTCATTGCGCATGCTCGTCGACACCCATGACTCAAATGACAAAGAGCTCTCATTGGTTGATCACTGAGCTTTTATCTAGAATGAATTTGAATATTTATTCATTTTTATATTATTCACTTTTTTCATCTCTTATCAACTTTTATTAAGGGAACAGATCACTAAATTGTGTTTAAATTAAATTAACTTTATTTAACCTGTGTTACATTCTCCCCTCCTAAATTCATGCAAGTCCCTTTGCATGTTCTGCTTGGCTGACTGGTGACCACACTGTGTAAACCATTAGGCAGCAAGGGAAGGACATTCAGATTTTCATCTCCACCAAGAGATTTAACAAAAGCCGAATTCAGACCTTGGAACAAAGATTGGACCACATATATTAATGGGTTTCCTGGCTGAAAATAAGTAAGTCGCTCTGGTTCTCCTCTCTGTCTAACAGAACGCCTCGGTAAGGTGTCTATCTCATCTTCTGATTGTTGTTCTGCTTTTACAGGAACATCTGAACTTTCAACAACACTGGTTACTTCAACTTCATCAACAGGACTACCCATTACAGCATCGACTTGGCCCTTATCAGGTAAGTTACTTTGTTCAAGGACACCGGGAACATTAAGAGGTAAGTGTTCACCAGGTGTATCGAAAGGTAAGTATTCATCAGGATTACCGACTGGTAAGGCTTCAATAAGTAAATTATTACTCTGGTCGCCCTGCAAAGTTTCGCCGGTTGAGAAAGTTTGTTCGGCTGAGGTATCAGCAGAATCAGCGCTCACGGTCTCTTTTTCCGCACAGATATCATGAACTGTAGAGAACCGTACTGTCTCTATATTTGGAGTATGACTGTACTCACAATACGAATTTCCTTCTTCAGGATCAGAGAGAGAAGTGTCATCAATTAACGGAACCTTAGGATTCTGTCGTGTTCGAGGTCTTGAGATGGATTTGTTTAGAGTGGGTGGTTCAACTTCGGGAGACGGTAAAAACCCACACGGGAGCAACAGATCTCTGTGAAGAGTACGCAGAGGACCGTCCTTTCTCTCTGGACGAACAGTATAAACTGGCAATTCAGCTGCCTGACTCACCACAACATACACCTCAGACTCCCACTTGTCTGCTAACTTGTGCTTCCCGCGTATCCTAACGTTCCTCACTAACACTCGATCACCAATCTCCAAAGAACAATGAGTTACGGATTTGTCAAACCTAGCTTTGTTTCTTTCTGCACTTTTTGACATACCACGTGACGCAAGCGAATAACTCTCTTTCAGATTGGTTTTTAGATGCTTGACATACTCGGAATGAGACTGTCGCAGACCATCTTGATACGGCAACCCAAAAGCAAGGTCGACGGGTAACCTGGGTTGACGTCCAAACATCAATTCGTAGGGAGTGAACCCAGTGACCTCATGTTTCGTGCAATTGTACGCATGAGCTAAAGGTTTTACGAAATCTCTCCAACGAACCTTGTCCTTTTCTTCTAAGGTACCCATCATACTGAGCAAGGTCCTATTGAAGCGTTCGACCGGATTTCCCCTGGGATGATAAGGGCTGGTTCGGGATTTTTTAACACCTGCCATTTCACAGAGCTCTTTAATGGTACGTGATTCAAAATCTCGGCCCTGGTCGCTATGAAGACGCTCGGGGAACCCATAATGCACAACAAAATTTTCCCAAAGACATTTTGCTACCGTCCTTGCCTTTTGGTTGGGTGTGGGGACTGCCACAGCATATTTGGTAAAGAAGTCAGTGATTACCAAGATGTCTCTCGTGTTACTCTTGTCCGGCTCTAATGAGAGAAAATCCATACAGACCAACTCTAAAGGTCTTGTGGCTTGGATATTAACCAGCGGTGCAGCTTTTTGAGGCAATGATTTCCTCCTCACACAACGACCGCATGTTCGGATCTTTTGTTCTACTTCCGCAGCCATCTTCGGCCAATAGAAACGAGACCTTACTAAATCTAGAGTTCTCTCTACCCCCATATGACCCATACTGTCATGCAAACTGCTCAATACAGAGGGCCTCAGTTTCTCAGGTAGCACGAGTTGGTAAGTAACTAATTCCTCTACTTGCCGCTTCCGATAAAGCACCCCATCTTTTAACTCAAGACGGTTCCACTCTCTTAGAAAGAAAGGAAGATCTGGGAGTTCCCTCCTGACTGTTGGCGGAGGCTTTTCTCCCGACTCTAAGAAAGACACTACTTCTCGAATGACTGGATCTGCCCTTTGCTCGTCACAGAGGTTCCCTGACAGGTAAGATACAACAGGTAACCCCTCTAAATCACCTTCTTGTGCGTAACTATCAGGTACTGCATCAGGGTGAAGTGCAAGAGACTCAACAAAAGCAGCACCAGACCCAACGTCCGTTGGCGGTCTGACCAGATGCTTCTCACATATCGCCTGAACTACGTCACTTGCGGTGTCACACGAATCTGCAGCTTCCGCGAGATGATTCTGCATAAACTGTTGAATTCGTTCGTACTCTTTTTGCGATTGAGGATTTTCAGGCAATTGTTCCTGCGGTCGCCTTGATAGACCATCAGCATCAGCATTTAACTTGCCTGCTCTGTACTGTAACTTAAATGAAAAAGTGGAAAGGGCAGCAAGCCACCTGTAGCTAGTCGCATCTAGTCTCGCCGTGGTTAGAACATACGTTAAAGGGTTACTGTCTGTAACGACGGTGAATTGGCTACCATACAAATAATCCCTAAACTTTTCAGTTACTGCCCATTTAAGGGCAAGAAACTCAAGCTTATGCGCCGGGTAATTGGACTCACTGCGGGATAACCCTCTACTTGCATATGCAATGACTCGCATCCTCCCTTCCTGTTCCTGATACAGGGCTGCTCCTAAACCCTTGGTGCTGGCATCTGTATGCAGGAAGTAGGTAAGTTTAGGGTTAGCAAAACCCAACACAGGCGCAGTAGTCAGGTTGTCGATAACAGACCGAAACGCTTCCTCACAAAGTGGGGTCCAACGGTCTCCGAACGAATCTTTAGGGTTATGGTATGAACCCTTACTCTCACTCCGTTTAACACTTTTCCTAGTCGGCGGATACCCTACGGTCAGATCGGTGAGTGGTTTCACAACCCTAGAGTAATCCTTAATAAAACGGCGATAATACCCCGAAAAGCCCAAAAACGACCTTAACTCCTTAAGGTTTTTGGGACTCGGCCAGGTTTTTAAGGCTTGTATTTTCTCCGGATCAGTCTCAACGCCGTGCTCAGACACAATGTGCCCTAAATAACGAACGGACGTCTGAAAGAACTTACATTTCTCAGGGGCGAGTTTTAGCCCATACTCTCTGAGCCGAGAAAGAACTTTTAACAGCCGTCTTTCATGCTCTTCCAAAGTTTCAGAAAATATGATTAGATCGTCAAGGAATACAAGTACTTCCCTGAGATTGATATCCTCCATACACTTCTCCATCAATCTCTGAAAAGTACTTGGGGCATTAGTGACCCCCTGAGGCATGCGATTAAACTCCCAAAACCCCAGGGGACAGACAAAGGCGGTTTTAGGTTTGTCTGCTTCTTCCACCTCTATCTGGTAATACCCAGATTTCAAGTCGAGTACAGAGAACCATTTTGATCCGGTTAAGGCGGAAAACGTCTCCTCGAGATTGGGTAATGCATATGCGTCTTTAACGGTTTGTAGGTTTAACTTCCTATAGTCTATGCACAACCGTACATCTCCGTTTTTCTTCCGCACTACTACGATAGGTGAAGAAAAGGACGACTCAGACTCTCGGATAACGTTACTCGCAAGAAGATCGCGCAGATGTTTGCGGACGGCTTCCAGATCTTGCGGATGGATCGGTCGCGCCCTATGTTTAAAGGGAGTTTCATCATTAAGTTGTATACGATGTTTCACTTTTTGTGTATGCCCAAAATCTAGATCGTGCTGACTGAAAACATCAGACATTTCTCTGAGTTTTTCTGAGATGCGGTCCCGCCATTCTTGTGGCATGGGGGACTCACCGAAATTCAAGGCGAAATTGGATCCCAGAGTAGGTAAGTGCTCACTAGCCGGGGAAACACTCGACTGAGGAAGCACGGACTCAACTGCATGCAGCTCTGCTATTATGCATCGTGGGGGAATGGTTATATCATGCTCTGTTTCGTTTTTTAGTACCACAGGCAACCAGACAGACTGACTACTAGAAGGGGTAAGTAAGCAGCGCTTCACAAACACACCACCAGGCAAGGAGGATTCAGACGGGTGTTCTACCACTACACAATTATCTATCCCAACAGGTACCGCAACAGAGCCTTTCACCACGACAGTTTGACCAGCGGACATGACCTCCGGTATGTTGCCTCTTAATCTCACATGACCCAGAACGCCACTCGTGTTCTGCTTTCGCCTCGTTTCAAGGGTTTTCAAAACCACTCTATACCCAAATAGAGATGGCTGGTGCTTCTGGGATTCTGCCTGTAACTGCTGCTCATAAAGGATGTCAAGAGCGTTGGTACCTATTAAGATCAACGGCTGAGCGTGAGACTTCACATCTGGAACAACTAAAGCTACCGTGGCCACTTCAATAGTCACACCCAAAAACTCTTCAGGGAACGTGATGTCTACCTTTACGTAACCCTCGTACGGAACGGACAACCCATTTGCGCCTTCTACCTCTAATATATCGTCAAGAGGGTTAATCGGCTGCTCTGAGAGGTGTTGTTCATAAAAAGACTTAGGCACAGTCGTGACCTGGGATCCAGTGTCTAGTAGACAATGACATTTCTTACCAGCTATGCTGACTTCGGCAACACACCTAGCACCAACTAAGCCCTTAGGTAGGTTTGCATTCTGCTTCCTAGAAGTTTGGCATTTCTTGAAGACACGATTTACAATGGGACCATTTGACTTTAACTCAGTTCCTGTATGTCCCACGACAGGAACTGCCTCTAGTTTAAATCAGAGCTAGTAGGGAGATTCTGTGACTCCCACTGTAACTGTTTCTCCCTTAACAGCCTACGTTTAGTAGCGACAAGCTCGGGATTTGGCTCAGAACTACAGGACGATGCAATGTGGCCATCCTCACCACATGTGAAACAGTACCACGGCCTAGGTCTATCAGTTGGCTTACTGTTGACTGGAACCACACTCGCAGCAGCCCCTGACTTCCTTTGGTCAGGTGGTGCAAGCTTGTTGACTACCTCTCGCGACGGGGTTTTCTCTGGATATTTAGATCGGACTGCGAGATTAGCTAACTGACTCTGAAGTTTGACAATCTGCTTCTTTAACTCGCGCGTTTCGGTTTCAAGAGAGCTCACTCTAGGACCTTCGTCTTGTTCTAATTCAGCAGAAACCCACGCTTTCTGAGAGTGCATAAACGCTCTCTGTTTAGAGGACCCAAGGTGTTGCTTCATTCGAGTTGCTTTCGCAGTATGTTTATCCTCCTCTGTACGAAGCATAAGCAGAAGCTGTGCAAAGGAAGGAGGATTGTTTCGCTTTTGCTCTAGTCGTAGTTCGGTGATTAAATCATTATCCCAGCAGCCCCTGTAAAACTGCTTCAGAAGGTGCCTATCTGCCTCTCCTGGGATGATACCATCTCTTTTGACAGTTGCATTTAAAGCTGACTGTAGCCTGTACAGATAAGTGGACGGCCTTTCACCCGCATCCTGCAACGTGTTCATGAATTTGGCTAAAAATTCATCCCCATCCTCCACAGCCCCGAAAGCGGAGTCTAACAGCTGGAGGTAAGCGGAAGGAGGAGATTCAGGATTCAGATGCTTTATAACATCTGCCGCAGGTGGCAAAAGACTGTCTAGTATTCGCCTAGACGCATGCAAATCGGACAAAGAGGGATCTTTCAAAATGAATTCGACACTAGAACGCCAAATGTCGTAATCTACCTCGTTGCCAGGCCTGGGGCATTTTCCTGAAAATACTCTGAGCCTGGGCTGTACATGCCCTTGAGCAACCATTTCACTGCTCCGCACAACATGCTCAACTACTAGTTTTTGGACCTCGGGCGGGTTGAGAAATTTGGACGACGTGCGAAGGGTCGGCTCAATCAAATCGATAGGAGTAGGTTGTGACGCTACGTCATCTATCTGACTCGGTGGATTACGAATTGGGTTGAAGTTCCCATCAGGAGATGCCCAATATGGTTTCTCACAGGTGTTTTCACCAGTACTACCAGAAACAGCAGGCTCTGGTGGGAGGTCAGCACTCATTTGCGACAGCATTTCACTCAGTATAGACTCAAAGTTGTTTCCGCTCAGTTCCGCTATTTCTTTTAATCTGTCCAGGTAGGACTTTGTTATGCTACTACCCAGTTGCTGTGTAAACACACTGGCTAACGCTCTCACATGGCACTTAGCACCGGGTTCGCTTGACAGCTGGTGAGTATACGGCAATGTTGGTCCAAGTGATTGCATCGCTTTATTACTGTTGTACTCAACGATCACGTTTTGGTAGAACTCGGATTCTTTGTCGTCAATGCGCACGGTTTTGACAAACGACCCGTGTCGTTTCAGAGCATCAAACAATTCATCATCACTCGCAACGTCAGTTAAACCACTAACTATTACGGAGTTTGGGATAATAATCCCTTCAGCTTCAATAATCTCCATTATCGTCGCTTGCTTGAAAGCAAAAGGGATATAAAATGTGTAGCTGTTAGTTCTCAACAACAGCGCTGTCTCCTGGCTGGCTCGCCAAAGTTTATGTAGCACTTGTCTGAATTATTAGCAGTAATTTAGTAGATATTCTTTTTACTTTAGTTTTATAATAAAGATAAGATTTGAATTTCGTCAGAAGGATTAGGTATCGCTAAGGAGACAGCGGGTTGTCATGAAAAGTAACAGACAGACACAAGATTAGAAGTATAGTTGGGTTCACTTTAAATAAAAAATAGAAAATTTGTCAAGTTAAAGAAAGTAAAATCACAAAATCACATAAACAATAGTCAAAACGATTGAGTATGAAAATTCCCACCTCGAGTGCACTCTTGTCGGTGTTTTCATATATATACTCACATAGTCAGTTTAACACTCAGAAAGAAAATAGAAAATAACAAACAAGATGCAACAGAAAAGAGTATAATCTCTCTCTCTCTTGAGACCCTTAAGTGTCTCACGTAAAAGTTCCAATGTCTCTCAAATCTGGATTGTGGTTGACCCTCAAAAAAAAAGAAGAAAAATAGTTCTTAAAATCAAATTTGTGATCGAGTACGAGTAGCACTGGAAACTCAAGGAAAGGATATCGGCCTCCTCTCCACAACGTGATGTCTTCTCCCTTTCTAAAGACTGGGTTGGCTCGCCATCAAACACGGAATCTACAGGACGTCACAGAAGGTCGTGCAGTCATCACATCTCCACGATATCAAGAAGAAAGAAAAGAAAAGAAAACGGAAAAACGAAAGGAGAGAGAGAAAAAAAACCTGGCCTCTGAATCAATAGCTCTCTTTCTAATACAGACACGTTGCCAACAATGGCGACGGTGAACTCTTGGTGATCGTTTCTTTCTTTTGCTCTCACACAGGCGCAACTACAGGCGTGCGTGATCATAAAATGGCGTCGGTGAACAGGTAGAATGTATTCCTCTATTCAATCGACTTCTTATTCAGAATGCATCAAATTAATAAAATCTCGACTTTCTCATACTCTTTCCACAGATTCTCAATCTAAGATTTATAGAAACGGATCACGACGATCAGATTGCGTCTGCTCTTCTCAATCAAGCTCGTCTCTTCTGTCATTGCGCATGCTCGTCGACACCCATGACTCAAATGACAAAGAGCTCTCATTGGTTGATCACTGAGCTTTTATCTAGAATGAATTTGAATATTTATTCATTTTTATATTATTCACTTTTTTCATCTCTTATCAACTTTTATTAAGGGAACAGATCACTAAATTGTGTTTAAATTAAATTAACTTTATTTAACCTGTGTTACATGCGCACTGGTGTAGCTTGTGATTAATGAAACTGTGACATTTAGGTCATGTGACCTTCATCAGACATACAGCATCTTTGAAAAAAAAAAGGTTTTAATCTCAGAGGTACAGCCATTGAGTCACGGTTGTTATTGAGTGTTTCTTGTGCATCAACAGACTTTCTGTCTGTGTGAGCTTGCACACTCTTCTTCTGTCATTACCTCACAGCTATCTCAGAAAAAAACACTCCCTCTACCCAGAGACTCGGATAAAGATTGATGTTTCTTTTACTTCCAAAGGCATTTTTCTCTGCACTCAAATATAGCTTAGAGTCTTTTTTCAATCCTGCCCTGACTGAAAAGACCGTGTGTGAGAGAGAGAGAGAGAGAGAGAGAGAGACACACAGATGGCTTGAGTGTGTATACAACACTCAAGCCATCTTGAGAATGCAGAATGCTCTCCTGCAGATATTTAGAAAGCATTATTAGCTGACACCAACCTGTGGGCCTCTGGGTTTCATTATGCCTATAGGTGGTCTCTGCTAATGGCTAATGTGGCAGGTGTCATTTCCCGGCGCCAGTGATTCACACTTTGCCTCGTGAGGCTCCATACTAAAGACAGCTCATCCCGCTCATGGTGTTGTTTGCAGTGGTGATCCCCATGGAAACAAATCAACCCACAGTGGAAGAGGGAATCAGAATCCACCTTCTCCATTATGCAATCATGACCGCAATCAAATCCACAAGTGGCGTGAACGTTTAGCCAACTCGCAATCCTAATTTGGATGCCCAGGTAGAGTTAACCCATTTCCAAATTCAGCACAGGCCTGAGAGGGGAGTCAAAATTTGGAAAGCTAAATGAGAGATCATGCATTTTAGCAGAGATTACGGTTCCCATCATTGTCCTTATGACACTGAAGCTGCATTGAAGATTTTATATCGTCGCTGTCGGGCAGAAGCTGCTTATCTCCAAAAACGCTACTTTAAAAAATAATAATTTATTATGATATCATATTATATTATTTGTAAGGAATAATTGACGACGGGCGTTTCACTTCGGGTGTGCATTGTTTTCAATAATTTAATGGCCCGGAGTCAATTATTAGAGCTAGTTACGGAGGCTTGGGCTATTGGTAGCAGACTAATGCAGTTATTAATGCAGTTATTAATGCAGTAGAGAGAGAGATTAAGAGTATGTGAATTATCTGAGCGTCTCTCAACAGTGTTCAGCAGCAGCGTCTCTACTATTAGCGAGACTGTAAGTTTATCTGCTTCAAGAACAGCGGCGTTACTTACCTCGCTAGTGAGAAATGGCATGTAGCTTTTAAGGTGCTAAACTATTTTACTGATAAAATCATCAGAGCAGTGCTGACGACACATTTATCTGAAATTGTGTGTCCTTACTGTATGTGTGTGCGTTTAAGTGGGAGAGCGGGAGAAAGAGAGTATGTGCGTTCCTTACATTATAAAACGTAATTTTGTGGCAAAAAACATGTAAAAAAATTGTCGTTTTTATCCTATTGTTTGCTATATTTATTTGCTTGGTCAGTGTCGTTGTGGGTTTTTGGTTTTGCTGTTGTAGTCTGTAAGGGCCTTTGAAATAACTGAAATCTTTTGGCGAAGTGATATGAAACTGTAATGCGGTCAAGACCTGCCTGGAACTACTTTAGCCTTGCGTTTCCCTGAAAATAATTACACACCTTATAATAATTACACACCTTATAATGTTTGTCAATCAGATTCAAGCATTCAACAGCCCCTTATTATATTATATTATATTATATTATATTATATTATATTATATTATATTATATTATATTATATTATATTATATTATATTATATTATATTATATTATATTATATTATATTATTTAAATTGTCAATTTGTGGCAGGCTTTATCCAGAAAGAAATGGAAGACAATCTTGAATTAATTTTCCTAATTTAAACCTGAAATGAGTAGGGAGTTTTTATTTTATTTTTAATGACGTGAAACTACTAAAAATATCTCAGACTCTTCATTACTTGTGGTTTTTATTGCAGCTCTAGCGCATTATATTTTGTTAAATGAAATGGAAATGGAAACTTTTTCAGATTATGATAATATAATAATAACATAATTTGTAATGATATTAAAGTCACGTTTGGTTTAATTCTAGTTCCTGTTTCCTTTGTTCTCATTTTCCCGGCACTAGTTTGTTTCTATGGTTGTTAATTATTTCCCCACACCTGTTCTGTTACCCAGTTTGTATATAAGCCCTGAGTTCTCCTTCGTTCTTTGTCCTGTGTCATTTACAGTATGTTGAAGTGGTTGTGCCTGTGTGTTTCCTTGTTTGGGATTTTCTATTAAATACTGTTTAGTTTGCTGCTCCATCGCTGTGCACTCTTTACAGCGTGACAAGTAATTGTATAAAAAAGTTTTGTGTGCGTATACTATATATATATATATATATATATATATATATTAGGGCTGTCAAATGATTAATCGTGATTAATCACATCCAAAATAAAAGTTTTTTTTACATAATATATGTGGGTGCACTGTGTATAATTATTTTGTATATATATAAATACACACACATGCATGTATATTTAAGAAAAAAATATTATTTATATATAAAATATTTATATTTATATATAATATAAATTATATATAAATCTATATACAGTATATACATGAAAATATTTCTTAAATATATACAAGCATGTGTGTGCATTTATATATATAAAATAATTATACACAGTGCACCCACATATATTATGTAAAAAAAACTTTTATTTTGGATGTGATTAATCACGATTAATCATTTGACAGCCCTAATATATATATGTGTGTATGTAATGTGTGTGTGTGTGTGTGTGTGTATCATTAGCGTTTTATTTTTCCAGCACGAGTGTGTCTGTACTGTTTCCCTCTCCACATTCATCTGTCTCCAGTCTCAGGTTGTTGCTAGGGTAACCTGTTGAGGGAAGGCAAGAACGTTTACGCCTGTACTGCAGTATGTGTCTTGATCGCTGCTCACTTCCTAATTTCTAGTCAATATGCGCAACATATTTAATGGTGGGTAATTTATTTATTGCCATTTTTCATCTGGGACTCCAAACGTCTTCCTCGGCAATGGAATTATCTCAAATGGTTATTACTTTGCATGCATTGAATTTAATTAGTGCATTATCTTTGTGGACAGAAAGTCTCTTCATTACGTTTTAGATTAAATTAAAGTTGCATACCGCCTGAGGTTTGTGTTTTTGGAGTGAAAAGCTAAGGCTCAGGCATCTCTGCTGCATTACTACTTTTTCAACTTGCTAAAAGATTTGAAAAGGGCTGAATTGCTACTCTTGATTTGATGTAGGTTATATAATAGTGGAATAGTATGTGGTAGCCTAAGTTTGATAGTAGTAAGTTTACATTAGCTTTCAACATACTATAGTGTAAAATGCACATTTTTATATTTGTTTTTATATTTTATATGACATTATTTTAATATTATAAGTGGAGGTCTATATATGACCTCCAATTATAAAAATAAAATAATGTTAAATTATTATCTAAAATATAAATTATATATGTATATATATATATATATATATACTGTATATAATTTATTTTACATTATAATAACATTAAATTAGTTATAATAAAAATTACATTATAAATTACATAAATTGTTAGTGCTGTCAAATCGATTAATCGTGATTAATCGCATCTAACAAAAAAATACATACATATTTACAAACTTTTATGTTAGATGTGATTTACAGGACATTATAATTACCATCATTTTAACATTAATTAGAATTATTTATTTATTTATAGTATATTATTAAAATAATTAATAAATAAGTTATATATAGCATATATAACATTATTTACAATACAATTATTAAAAGATGATAAAATGTATAAGCACAGTATACCGGTACATTATATAAATGATTTATATTTTTTTATTAATTGGATATTTATTTATTATACATAAGCAAAATATAATTAATATTAATAAATAATAATAATTAGCACATATCTCACAAACTTGGTAGAACTAATAAATTCAATTTCATTACAAAAGTTTGATTTGAAAATTCAAATCTTTTAATAATGCATCTCTAACAAAAAGCAGTATCCATTTCATTGTTGAGTAAAAGTGTTGTAAAAATGTTTCGTATCATTTCATCAAGTAAAGACACCTGAGAAGTTTTGTTCACTCTGCCACCATTGCCACTTCTCCGTGACGGTTTTCCCCTTTAGCAGGCGTTATTCCCAACCACACCTGACGTTCAACACAATTACACCCAGCCCGACCTTCCTCGCTAATTAACTAATTGATTTGCGCTCGTTCATCCGTTCCTTTTTCCAGAGAAGACTGCTGTTCAGACCAGCTGGTGGAAGCCAAGGTGAAATATGGGCTAACGTGACTTTGACTAATAGCTCAGAGGAAGAAAGATGGCCCTTGCGCTCCTGACTCCGCACATCTTGTGGAGGTCAGTTCTGGAACGCCGCTGATTAGAAACTTTCCAACTGTAAACCAGTCACAGCGTGTTTCTGAAGTGGACAGAATGGACTGGAAACATTGATGTAATAAGCTCAATAATAGTTAACGCCACAAGGCCACGGAAGGCAGCAGTTCTGACGGCCAGCGCGCATTGGAGGTTATTGGAAAAAGACACTTAATGTATTTTTTTGTAATTAAATCTCCGGTTTCACCTCTGAAATCGATATGAAGTGCCGTTATAAACCACAGCTATTGAGCAGGACGCAGACTGCAAAGCCTCTGAAGCTTAATCTCGGAGTGTAAATGGTTCGCCGTAAAATGGATTAATAAGTATTAGCATTAAGGCATTTCCAGGCCCTGTATTGTTTGCAGGAGGTTTCTTTTAAAATGGTTAAACATTAAAGTTAGTAGACCTTTATATGTTAGCAGTGGCGCATTTTATTGAAAAGGTCAATTTACTTTCTCACAGCTCAGAGTGTGAACTTTTATATTATTTGTTGATATTGTGCTAAAAAGAATCGTATATTTCTTATAATTAGGAAACAGGACATGTAACAGTTTGATTTTTATCCTTTTCAGAGTTTTCAAAGTGTTTAAATGAAGGATGAACCGATATTAAAATTCTGGCCAATACCGTTAAGCATTATAATACTATTTTTTCCAGATTTTTTTTTTTTTTAAATGTTATGGCCGATAAACAGACAAATGGACGATATTAAAGTGTTCTACTATTTTGTCTAAATTATAAATTAAATGTTATAGCCGATAACCCAACATAAAGATGATATTAAAATTCAATACTATTTTGTCTAAACAAATTAAAAATTAAATGTTATAACTGATAACCTGACATAAGCATGATATTAAATTTCTATACTATTTTGTCTAAATAAATAAAAAATAAAATGTTTTGGCCGATAACCCGACTAATGGACTATATATATATATATATATATATATTACTATTTTGTCTAAATAAATAAAAAATAAAATGTTATGGCTGATAACCCAACTAATGGATGATATTAAAATTCAATACTGTTTTGTCTAAATAAATTAAAAATAAAATGTTATGGCCGATAACCCTACTAATGGATGATTTTTAAAATCAATAGTGTTTTGTCTAAATAAATAAAAAATAAATTGTTATGGCTGATCATTTGACAAAAAGGAACAATAATAAACTTTTATACTACTAAATAAAAGACACTAAAAAAACTCAAATCAGACATTTTAAATGTGAATTTAAATGTGAATACATGTGAATTTATGGCATCTCAACATTATAATGTACCGTATAAAAACATATACAATAAATGTAAAAATCTTGGCTTTAAACCAGTGATTCGCTTGTGTCTCATTAGTCTTTTGTGGTTCTCAGTAAGAATATGCCACTGCAAAGGCCTTAGAGGATTATAACTCTATTAAAGCATGCATTGTACATCATCCAGTCTATTGTCTGCATGCTGCAAATGGTGATGAATGTTATCCAGACTGCAGCGTAGTGTGACAGGCAGCAACAGAAATCGTCAGTGGAAACTATTATCTCTTGTCACTCAGGCACATGCAGTGTTATATGCAAGCACACATGCCTTCTCAGTGCTCTGTTTTATGCTGTGTTATTTGGCCGCACCACTGAGAGCTCATCAGGGCAGGACAGCGGGAGGCACGAGGGAGAGAACGTCTCTGTTGGGGGGGTGACGTGTGTCGTATGCTTTCTCATTATGTATGAGGGTTGGAGTTTTAACTCAATCAATTTTTGTCAGTCTTTGAATCTGTATAGGTCAAATATAAATGTCCTGGGGTCTTAAGGCTACTGTTGCTTTGTTCTTTTTAGATGCTTTTAAAGGAATGTTCTGGGTTCAGTATAAGTAAAGCTCAATCAACAGCATTCATGTTGATTACCACAAAATTAATTTCCACTCATCCTTCGTTTTCTTTTAAAAAGCAAAAATGAGGCACCGTGTAAACGTTAAAATAGTCGCTGTACTCAATAATAAAGCCACAAAAAGCAAACATTATGTGTTAAAATGATTTTAGTGTGGGAAAAAATTGCTTATTAACCTTTGCTGTGTAAAATTATATCCATTTAACTTTGCTGCCATGACAATATAATGCCATAAACCCTAAAACCATAAAACAACTGTAAAAATTAATATTTAAACAGCTTTACAGCAACAACAACAAAAAAACACAAGTTGAATGTACAATGTAAAAATTAATGAATTGAAAGGTTTTTATAAAATCCACATTTCTTTTTATTCTTTCAAAAAATTGAATTACATTGTTGATTATGGATGCACGATATATTGGCCACCATATTGGTATTGGTCGATATATGTTCATTTTTAATGTTATTGTTATCGGCCCAATAAGAAAATTTTGCCAATATATTAAAGCCAATAAATAATGGATTATTTCCTTCAGCTGAGACACTTCAGATGCGCACATGATGGTTTTGAATTGCTTGAAATATGATTGGAATCACTTCAAAAAAGGAAAATACAGTTAATGCAACATGTGCAGCGCAATTCTGTCATATAGGCTGCATAAAAATACATTGAGGACATTATAATTGTGTGCTTGGGACATGGCTTTTAATCGTGAGACTTTTGTTTTTGTAATCAGGCTCTCAAAAATGATATAAAAATTTGGATTTAGATTTATCTGCAAATATATCGTTTATCGGCTTTCACATATAAAGAATTATCGGTATCGCACAATAATTTCATATCGGTGCATCCCTAATTGTATGTTTTTTTTTTAAAAGAAAATGAGGGTCTTTTTTATGTTTGTTTTGGTAATCAACATTATGCCACAAATGCTATTGAACTTGTTTATATTTTGTAGCCTTCAATGCACATAATTGGCTTTATGCCGTCTTCAGGTTGTTTCCAAATTGAAAGTCTGAAACTGTTGGGAATTTGCAGTACATCGACAGAATTCTCCCTAATAACCTGAAATGTAGCTTAAAAACACCCTGTCAAGATAGACAGAAGAAGCCATAATTAAATAGTAATCCCATCTGTTAAAATCAGCTTGAAAAAGCCGATGATAGTAGGATTCTCAACCTTTGATACTGCAACAGATGCTCTCTCCTGAGAGGAAGAGACGGCCCAGAAAAGCAGTCTTCCTCCTCTTTAGTTTCCGCTTCTATCAGTCCGGCTCTATTTGATAGTTATTCAATGTCTCGCTTGTTTGCACCACATCTGCCTCCTGCCACCCCCTCAAAATCAATACTAAGAAACTGTGTCTTATAGATGATTAAAGCGAGTTGCCGACTGCAGATATGTCATCCTTGAAAAGCAAAATCAGTCTTCCCCAGCAATACAGTTGCACAATGTTTTCTTGATTAATTGCTTGTCTGAAATTGTCGATAGGCATCATTATTTGCCATTATTACGTTCATCAGCTTTTCACATCAGGAGCCTATTTAAACTGTCTAAAAGACACACTGGGACCTGAGTCAAGATAGAGAGCAGTTGATTTTAATATCGGTGCGCTTTTCCTTCTTAAAGGCAACATCAGATGGCATTCACATTCGTTTAACTTCTATAATGTGATGTATTTTTTGAGAGCTGCCTGTAGAGATGGCATTTTAGGGCATCGACACGCTCCCATCATAAAGGTTGTTCCAAAATACTAAAATACTATGGTAGCAATGCTTGTATCCTTAGTAGATTGCATTGAAATAAATTCAGTTGAAAATCCAAAAAGAAAATTGATTATTTCACCCAATGTTTTTAATCCCGATTACAGTGTCAAATCGATTAATCGCATCGAACATAAAAAAGTTTTTGTTTATATAATGCGCATGTATATATATATATATATTTTTTAATATATATATATATATACACATATCATATAAACAAAAACTTTTATGTTAGATGCGTTTAATCGCGAGTAATCGATTTGACAGCACTAAGTGCAACATTAGATTAGCTATATGCTAACGTATACTAACTATTGACATTTTTAAGTCTCGTTTCAGTTACATAAGCAGTTTTTATAAAAATCTATTTTTGGCAACGTTATCTTAGCAACATGTTAACGTCAAACTATTGAAAATCAGTTGTAAGTCAAGTTTTGGCTCTATTAGCTGAAAAGGAAACTCATTTCAGAGACAAAGATGTAATTACTCTACATTACTGTTATACAACCTTTTTATAGAAACATTGTTTTTGTCAGCGTTCGCTTAGCGTCTGGTAATGTCAAACTATAGAAAAATCCTTTGTAAGTCGAGTTATGGTTATAAACAGAAAAGAAACTCTTTTCATAGGTAAAGAATGTAATTAGCCTACATTACATCTTTTCAAAAACCTATTATTATTTGTATTTCATAAAAACCCAGTACTTTTGCAGCATTAGGTTAGCAACATACTAACATACTAGCTGATTTCATAAGCAGAAAAGGAAACTCATTTCAGAGGCAAAGAATGTAATAACATTATAACCGTTCCAAAAACCTATAGTATTCGTGCAGCATTAGCTTAGCATCATGCTAATGTTAAACTGCGTGGAAGCTCACTAGTTTTTGGAGCATAGATTGTTTTCATAGTATCAAGCTGTGTTTTGCTCTGTGCCTGCTATCACCTCATGAGACCTTTCATGAAGCATGTTCTCTTTCCTGCCTTTCTGAAAGAACGAGGTCTCAATCTATAACCCCAGCAGTTGGTGCGTCCCCTCACCACCCATAATGCTCTCCTACCTGTTCGTGGTTTTAATTATGCTAAGTGCTAAACGCGTCAACCTTCAGCCGCATGCAGAAAGATGTCACTTTTATAAATTGCAGCCTCCCTCCTCTGTCACTGGTTCCTGTCACAGTTTTAATTAAACAGAGAGAAAGAGAGACTTACGGCCAGCGAGCAGATTTGATTGGGGTTTGAAGGCCGTAGGGGATCAAGACAAAATTGTCATTTGGCGCGAGGAAAAAAGACCAGCATATGGGCAAATTCATGCACATCTCTGTTTGCACGACATAAAGACTGTCGGTTTGTATATTAATAAGTCGCTTTTTAAGATGTACTTGAGTTTTCAATGTTATTTGGAGTGACATGAAAGTTTACATGAGCATGTTTAGAACATTAAAATGCATTTCAACCTATTTTTTCCTTCTGTATTTTTGAGTGATACTGGATATTAAAAAGAAAAATGTGGGATAGAAATGGATTGGATTTTACCAAGTGGCCAAGTCAAAACTAATGCCTAAATAGCTCTTTGGCTATTGGCTATTAATATCCAATAGTTTGGGCAGCCTCGTTGACATCAGCAGAACTGGAAGGTTGTTCAATTTTGATAAAGATTATCAAGGCAAATTAAATATTTCTACAGATGTTACTGTAGATTTTAACAGGGTTGTTTTTGTTAACTAAAACTAAACTATTATAACCGATTTTCGTTAATTGAATAAAATATTGGATATTTTATAACTTAAGAAATTTTGCCATGGTAACTAAGTTCAAGTTGAAGTACTAAATATAGATTAAAGCTAAAAAGAAATTGACATAATTACTAAAAATTATACTGAAATTAAATTAAAAACAGACAATTTAAAAGTAAAAGCTAATTGACAATAATAATAAATACTATTATTGTATATTGTGTAAATAATACTAAAATAGCACTAGACTTTACAGTAAGAAAGTACAAGAAACACCATTCCAACCTATTTTACTATGTTATTTGATTTTTTTTTTATATCACGAACAATAACCAGGAATAATATATATAAGTAAATATGGTTAATTTTGATTTCTTGTTTGCTTGACTCTCCTCTTTTTTTGGACTGTTCTTCTTAAATTTCTTATATCAATGCTCCCAATATCTCATTCCTGTCCTGTCGCTGTTATCTGCTGTTGGATTTATTGGTCACCCTCATGTCTCTCTGACTCTCTTTGTCTCTAATTCTCTCCCTCGCCTTGAAATCTCCTGTACAGCACGGCCAGCAGTTCCTCTCTGATCGTATCAGGCATTTCCCATCACTCTGCCTCACATTGATGTCTACTACATTACGTCCCGTTCCACAAACGAGAGAAAAAAGGCACGGGGAAAAGAAAACTAGCGTCTTGGCTTAAAATAATGGATCTGGATATAATGGAGCATGATGTTCCTTCAGCGCAAAGAGCCATTTAGGTAGCATCAAAGCATCTGTCCACATCTGAGACCAGCTGGGCACTAGCTAATAATTTAGAAACTCACTTTTGGGGTGCACAAAAGTTTAGATGATAGGAAGCTGAGTCTCAGAGTGTCACAAATGACAGTCTCAGAGCAGCAGGAAGGGGGTTCCATCTACCTGGAGCACATTTTGATCAGATTTTGAAAGTCTCTACGTGGTGAAGTCCTCATTTACTGAATCTTTATATACTAATCCTTGAATTCAAGGCAGTCATGTCCTCAGACTCCCACCAGCCGGGGAGGACATCAAAGACTAACAAGCCGGGGACATTTGCTTACCCAACCTGAGCGCTGATGTTCCTCATTCCCTGAACTTACATCATTCTTCACTGCATCTGTGTAGGTGTGTGTATATGTGAAGGTGAGCGAGTCTTACAGAGGTCTCACCAAGAAACTAAACCTTTTGAAATAACATTTTGAACTTGCTATGTAACCGTAGCAAACCACCCTGAATACCCTAGTAACTGCATAACAACACCCTGGCAACCAAATATACGTCCTATTCTAAACTTCGGACTTACAGTCTAACAACATAATAATCCATTGTACAAAACAGTAGAACATTGAGTTTATGGATGTGTTAAAGTATATTTGTAGTTTAGCATATTTGGCACTTATGTTTGATTTCTCATGATTTAAACCATCCCTCACCTCTTAGCGGTTTAATATGTATTAATAAAATTTTGTCCAAAATGTTTAATCCAAGAAAGGCACTCATAACAGTGAATTATTATGATTCCCCATCTCTTTGGGTCCAAAATCTGGTTTCTTTCAGACATGGTGTGTTTTGCTTCATGGGGAATTAAACATACTGTGTCTACACCGATATTGCAACATAAAATAAATTAGCTACAGTACATTTTGTCTTACTACAGTAACTGTCCTTGCACACAGAGTGTATTAGTGTATAGTTGGAGCACTCAAAGATAAGTCGACTCGTTTCCACATGTAATGGATTCCTTGTGCCCGACTGCAGGAAATGTAATGTGATGTAATGCTATTAATGGCCCGAATAAAATCAAATATTCTTGGGCTGAATCCCTCCATGGTTGAAGCAAGAGCAGATGGAAGGTAAATATCTTCAAATCTCATCCACCCAGCTTTTATTAACCCCAATTCTCAGAGCCATATTTTCTTTTGAGCTTTGTGAGAAGTTGGGTTTAGTGGGGAAAAAAAGGAAAGAACTTGCTAAACTTCTTAGTCTAGAGAGTTTTTGGTAAAAAAAATGGTCTGAAGGTGCAAAGTGCCTATATTTAGCTATATCGTTACAAATTCTTACTGACCTTAAAATTTGAATGATTTTGTGTGTCTATAAAATAAATTATCTGCACCAGTAGAACCATATACTTGACAGTAATATTTACCTGTAGTTTTATTTAAATTAATTTTTTTTATTTAAAATGTCACATGTAGACTTCAATGACCATGAACACTTTTTAGTTTACCAACTCAACTGAATAAAACCTTCCAAATGAATCAACATTTTAAAGTGGTTTAACCAGAGACGCAATTTAAGTGTGTCCATGGGTCAAAAAAGGGCAACACATCGGCGGCAAAATATCGTACATATCCGTTATATCCCCCAGGCCTAGTGCAAAGTTCACTCGCAATCCACTGAACCAGACCAAAACTAGCAATTGTGATAGTAACAACCAATTATTTTAAAATCCACTTTCACTAAAGGTGGTGCCCTTATCAGAGGTCTCACTTACTTGCTTTCTCTTTCCGTTGTTGTTTTCTTTGGTTGCTGAATTAAGATCAAGACTGCAAGAGATCGAATTGCTCTCCAGCGAGCAACTGAAAAACCCAATTTAGCCAGGATCGGTAAAACCTAACACCTAAGAGGAATGATCTTAGAGCCTAAGTGGGCCTGTGTAGCTCATATCTGCTTTCATGTGCTCTCTCTCTGCAGGCTGTTATTTGACTACTAGCATCCTGTGGATTGTGTCATTCTGTGCTGCTTCCCATACTCTTCATCGGTTCTGTCCTCCTCATGCTGAAGTGAGGACACTACTTAGTGTGTAAATTATAGTTTTTCCTCTTTCCCTGCCATTGACGTCATTTTCTGTCATTTGTGACACTACTTCTGCGTCCGAAAGCTTACAAATACTGCCTTCGGAGGACGCATTCCAAGGAAGGCGGCATCGATGTATCCTTCACTGCCTTCGATATCACACAATTCTGCGTTACATTCTGTGACAGTTGAGCTAAAAATTAAAGATGGCGTCTAAAAATCGCGGTTGGTGTGGTCTGTTTGTGTGTAAATGCGTGTCTTTGACCAACCGTTTTCCACTGTCATTTCTAGCGAGAAATTCGCATTGTAGTAATTAAATATTTGTTTAGTTATCACAATTATCACATTAAACTCATGTGCCTCAGAAGTCTGTCCGAAATCAGTTTAATAAGGTACCTTCGTGTGCAAACGACACGCCAAATGCTGCCTGCAAAGTCATTGCCTGATGGAGCAGTATAATCCATGTTTTCATTAAAGATATGAGATGTAAGCTAACGCGATCACCAAACATTCTACAGCATATAAACTAAAACTGCCTTAAGGTAATTGAATGAAATGTTAAACCCAAAGGTAAAGGACTGCGCAAGCTTTGAGTTTTTTTTAAACATAAGTTGTAACATGAAACCCTAATGATAGAAACATCTTAGAAGAAGCATGATTATTTAAATGAAAAACTGTCACACATAGAATCCCAGGAATGTCAATTATGAGATGACTTGTTTTTTTTTCTTTTCACTTCCAATAACTGTACATTTAACAGAGTATTAAACCTATTAAAATTTTTCACAGACTAAGGGAACATACCATTTAGCAGGTTTTTACCATAGAATTTTTACAATCATTTTTACAATCTTTTCCCTTTAAAAATATGATCATTTTTTCAGCCTCAACAAGTCATATTGAAGTAATTTAAGACACTTTTATGGTGCTCTTTTGTCTATTTTGGAGCTTAGCAGACCAAGTCCCCATCTGCTTTCATTGTACAGAAGAGCAGCGTGAACATTCCTCAAAACATCTACTTTTGTGTTTTACAGAAAAACAACAACGCTAGTGCGAGTAAAAACCTTTTTTTGTGAACTGTCCCTTTAAAACATGATTTTGATGTCATGTTTAGGACTTAATTGAAATTGTTGATGGCAATAGTTAAAGTGACCTTAGTTTTTAAGCAAACTGTTCGTTCCATCTTCCAAATGGATAAAATAAATAGAGAAAACAGAAGACACCCAGAGATATTGCTGTGCTCTGTTTTCCATCATCTGTACCCTAAATATTACAAGAGAAGAAAACAACATGATTGACGCATTTATTGTCAGTTACAGCAAATGCCACACAAAGTCTCTCACCGAATTTAGCACAGCGTAACTTTTAATTGAAGCGTTTTATGGGGGATTTGAAGTCTTGGTTTGTTTGACTGACACTGCACTCCCGGATAAGAAGGGACTTGTGGAAGATTCACCTCAATCTTTTGCTTGCTATGTAGTTTCTGTTTCTTTGACCTTACTGGCTTTTGAAAAGAAAAAGGGGGATTTTTAATTTCATTTTTTATACTTTATTTTCTACAGAGAAAAACAGTTGAATCCTTTACCGCCAGTCTCAATGTTTATACATAAAGCATCCAAGAATCATTGAAAAAAATGGTTAAATCCTAACTACTGATTTTTCCTCACTTTCATTTTATGCATTCATAAGTTTCCAAGATTTTCTGCCAGCACTCTCCAATGCCGTGAGTGCTGCTTATACGTCTTCTCCTCTGGAGATGTAATTCATCTTTGTAATTTATCACGGTTTTCGGCCGTTGAGCTCATTAATTAGTTCTTCCATTCGCCTTTTAGCTGTCATGGCAACATCGCAGCTAGACTTTTGCCGTCACACGGGGCTTTCAAAATTAGCATCGCAAGGCTGTAATTTCTTATCAGGGCATTTTAACCCCATATGTCACCTTGCGTACAGTCTCTCTGCTGTTATCTAATGAATACTGAAAGCCTTTTGTTTTGTAATTAGTCATTAATTATATAAATGGAAAGAGCATTGTGTGAATGGGCATGATTGTTTATTGCCACTCTTATTACTTGACACATTAACACAATGCAAATCGAAATTTGTTCCGGTTGATGCATTTCTTTTCTCTAATGCTTTTCCCCCCTTCAGGCTTTGTCGTTTCTCTATTCAAAGCTTGGTTTTCGAAGTAAAATGGTTGCCTAAGTGAGAATTACACACTTAGATAAATCATTGTACTATAATTCAACTTTTTTTCAGAGAACTGCCTGATGAAAGATTGTGCAAGCCTGACCGCACTTATAAAAATTCAAATGGTTTTGCAATGCAATTCTCAAGAGACTTCTTGGCATCCACTTCAGTTCAGTTTACAGGTATGTGATTTCATATTCAATAAACTAATGCAGCTAATACAGGACTTCCCAAACAGCCTGTTTTGGATAATTTTGTTTAAGTGATAGTGGTCAACCGAAAAAACTTCCATTCAGAAACACTGTTAATAAAATCTAAAGTGGACCTGCGTGTATCATGTTTGATAATAAACCACGATATGTCAGTGCCAAGATCTCAAGATGCACTCCAGTAATGTTTTCTTCTAAGACACATTTATAAAAGCTACTTAAATGTCCTAATTGAACTAATGCCGAAATAATCCTGTCTTAATCTAAGCTCTGTCTGTGAAACCAGGCCTTAATGTTTTTAAACGCACATAGATACAGACCTTATTTTTTTTAGCATATTTAGACTTTAACATGATACCCAGAACCCTTAGTTCTAAAGGTTTGGTCACATTAGAAAAATGTAATCGAATTGGCTCTGGCTCATTGCAGCAGATGCTCGTCAATGTCAAAATGTTTGAGATGGCCAATCAAATATAAGAAGGCGGTGTTTACTGTTCACAGAAGTCGAACCCAAGCAATAATTCCATTGCTGCGCTTTTTAATGTTTGAAGAATTAGAGAAAATATAAGGAGCTGAACATGACTGAGGCTGAATACAGCAATATTTGCCAACCATTCAAAAGAATAATGCTAAATAGGGTGGCCATCTGTCTGGTTTTAGGTCGGACAGTCTGGTTTTAAAAATACCATATCGTCTACCGGCACAGCCTTGAGCCGGACACTTATTTGTCCTCCTTTTAAGATCTTCCCTATTGTATACTTTATCCAATGGTATATAATTAATAAATAAATGGTTAATAAACAGAGTCACAGCAGAATGTTTGCGTCTCCGATCAACACAGTGGTGTTTTCCTAATTCAGCATTTTTTTAAATCGCCTGAGTCAAGAATTCAATGACTCATTCATTAAGACCTATTCACTTGCTTCGTTCCTGAACAAATCAGCCATTTTTAACCAATTGGTAGAATTATTTGATGAATTTATCAATGAATCACTTATTAAGACAGTGACTTTCATATTTAAGATACAAATATCCCCCCCCCAATTTCATATTTCTATATTCAATATATTTTTTATTAAAAAAGTAATCTTATTACATTATTTATGCATTTGTAAACAGTCTGTGTAAATACATCTACACCATAATACATCTTTTCTACTGGTCCTTTGGACCTCGGAGTACAAATACAAAGTTCTGTCATGAACGGCACAGGCTAATAGGTCCTTTAACTCAATCTGTTTACAATCACATCGTTATCTATGGACACTGCTAATTGGTTCCTGCTGTATCAGTAGCCAATGAGCTTGCATGCTCTACCTTCAAATACTTAGGTAGCATTTTCCTTAGCAGTGCAGAACGCTTTCAGAAACCCTCCCCCTTTCCCAGCTCCGCCTGTATAGATCTGGTACGGGCAATTCATGTGCGCTATATTGTACAGCAGCAGCATGTCTTATTTGCCCACAGCAGCTTGCTGTGTATGTATTGGCAGTAGCAAGTCCCATACTTGCTCTGCAGCAGCAACAATAACCTCCAGTTGCAGCAGCAATAAAAGCAGCAGCAGAAGCAGCAATAACCTACAGCAGTAGCAGCAATAACCTACAGCAGTAGCAGCAATAACCTCCAGTTGCAGCAGCAATAAAAGCAGCAGCAGAAGCAGCAATAACCTACAGCAGTAGCAGCAATAAAAGCAGCAGCAGCAATAAAAACAGCAGCAGTAGCAGCAATAAAAGCAGCAGCAGCAGCAGCAATAAAAACAGCAGCAGTAGCAGCAATAAAAGCAGCAGCAGCAGCAGCAATAAAAACAGCAGCAGTAGCAGCAATAAAAGCAGCAGCAGCAGCAGCAATAAAAACAGCAGCAGTAGCAGCAATAAAAGCAGCAGCAGTAGCAGCAATAAAAGCAGCAGCAGCTATAAAAGCAGCAGCAACAATAAAAGCAGCAGCAGCAATAAAAACAGCAGCATTAGCAGCAATAAAAGCAGCAGCAATAAAAACAGCAGCATTAGCAACAATAAAAGCAGCAGCACCAATAAAAACAGCAGCATTAGCAGCAATAAAAGCAGCAGCAATAAAAACAGCAGCCATAGCAGCAATAAAAGCAGCAGCAGCAATAAAAGCAGCAGCAGCAATAAAAGCAGCAGCAGAAGCAGCAATAACCTACAGCAGTAGCAGCAATAAAAGCAGCAGCAGCAATAAAAACAGCAGCAGTAGCAGCAATAAAAGCAGCAGCAGCAATAAAAACAGCAGTAGCAGCAATAAAAGCAGCAGCAATAAAAACAGCAGCAGTAGCAGCAATAAAAGCAGCAGCAGCAGCAATAAAAACAGCAGCAGTAGCAGCAATAAAAGCAGCAGCAGTAGCAGCAATAAAAGCAGCAGCAGTAGCAGCAATAAAAGCAGCAGCAGCAATAAAAGCAGCAGCAGCTATAAAGGCAGCAGCAGTAGCAGCAATATAAAAGCAGCACCAGCAATAAAGGCAGCAGCAGTAGCAGCAATATAAAAGCAGCAGCAGCAATAAAAGCAGCAGCAGTAGCAGCAATAAAAGCAGCAGCAGTAGCAGCAATAAAAGCAGCAGCAGCAGCAATAAAAGCAGCAGCAGTAGCAGCAATAAAAGCAGCAGCAGTAGCAGCAATAAAAGCAGCAGCAGTAGCAGCAATAAAAGCAGCAGCAGTAGCAGCAATATAAAAGCAGCAGCAGTAGCAGCAATAAAAGCAGCAGCAGTAGCAGCAATATAAAAGCAGCAGCAGTAGCAGCAATATAAAAGCAGTAGCAGCAATAAAAGCAGTAGCAGCAATAAAAGCAGCAGCAGCAATAAAAGCAGCAGCGTAGCAGATCTATTTCGCCAAGACCAACCATACTTACATTGTCATACTCATTACCATGCCAATATAATCTGAGTTGTCATGACAGAAATGGAACTTACCATAAGATTTTTGACTATTTCATGTTTATTGTTTTAAATCTGTGTCAGATTTAATTAAAAAAACCTGGATACATTCGTCATGTGCCTATAAACACTTGGTGATTATGATTGTGATAATGACAGTATGTTGAAGTCATTCTTTTATGCGACCTTCTGGTCAAATGTAGCCTACACTTTAATTTGTCCTGCCTCTGAATACATCTACATCTAAATGTAATAAACTAAAGGACAGCCTTTGTGTTTCTGTCTGCATAGGATCCTCCCTTTCCAGATCACTGTTCACTGTCTTGGCAGTGATTCAATCCCCGTCTTTCTCTCTCTTTAGACTCTCCACAGGTGTGCAGTTGCCAAGGAGACTTGTGTTCAAGGCTAGGCGTCCCACATATATTCATATTCTTTCAGAATAGGCTAGCCTGGATGTTTCAGCCACTCATGTTTTAGCAACTCTGTTCTTTGCATTTTGAACTGCCAATATTTGTTGAAGTTAAAGGGAGCATGAAATCAAATATAGTTTGAGTTGCTGTACAAAATCACATTAATTTTCCTCATAAATATATCAATAAATTTAATTTAGCTCCTTTGTCTGTTAAGTGTTATGGTCTACCTAGACCCTCATGTCTAGGTTTGAGGTCTGTATAAGAATGTGTTTTATGTTTTTGAAAGAAGTCTCTTATGTTCTACAAAGCTGCATTTATTTGATCAAAATGTTCCATTTGAGTATATTTAAAAATATTTTTTATTTCTATGATGGCAAAGCTGAATTTTCAGCATCATTACACTATAAAAAAGTTGCTGCCTTAAATTAAGTACAATCAACTTGGATGTTTAAATCATTTCAACTTAAATTACTTTAAACTGACTTAAAAAACAAGTGGAATCGTGTCGAACTTCTAAAGAGTTGAAAATTGCTTAACTTATTTAAATGAGTTAAAACAATGTAAATGTAGTCATAATTTATTGATCATATAATGTTTAGTGTACTCCAGTCTTCAGTGTCACATGATCTTTCAGAAATCATTCTAATATGCTTATTTGCTGCTCATGAAACATTTCTTATTATTATCAATGTTGAAAACAGCTGTGCCGCTTCATATTTATGTGTGAAACCATGATACATTCTTCTATGAAAGTTCAAAAGAACAGCATTTATTTAAAATAGAATGTTTTTACTGTCACTTTTGATCAATTTTTATGTTATAAATTCAATCATTTATTTAGGCTCTGGTACAGTCACAAATTGAAGCGAATTTAATTAGCTTTAAATTTAATTTTGCAAAGTACATATTTTCTTCATCGTGATATGCTTATTATATTTTAGGAAGGAGGTCTCTCACAAAGGAGCCCTGGATTAACACACTAAATGTAATGATTTGTTTTAGTTACTTTTGTGTAAATGAAAAAAGTATGAACTAACTGGCCTGTCAGAAATGTAATGACGTCAAAATTGTGCTGAGATATTGATTCTATATTTCTGAAATTGTATCAAAACGCTGTGCGGTATATAACAAAAAGCTTTGTCAAGACTGATCTAAGCGGGTGAAACCGTAGAGGAACCTAGACTGTCAGCCCGACATCCTCAGGCGTTCGTATGGCCTAACACACACTGTCAGTTTCAATGTGAGCTCTGTCAGTGCCAATGTGGCTTTCCAGCAGAAGTCAGACATCACTCTGACATTACAATGCAGACCGGCTTGCCCACACATGACAGTGACTGATGTTCGTTCTTGTAAATGACTCCTCTTTTATGGAGGTGACGACTTTGTTGGTCTCGTGGCGCGTCTCGTTTCACCTCATCACGCTGATTGGTCGACGTGTCTGAACGCCGTCCGGTTCCTCAGAGGTATTATTCGACTTCTTGTCAGGTTTCTGGACGTGTGATTGTAAATGATTTACCCTAAGGATGGTTAAATGTTGCATGGGTTTCAAATGAGATGTTTTTGGATTCACACTGTGTGGTTTTCACGGTGTGGGGCCATGCTAAATAGTTAGACTGGCTATTGGTAGAACAGATTTTATGATTTGATTCAATTCCAGTTCACAAGCTCAATTCAATTCTGATTCCAATTTGATGTGATTTTATTCTGTTTCACAAGGTGTCAATTAAGTTCTGATTCAGATTTCACTTTGATTCAATTGCAATTCACAAGCTCTCAATTCAGTTCTGATTAATTTTTTTTATATGTTTTGATTTGATTACAAATCATAAGCTCTCAATTCAGTTCTGATTCTGATCAAATTTTGTATTGCTCAATAACATTGTCATTCACTTTTTCAATTTGATTTGATTTTGATTACAATTCATAAGCTCTCAATTCAGTTCTGATCCTGATTTCACTTTGATTCAATTGTAATTCACAAGCTCTCAATTCAGTTCTGATTCACTTTTCGATTCGATTTGATTTGATTACAATTCATAAACCCTCAATTCAGTTCTGATTCTGATTGCAATTTATTTCTCAATTAGATTTTGTTTCTGGTTTCAATTTGATCCCGATTCACAAGCTCGATTCAATTCGATTGCGATTTTAATTTGGATGGTTTAAATATATATTCATTTGTAAATATTTCAATATTTTTTTCAATATTAATATTTAGTTTGAATCTGATTCAATTTAATTCTGTTTCACAAGCTCTCATTTAAATATAATACTTGGTTCTAATTTACAAACCCTTGATTCAATTCGAATTCTGATTTAAAATAGATTCGATTATATTTGATTCCGATTCCCAAGTTCTCGATTTGAATTGGATTTCATTCCGATTCCCAAAATCTCAATTCGATTCCTGTTTTAATTTGAATAAATGCAAATTAGTTTGGATCTAACTCTGACACAGGTCAGTTTTTCTCGAGGGAATTATAAAATATATCTCAACTAATGCTGTTAACTATTTGTAATTTTAGTTTTGAGTTTTAAATTTGAGTCAATAAAAATATTATATAATTATGTTTATACTCCAATTTGTTGTTGAAATAGAATTATTTAAATCTGATTTATAAAACGAGCTTAGATTAAAACATCAATTTTAGGATTTATAAATAATAATCGAGGTCATTTAAATGAGGATTGCAATAAATCGACAAAGGTCAAGAGCATTTGTGTATGTGCGCATGTATTCATGGGTCCACATGCCTTTGTCTTCAAGTGTGCAGCCGTATATGTGGGTGAATATAGAATAGAGCAAGAGCTTTCTCACTTGTATGTGAATGGCTACATATACCAGCGTTATTCAAGCAACACTGAATGAAACTCGTATGCATTTGCGAGCTTCTAACTCTCATTCACTAAGCAATCCGAGCGAATGGACGACCGCCGTCATTAACGTATTGATTTTCACTGACAAAGAGCCGGCATTGGCTACAGGATGATTTTCAGTGGCAAGCAAAATGAAAAATCCCCAATTTATTTCAATTTGGTCACCACTTCAGGCTGAAGATGTGTGTGTGTGTAGATGCAGTTTTAGATGAAGTATTTACCCTGAGCCAGGACAGATTACACTGGGTCTAACAGACCTAAGGCTGTAATTAAACCCACTGAGAAATCAGGCCAAACACTAAGGCTATTTCCCAGAGACGGGCTGAAACGTCAGCTTTTTAAAAGCCACAAAATAAGGGCTTAAGAACCTCTCGAAAGCTCTAATCAGGCACAGTAGTCACTTATAGTCATTTTTCACAAAGTTGCAAAAGATCACAATAAACTTGTCACACCCTATAGAAAGACCTTAAGGTATATCTTCAAATGCTGTCACTCTCAGTTTAGGATGTTTGGATGTGTTCTTATTTGTCCTTAAATACAATAATGGACTGAATTACTGAAGGATAAAGCGAATCAGTTTGCAATGAACTGGTTGATTAGGTTCACAAATTGGACGGAATGACTTGTTTACGAAGCGAATCACACAATTGTTAAGCTGCACAATCAATATAATAATAATAACTTTCAATCAATAATATTAATCCGAAGGATTGTGTGGCACTGAGCACTGGAGTAATGGCTGCTATAAATTCGGTTTTGCCATTACAGATTTTATTTTTAAATATACTAAAATAAAAAAGCTGGTGAATGGTAATATTATTTTGCAATATTACTGTTTTTACTGTACTTTTGATATACACATGATATGTGTGTTCAGCAACTGAACAGTTAAAAAATCTTCCTAACTTCTAAACACAACAACTATGGATGGTCACAGAGTGATATTTCAGAAGTTCACAGAGATTGGATTGGTTTGTTTTAAAATCTTGTTGTTCATGTTTTTCATGCCAAAAAATCAAACTTGGTTTGCACAAGAGTTCGGAGTTCACTGGATCTATAAAAAAACAGGCACTTTGCACAGAGTGGAAAGGTTTGGCTCATTCAAATTTGATGAAGCCTGTTTCAGATCTGCTAATGGAGCTGTGGAAGTAGAAGTTGTGGACTCTGTGCCAAGAGTTTTGAAAATATCATAACAAACCTGCTGTTTCATAAGCTCTGCTTATGTTTATATAAAAAGAAAATGAATATGCATGACTGTATAGTGATCTTAACACCTGTAGAAACTTTATTTAATTTGTCAGATAGTTCATAATGACTTTTTTAAACACTGAAGCCTACGCGGTTTTGTTTTATAAAGCACACAGTGTTTAATGAGACCCTCAGTTACACAGCTGTTGTCTTGAAAAGTTAAAAATAGTCCATTGTCATGTTCTCCGGAGCCGGGCGGCGTGCGAAAGCTGGAGCTCACCAGGCTTTATGAACTGTCTAATTAAATTCGTAGCAGTTGACGTGAATCGAGTGGCTTATTTCTCCAGATGCTTTAGAAATACGTGTGTTTTGAATCCAGATGATAAATTCGTGAGCTCTACGCGCCGTGTTACGGAGGCACTAGCGGCCCTTAGAGTCGCACGGAAGTCAGGGATTCGTTAATTGGAGAGCACAACATAGTGTGTAAAAGGCTAGGAATGAGGATGTATGTGTGTGTTTGTGCATGTAAGTTTGTTATTCGTGATGTGTTTTTGTAGCGTGGGCTGATGTCTCGTTGATGCCCTTACTCGGGTGTTCACCTCAGCATGAGCCTGGATCGATCAAGATGTTTATCTGAGAAGAAGATGCCGAACTGGAAGGACGCTTGATTTTCATGAGCGATATAAGATCATTATCTTTGCTTGGATGTCAGTCAGTCAGTCTGACGGCTGTGCTCTGTAAGACTGATTTAAACTTATCTTATAATATTTAAGAATTCAGCTTTAATTAAGAATTTTACAGTTAGTTTTGGTCCTCGAATGAGCTGCATTCCAATTGGAATTGTTTTCGGTGGCAGAGAAAAAAAGGTATACAAACCAACTGACCACACTTTGCCAAAACTTGGAAGTTAATATTAACTTACTCAACAATAACTTCTTGTTGTTTATAGAAGCAATGTCACACTTGCATTCAGGCTGTTGTACTGAATATAAGTAGAGTTCAATCAATATTGCATTTTTTGTTATGGCAGATACCAATACAAATAGTTTCTTTGTTCTGCTAAACACAAAAGAAGATATTTTGAAGAATGTCGATAACCAAACAGTTGATGAGCCCCATTGACTTCCATAGCAGGAAAAAAAAATACTATGGAAGTCAATGGGGTCCATCAACTGTTTCAAAGAAATTCATACAGGTTTGGAACAACTTGAGGGTGAGTAAATGACAGATTTTTCATTTCTGGGTTAACCTTCTCTTTAAATGAAACATGTGTCCATTGATATGCCTCATTGTTGAATGCATTATGTATTAACATGTATGGATGTATGAATATAAAACAGCACCTGAATCAGTCTGTTTGAAATCATAGTTCTAAACTATGTTGGATGGATTCAGGAATGTAGGCGGTCTGGGAACATAATGCAGTATTTGTTTTCCATTTAAAAATAGAAGCTTGGCGTATGAGCTGCAAAAGAACAGATGGAACCTAACAATTAAGAATCGAAAAATATTTAAATGCATAGGCGTACAACTCTTACACAATGGGCAAAAATACACAATTAAAACTGCTGAGTTGTTACTTTCAACCCACTTTTGGGTCAAATATAGACAAACCCAACCGTTTGGTTAAAAAATGTGCTTCTGGAGATATTTCCGACTCACAGGGTTCACCCCCTTTTCCAGGTTATTGTTAATGAATATCTTTAATCCTCAGTATGAAAAACTTTTCGAAACTCTAAAATCGGTAAAAAAGTTTCAAATCAGTCAAACGTTTATTCTAGCGATGCGCCAGGTGATGTTTTTATATGACTTCCTTTGGAGTGCTGTGGAAGTTGCCCCTCGCTGCTGAACTGAGACCAATTTTACTGTTGCTCTAGCAATGGTTGTATTTAATGAATGGCTGAGGGGACCCGGGGCACTTGATGCAGTACCAGTGAAGGACCCTCACAGGGGTTAATTGAACTTCCTCTTTGTTTCTCTGGGGAGAGAGAGTACGTTTAACTACAGCTTCTCCTCTCTGTTCTCTTCCAGTCGAGCCTGGGCCTGGGCATCTTTGCTCTCTGCAGAAATCATTTGTTTATCTTTCATTACAATGACTTTTCATTTTCCTTTCTGCTTTTCATCATCTTAACGGCGGCTCCTGAGGATGGATGGCTCCGGGAATGAGAAGGAATGAACTGAGAGCGAGATATGTAATAGGACGGGGAGATCTCGCCGCAGAGTCGGATTAGGCGGCATAGATGTCCGTAAATAGTGCATCGTGTCCTTGTCTGGGGTTAGCTGAGGTCGGTCAGGTACACCTGTGTCTTTTATGAAAAACAACATTTGCAAATAAACGTG
The DNA here is from genome assembly GCF_029890125.1 of Rhinichthys klamathensis goyatoka. Classification (NCBI taxonomy): domain Eukaryota; kingdom Metazoa; phylum Chordata; class Actinopteri; order Cypriniformes; family Leuciscidae; genus Rhinichthys; species Rhinichthys klamathensis. The sequence continues at coordinate 1,010,211 of NW_026606828.1, forward strand.
ATTATAATGAACCATTGGGATCATTTCAGATCTGTGTTTATTAAAAGTAATTACGGTTAAGTTCTGTGACAGTTTAAGATTGGATCTCATAAAGATCTGAACTTTGTTATTAATATTTTGTGTAGCAGAAACCAGAATTGAGTAAAATGCAACACAATTAGACAAACTCCAATTAATACAACTGAATCACTTATAACTAACCTTCAGCAACCAATAGCGCATGCTAAATGTAAATGTTTTGATGAACATTAAACACTAACAAGTCTCCAGATTTGTTTAAAAACACATAAAATAACACTTATTTCAACATTTACTCTTCCCACATAGTGTAAAGCATGAGGAACTGGAAACTCCTGGCGAGTTAAATGCTAATGTCTAATGCTAAGTTGTTCACGTAGTCTCAATGCAAATGGATTGAGCTGTTGGAAAAACAAGTGAACATACATTATAGTAAGTTATGTTGTAGTATAGTAATGTTAATATACATTAAAGTAAGGGTTAACTGTACAATAAAGGTTGATTTTGACCAAAAGGTTAAACTGTTCTTAGGACAGGGGTATACTTTATAAATATCTGGTCGATGCAAGTTACATGTGTTTTAAATTTAAATAAAGATATAGAAATTATTAATTACAATGTTGGTTGACCAAAATTGACCATTGTATTTCATAATTATTTTACTGCTTTATAATATTATAATAAGGTATTTAATGGCAAGTTCTGTTGTGACAACTTACCCCATATAATGGCATCAGTGTGTGTTTAATGAACAGTTTTTATTTTATAAAAAATTTTTTTTTACATGTTTTGTATGTAAACTAACTCCGGTCACCCATAAATGATTTTTTAATTGGAATAAAATATAGTATAGAGGTAATATAAAAAACGGTATTAGCCAATATGCCGACAGATTTCTTATGTGACTAGCTTAAAATTAATGACATCTCTCTGCCAGATCCAGCTTTTTTTCTTAAAGTTTAATCTCGTTTTAATATAGTCTGTTGAAAAATGTGAAGCCACACATGGTCCTCCGCTGATACTGATGTCCCAAACTGCTGACTATAGACATAATGTGTACATAATTATCTCAAGTTTGCAAGGCTCTAGCTTTTCAAATAGTGTGCCCCAAAATGTTGAGAGCACAGTATTAGCATTGCTAAATGAAAAGATTATAGAATGGATTTGAGTATGAGTGCAGTATTCAGGCCACAGCAGATTTAGTAGAGCACAAAAAGACTAAAATAGTTTTCAACCTACAGTTACAGTGGGAAAGGATTATTTATTAATTAATTATATAATGCAAAGGACATACTTATTGCTTTTGTACATAATTTGTGGAAGAAGTCTGCATAGTTTACGTGGAATATAATTGGTCAAGATTTGTAGCTTTTGCTTTTGGTTCTGTACAAGATAAGGAAATGCAAACTCGGTAAGATCCATTAAATCTGACTTGGCTTTTAAGTTCATTGCTTTGTTGGAATTTAAAATGCTGTCAAGTACCAGAAGAACATAATTTAGCACTAACATCCGTGGATCCCTTGAGAGGTGCATTGAAAACACAGCAACACACACACACACATGCGGCGTCACACACAGTGATTTTAGTTCTCTGAAGGGCCGTCATGAAGCGGTACGCCGGTAGTCACAGTTCAACACTGCGTGATATGCATGACTAAGCGCTGATGTCAAGAATGCTACGAACTAGCATGACTCAACTAAAAGATGCTCTCTGTGGAAAACATGAGGGAATCTGTTCAAGGGAATTTGATATAATATGCAAAATGCATTGAATTGAATGCATTGAAAGATGAACAATTAGAAATGTTAGCGTCATTAGCAGTAGTAATTAGTCATTTACCAGAGGCTATTTTCCAAAGCTGTTTAGCTTGTTTCGATACTTTTATTGCGAGTTTACTTCCACCCACTTCAGGTCTCTTTTTTGGTTCTGTAATGTGGTCTGTTTGCTTCATCAAGGTAAATACCACAGCGAGTATTAGCGCTAGCTGTTTGTCACTGTAAATATGTGGTGACTCAGGGGAGAAGATGCCAGATTCACTGTTTTATTCATGTGTCAAAACTTAACAATGCTCTATGAAACTGCTTTTTAGAAAGGTTTTATATGTTATTAATAGTGGTGCATAGGCTAGTTTGTTGTCATACCAGTTGAAAACCAAACTAAATGGTTTGTAAACTGAACTATGATGTTAGATCACACTTAAAACCCACATAAAATCAACTTAAAACTTGTTTGCAATTAATTTTAGTAAGAATGCACAGTATTATAAGTGAAAATTAATATGTGAAACAATTTTTGTGAAAATCAGCCATAAGGTGCCTCTATAATAAGCAACGTTATGTTTTAGCTAATAACTCCGCAACCGTGTGTGACAGAATCAAAGCAAGTTGTCCCATTTTGATGAAAGATTACGAATACAAACATTTATTTTATTTGCAATAACATGCACTAGCAATAATAAAAGGAATGTGCATTTAAAAAAGTAGTTCAATTTTGATGTTTTGCTGTCTTGCCCATGTGCGGGTTTCGTACATACAAACTTTCTGCACATCTTTTAACCATTATTTCACTCCAATTAATAGCCACTTCATTTCTACCCTCTTCTCCTGCAAAAAGCCCTCTTGTCTCTGCTTCATATCCATCTTTCACCTCTCTCGTTCTCTCTCGTTCCTCTCTCTTGAGGAGAAGGCAGTAATGTGAGGGTTGGGGAGGATTTCAGCCCAGAACACGAGTATCTCTGAAGCAGCTCTGCACGGGCCGTGTGCCATGTTCCCAGCCCAGCTGCCGGGATGCAGGGAGCACTAGAAGATGGATGAAAGGATTGACAGAAAATGACTGAGCGTGGCAGGGGAAAGATAAGCGCCAGACGGAAGGCTCTAGAAGTCAGACGGAGAGCAAAGCAGGTGAAACATCTTTCAGCGGTCTGAAAGAACAGCCACAGTCCCCAGCCAGAGAGTATCAGCGTAGGACTTAAACGCAAAGATGAGTTGTGTCAGTCGTCGTGTGTTTTGTTAATACCGTCTGTTGTCATAAATGATCGAAAGACACAGAATCAAAACCATCCTTCCTATAAAGCGCAACATTTGTTTGCAAATAAATCATGAAGCTTTCATGTCACATTTATGAAGGTTTTAATAAATGATGTACACAGATTTTATAAGCTCTTGGTTGAGGCATAGTTGCACAGTAGAACAGTTGTACTCTTTTTCTTTTTTTGCTGCAAAAAACTGTTGACGATAATGCATTTACAATGGAAGTCTGATCAGCCACTGTGGGACTTGCAAGTGCATTTCTGTAAACATGGGTTTTCTTCATTTATTTTCCAGTACAGATACGTGCAAAACAGGTATAAAATATTAATATTACATAATAAAACAACAACTGCATGTCTAAAGTTTGAAGGCAGGAGTTTAAATCACTAAATGAAACAATAATAATAATAAAAACAAAACAGGACATACTGTAAGTGTATAACCGGTAAGTATTGAAGCTTGTTTCTGCCACAGAATAAAACAAATAAAAAGGTATATCTCTTTATATCTCGAAACTCTGACTTTTTACTCGTAATTGCGAATTTATATCTTGCAATTGCGAATTTATATCTTGCAATTCGAACTTTACTTGCAAAAGCAAGTTTGTATCTCACACTTCTGACTTTATACTCGCAATTGCGAGTTTATATCTCACAGTTCTGACTTTTTATTCGCAATTGCGTTTATATCTCGCAATTCTGACTTTTTACTCACAATTGCGAATTTACATCTTGCAATTCATACTTTTTACTTACAATTTCCAATTTACATCTTGCGATTCTGAATTTTTACTCACAGTTGCGAGTTTATATCTCGCAATTCTGACTTTAACTCGCAGTTGTGAGTTTATATCTTGCAATTCAAACTTTTTACTTACAATTGCAAGTTTATATCTCGCAATTCTGAATTTTTACTTATTACGAGTTTATATCTTGCAATTCATACTTTTTACTTGCAATTGCGAATTTACATCTTGCAATTCTGAATTTTTACTTGCAATTGCGAATTTACATCTTGCAATTCTGAATTTTTACTTGCAATTGCGAGTTTATATCTCGCAATTCTGACTTTTTACTCGCAGGTGTGAGTTTATATCTTGCAATTCAAACTTTTTACTTACAATAACAAATTTATATCTCGCAATTCTGAATTTTTACTTTCAATTGTGAGTTTATGTCTCCCAAATCTGACTTTTTACTTGCAACTGTGAGTTTAAATCTCGCAATCCTGACTTTTTTCTCGCAATTGCGAATTTATATCTTGCAATTCAGATTTTTTAATTGCAATTGCAAATGTTTATCTCACTATTCTGATTTTTTTATTGCAATTCTATATCTAAACTCGCAATTGAGAGAAAAAAGTCATAATAGCAAGTTATAAGCTTGAAATTGTGAGAAATGAGAAATAAAAAGTCAGTTAGTTTTTTATTGTGGCAACTTTTTATATCACTATTCTAACCACTTTTTTTTTTTCTCACAATTTCAAGTTTATATCTAACAATTTGAGTTAACATCTCACAATATGGACTTTTTTTCTCAAGATTTTGTTTTCAAGAGCTCAAGTCACTCGCACATGTGCAGTTGACCGTCGCGGAACGTGGACGGCCGATATACTCTATTACCTCAGCTAATTTTCACAAGCAATTTGTTAATAAAAATGAATTTTTCTGTACTGAGGTTTTGTGTGCAGAGCGCACAGACACAACTAATCAATAATGAAATTCGTTGTTGATTATTTGCATTATTGTTTTTTTCCCCTTTACAGATGATATCAGAAGAGTTTAACTGGTACTTTGCCTGGAATATTTTTTCATCAGTTGACCTTAAATCTGCTACATAAAATATTGGACCGAATTGTAATGAATGAGAATCTAAAGTGCTTTATTTGTCAGTTGATTGCTGAGAGCTTCTACTGCAAAAACCCATCAGTCAACCAATTAATCAGGAGTGCTGCATTTGCATTTGCATTCATTTAAATAAACTCCACCGCTGTCTCCATTCAGATATGTTTCTTATAAGGTTGTTTACATTCAAGGGTTCCTGTCCACACCGTGTCTTGTTTTCTTGGAGATAAGTGCTTTTCTGTTGCCTCTGTCTTTTCTTTTCATTTCATGTTTGAATGTAAGTACAGGTCTGAGAAAAGTAGATAAGTGTGGTGTTCTTATGCTTACGAGGGATTTATGTAGGAGAGGAAGTCCAGTTCACACATACTGTATAGGGAGGTACAGAAATATTTATATATAAACAAGTGGGCTACCCGTGAAAGCAATCGAACATGTGCACAAGAGATTTTGTGGGCGTCTGGAGGAGACTCGAATAAAAGCTCTGCTGAATTTCAAAGTTTTAATCCAAAATAGTCCTTTCAGTGTGTTGTATTTTGTTATGAATAGTTTAACGTTAACGTTTAACAGCAAATGCCTGGATTTAGGTTTGTGGCTCCTTTTAATATCTAAATCATTCTTGTTTTGAGTCATTCTTGATTAATGGCATGAAAGTCGCCTATTGATTTAAAATACTTGTCGACATACAATCCTTTCATTTTTTTTAATGCATTTTCCTGGTCTTTTTGGGAATGTTTCATCAGTCAAAATGTCATAACTTGCTTCACATCTTTATGAATTTTATGCAGGCTATTGGATTATGTTAACCAATACAAATACAAACCAAACAGCGTTGTTTTATTATTCAGGTCCAATTCCATTCTGATATGTCATATCTTTTTGTGATCAATTCCTGATGGATGAAATCCAATCATACATTTTTTCAGTGAATATTCCATTTTGACTTGGACATTTAGGAAACCACAGAAGAAGTTTTAAAGCAGAAGTTTAAATCCCTAAATTAAACAACAATAAGGAAAAACAAAAGCACATAGTAAGTGTTTAACAGATAAGAGGCAGAATCTGAACAATGCGTTACTGTCATTTCTTTGAACCCTTTTTTCAATTTCCATGCGTTACAATCTTTTTCCAAATGGAAGCCAGTTTGTGACTTTTATCACGCAAATCTGCCCTTTTCCTCACAATTTCAAGTTTATATCCCTCAATTTTGAGTTAAAATCTCACAACTCTCACTTTTTTTACTTTAAGATTGTGAGTTTAAAACATAATTGTGACTACACTGCAAATATTTTCATGATTTATCACAACTTTTTTCTTTTGACGAATCAAATTAGATAATTAATGTGGTTCAGATAACATTGTATTTTGTGTTTCTGTTGATTAAGCCAATCTCCTTTGTATTAACTCAAATTTTTAATTTCAATGAACTCAAAATTTTAAGGCAACCAGGTAACTTAGTTAAAAAAGTTAAACCAACAATATTTTCTTTACAGTGTAGTTACTATGTATAGCGTCGTATATACTATGTATATACTGTATAGCTTGCTATTTGGACTTATAATTGTGAGTTTATAACACTGTTTGCCATTTTCACTGATAACCAATTGACCCTTTGCTAAGTCTCCCTTGGTTACTGGTGCTAACGCAGGCAAGCTTTGTAGAACATCCCAAACATGAACTGGTTATTTACGTAAACAACATGATTCACTGTATTTGTCAAATGTGCTCATAAAGTGGTACAAATTGATCTGATTTTATTCTTAAGAGGCCTGGAATAAATTGTGACATTGCGAAGCATTTTTATGTGCTGTTTTTTCTTGAAAGAAGCTGTTAAATTTTGACATATCACACAGTCAACGGAAAAATGAAAAACTTTGTTTGAAAATTAAAAATGAAAATGGCTCAAGTGAAAATATCTTTTTTTTTTATCCTCTTTAGATATCTAGTGTCACTATTAGAAGTGATCTGGTAACAACGCTTTCGATCATTTCCATAAAATAACATTTAAAACTATGTAAACGCCAATACTTAAACTTACATTTGAAAAGAACTGCACAAACGTGTATGAGAAGATGGAAAATGGCAACAGTTGGTAAATTAGGATTGGCCAGTAATGTTTTAAGGCGGGGCTTAATAAAGTGTCAATTTCTTGTAAAATCGTAGCTGTGTCCCAAAACAGGGCTGCATCCTTTGAAGGACACAGACTACATAGGCCATGCCTTCCACGAAGGTTGAACCGAACGTAGTTAAATGGGACGCATTTGTTGGCCACATTCGTATGAGCCTTCGAATTGGGACAGCCACTGTGACGCATTCGGCCTTCGAGTGCAGACTTCGAAGGATGCAGCCTCTGAATTGGGACCCAGCTCATGTGTGTACCTGCAAAAGAAACTTATCGATATGGATTTCCAAAATGTGCCAACACAGATTAAGTGCTTCTTTTTTTTCCCCTGGAAACACACTTATCAAGGTCACCTTGACAGCTATAATTGTCAACATGGCTCTTGGTAATGGGACTCCATCCCATGATGCCTTACAGATTGACTGCAGAAAATGTAGATGGTGAATGTATTATGTTAATGTATCTATAAATGTGCTCCCAAGTTTCTCATATTAAAAACACAGTAGTGTCCTCCACTCCCTGCAGTGACATTGTTACGAGCCTAACCGCCTTGACTCACCATAAACTGCTGAAGAGACAGAGGGTAGAACAGTTTGCGCTTGTAGACACCGTTTATATTTTCATCAATAATTCATTAGCTCAAATCATATTGTAATATTAATGCCCAGATTTATGCCCAGATTGGGAGTTGTCTTGAGTTCACTTGTGTAACGTCTGTCCTCTGAACACTTGTCAAATCAGAAACGTTCATTGTTGTGAACTCCAGCTTCACAGACTTAAAGTCCTAGTTTCTTGCCTAGTTTGAGTCAAGGAATAGTTTTAATAGAGATTTTCCTTTTGAAGTTGATCTATGTCTGGGTTGAGGCTTACAGCCCTGGGAACATCCTCGCCTAAGGTGACGTTAGAGACTAGAGAACCTGGCTTTTCCTGCAAATCTCTCCTGACAGTATCCTGGCCTTGTGTTTTGTGATTGAGGGACTCAAGAAAGATTGGATAAAACCTCATGATAGGCCAGTATACAGTGGGTTCCACAAGTTGAAAATTTGGGATTCTTCTTCTAATCCTAATAATGATGCATTTTTCAAATTGAATAACATTTTATTAAATACTTACCACATTATTTGCAAAAGAAATTAGAAATTGAATGAAACCACTTGATTATAGACTACAATATTATGTTAAATATTAGGGATGCACTGACATGAAAATTTTGGTCTATACCGATAACCGATAATTCTTTTATATTCGAATAGCCGATAACCGATATATTGGCCGATAAATCTAAATAATTTTTGAGAGCCTGGTTACAAAAACAAAAGTCTCACCATTAAAAGCCATGTCCCAAGCACACAATTATAATGTTATGTAGCTTATATGACAGACTTGCGCTGCACATGTTGCACTTTACTGTATTTTCCTTTTCAAAGTTATTCAGGCTGAGAACGATAACATTATAAATGAACATATATCAGCCGATACAGATATGGTGGCCGATATATATTGTGCATCCCTATTAAATATTGTTGTTGTTGTTGTTATTACTATTCATAATAATGCTTCTGTTTTGCATTTTTCAAAATTAGTGCAATTTTTCATTACACATTTGTAAATGAAATTTATAGAAAACATTACATAATTGATTAATGGCTTACAGTCTATTAAATATTCACTTATGAAATATGTCTAAATCTTTTAATTATATTTTTGATTTATTTAAAAAAAAAGTTTTATTTCAATGAAATGAATGCACTATATTTTAGTTCGATACTAAATTATATTTATGCAGTTGTTATAATCCATTTATTACCACTTTTTGAGCATAAACCTGAAAATGAAATTTCCAACTTGAACTGCCAAAAATCTTGAATGAAAGTTTATTGTTATGAAAAATGCACAAATATATTATTTTACATTTTCATATAAAATATACATTTTCCTAAACATGCTTTACTATAAAACTGAGAAAAGTTATTTTCCAAATTTGAGGTTGCTATCGCAAAAAAAATGTGCTTTAAGTAAGATTTTGTTTGGGCGCAGTACCAAACATTTCCACTAGATGAAATTCGGTTTCCATTAATTTCCAGTGCAGTCATTTTAACCGCGAGGAGTACAAGTGTGACTTTCTTTCAGGACCATTTAACCTTTTCAAATCATGTCCATGATTTATTTTTTCGGTCAAAAATGACCAAAGAGCAGCAGAAGGTTAAAAGGATTATCAGTTGTGTTGCTTTGACTAACTCCTTATACCAGCAGAATAAAGTCTATATGTACATAGCTAAATGTATTCTTATATTTTTAATTCATAGTGTCATTCTTATATCACACTGATGGACTGGCACATGGAGGCTTTAGCCATCTGTATATCAGCACTGCCAGACATCAACTCTTCATCATCGCTTTAGAACAGAGGCCAGAATTACTCAGCCTTATCTGTCACCCTGTATCTCAGTAGGATTTTAAGTCTGAATTTCTCACAGTTCTTACAGTTCTCACAGTAGTTTTTTCACAGGTGAATGAGCTACTGTGCTCAAAAAGTTGTTCTTTTTTCATCGGGCAAGCAAAAGCCCTTTACGTATACAATCAAATCATACAGGTCTGTTCTCATCCAAATGAAAGTGTAAAAGTCTGTCCACATTAGCGTTTCTTCTTCAAGCAGAGTAGATCTGCTCGTATATTGGAGCCAAACTGAAATATGAGCGCACATAAAAGGAAGTGCGTGCTTGTTTTTATTAAGAAGTAGAGTGATGTATAGTGTTATTATGTGAAGGGGTGCATGAAGTGTATCTGTATTATGTTAGGGGGTAACAGTTTAGGACCCAAGGACCAGATGTTTGAAAGAAGACCTGGAGGGAGAATTATAATAAATTGAAGAAAAGTTTTACTGAAGATAGTTTGCAGTTTTCTGATTGGTAAAGAACACATATAGTCTAAGCAAATTTACACACATGGATAGATAGGAGAGTGTGTCGTCATTAGTCAAGATGGTTGTCGCACGATTCCTAGATTCGGGTCTGCTGTGACCTCGGAGGTCAGAGAAAGGCGTCTTCGGGTCTGTTGTTGGATGCCGAAGTGTCCCATAGCTCCTATACAAGACCTGCACAGAACATCCAGCGCACACACAAAACCACCAGGGAATATCATCAGGACAAACTACCAACACTTACTGATAATACAGTCCCTCCTCAGGAATAAGTACAGATACTATTCACTTTAGTTTCTAGAGAAATACACATGAAAGAGCTACAATTCTGTAAATCAGGTGAAGTCACGTATAGTTGGACCCCTGTCAGCTAGAAACAGATGTATAGACAACACATGTTGAGGGTCACATCAGAATGTACCTAAAAGCAGCTGGTTAACACTCACAGCAAACATATGATTAACAGTATATTTGAATCACTCATTGAATATAGAAATGATTTATGTAGAAATTCTTATCCATGATTATTAATCACTCATTACATACATTGAAGCAGCAGTGGATTCCAATCCACCCCCTTCAATTATGACTATGATACCTTGGAAAACATGACTTTAGTCATCGTTTTCATAATGAGGAGGATTTTATTTTGTTCAGAAAAAGCAAGAAATGAATAGAATTTGGCCAAAATGCTTTCTTTTTTATTTTTTGTGTTTGTGATCAAGGCTGATAGTTTTTAGTTACAGTACATAATTTGAGTTTGGATGCTAAAATCAAGGTCAGACGGTGGATCCTATCTCTGAAACATGATTTTTGCTGGTGATTTTGGCTAACAGGCCATTGCACAGTAATGGTCGTTTTATATTCCAGCATGAAATATTTAAACAGTGTCCATCAGCCATTGTTTGTTCAATCTTCAGACCCTTAAAATGTCATCAATTATTTAAATGGTTATGCAGTGCATAAATATCAGCCTTCATGTTGTTTTTCTTTTCTTTTCTGAAGGAGGTAAAAAAAAAAAAACACTGTTTGACACTGTTATGACAACACATGTTTTTACATTGCTTTAACTCATCAAAATAAGTTAAGCATTTTTCAACGTTAAGTTATACAAGATTCAACTAATTTTTTTAGTCAGTTTAATGTAACTTAAGTTGAAATTACTTAAACACCCAAGTTGATTGTACTTCATTTAAGGCAGCAACTTTTATTGCAGTGTAGCAGTGCAAAAATGTTTTTATTAACTGAAATATAAGACAACAGGAAGTTTGATCAAATATTAAACTAATAATAGGTTCAAGTTTTTGAAAAGATTTTACTTATGAATGGGTTCCAGAGTTTCAGAATTTCTTTTCATTGACATTTAAGCATGTACAAAATACAATTGCTGATTAAAACGAAAACTATTAAACTATTAAAATAAAATTTTAGACAAAAATAAAAAAAAAACATACAAAAATGGTTGAAGCACTAAAATTAATAACTGAAAATAAATTAAAACTGAATTAAAAATAAATGATATAAACTAAACAGTAATATAAAAAAGCACATGAGAAAAATACTATAAATTAAAATTAAATCATATAAATAAAAGCTAATTCAAAATATTAATAAAACTAATACTATATAAATAATACTATATAAAAATAATAATAATAATAATGAGCTAGTTTAGCTGTAACGATTTAGTTTACAGCACCTTCATAGATTTAATGCATTTATTATCTGATGCTCATTCTTTATTCATCATTTTGTAAAACTACAGTTAAAAAGTCTTGCTGTATTTTTGGTAGCACTTTATTTTACAGTCCCGTTCCCCATGTACATACGATGTACTTATTACAGTATACAATAACTGGGTATTAACTGTAAAAAAAAAGGTTGCTGCCTTGAATTTTTAAGTTAAATCAACTTGGATGTGTGTCATATCAACCTAAGTTACAGTAAACATATGTTGAGCCTTGTATAACTTAAAAAAAGTAGAAAGTAGACCATTCGATTTTCAGTCGAATGGTCTTTTTATTCATTTATTTAGACATCTGACTATCTGTGAAAACATAATGATTATAATAACATTTTCAAAATCACAATAACCCTGCCTGTTATATGCAGCTAGGTGAAAGTAAAAACGCTACCATCTGTTTTGATGGAACAGATATGATACCGCTAATCGCTGTTAATCAGTCTTGACATCTCATTGACATAAACTGACGTTTTAATGCTAGAGATTTATCACATCGGCCCTTGCCTACAGCTGTCAAGGTTCTCTGAATGATACGGTGAATGGCTCTAAATAAACTGTGAAGCGAGTGAGTGAAAGAACATTAGATGCATTTTGGTCACATACTGTATTATCCAAAAACTTGTCATTGAATATGTCTCTTTATGCAGTAACATGTGCTGTAAATTGGATTCCCCAGGCAACTTGGGAATGTTAACATGGGACTTGATAATTCACTGAAGATTTTATTTGCCTATAAGACCTCTTGCACAGTCAGGCTTTGGTTTTTGATAGATTTGTTTTTTATGACATAGTTTGTGGCTCCCAGTGATTATTTCTCTTTGAATTTATTGTGTTTTTAATGGGTGTTGTTGCAGATGTCTGTGTCCAGACATGCCCGTCTCTTTCATTTCATAGCCACCTTCACTGTAAAAAAATTATATGATCAATAAGTTATGACAACATATGTTTTTTACAATGCTTTGCAATTTTCAACTATTTATAAGTTATACAAGATTCAGTTTAATGTGATTTAAGTTGAAATTACTTAAATATCCAAGTTTATTGTACTTAAATTGAAGCCAGCCATTTTGTGCACAGATCCATCACATCCACGCCATATAATACAGTCATCTGTAGTTTAATTCAGTTTTTATATAAAAATGGGGTTTAATCGTCATTGAACAAAGATGAAACACCTGTTTAGTGCCAATGCCGAAAAAGCTTGTTAGCTTGGTTGAATACTGGTTTGTCGCTAGACTCTCACTAACCTCCCCCTGAACTGTGCTCATTTTTCCTCTAATCTTGGCGTCTCACATTGGCTCACTGCTGTAATCACCTCGTTCAGAACGATGGCGCTGCTCGAACGGCTCGGCTTACAGGGTCATTAGAACCAGGTAAATTATTCATCACAAAATGTGCCATCAAAGTGGAGCGTTAAGCACAGTGTTTTGGTCCTGCCAAGAGGCACAGTCATGTCTTAAAGTGTTAGTTCACCCAAAAATGAAAATTATGTCATTAATGACTCACCCTCATGTCGTTCCAAGCCTGTAAGACTTCCGTTCATGTTCGGAACACAGTTTAAGATATTTTAGATTTAGTCCGAGAGTTTTCTGTCCCTCCATTGAAAATGTATGTACGGTATACTGTCCTTGTCCAGAAAGGAAATAAAGACATCATCAAAGTAGTCCATGTGACATCAGTGGGTTAGTTAGAATGTTTTGAAGCATCGAAAATACATTTTGGTCCAAAAATAACAAAAACTACGACTTTATTCAGCATTGTATTCTCTTCCAGTTCTGTTGTCACACATGGTTTTGTTTTGTTGCCTACATTCTTCTTTTGTGTTGAAGAAAAAAGAAACATGACAGAATGTTCATTTTTTGATGATTTGGATCCTCCTTTAACTTTCAGTGTCTTTCAGTGTCAGTGTTAGCTTGATGCCATGGCACAAACCCATGACAAAAGCCTTGTAATGGAGATGTATATAATTAAACCAGGTGGAGCTTGAAATTGATGTATCAAGTTCACCGTATTAGCCAATTAATAAAGTTATTTTCAGTCGCATGATCATGGCGTGACCATGTGGAAAGAAGGACATAAACGCTGGGATAGGTGAGATAATCAAGATTAATTGAACTAATGTTCCTGAAGAACTATCCCATTTGCTAATTTTCTCAGTTGCTGAGCACATCACTTAATTAAAAGGTAATTCGTCTTCCTGTACACACACAACATGCCATTCCTTATATTAATTGTGACGTTATGTGGTTGGAAATTAATGGAGTGTGAATTGGTTTTCTTGATGGGGCAAATGCTAGTCTATAGTGTCCTTGCTCTAGATGAAAGTTATGGTTGATTAAATGAGTCTCAAGTTGAAGTTCTTACATGAAATGTCATCTTTCAAACATTGAGCTAGAATCCCTTTATAGTCAGAAGTTGGATATATGAAGTAAGAATATTCCATATACACTGTAAACCCGGATAAGTAGAATCTACTTAAAAAAACCAAGGTAACTCGTTGCCTTAAATTTTTTAAGTAATGAAGCATTAGTTGAATAAGTGAAGTGGATTACGTTCAATGTACTTAAGTCCATAATGGAATGGAATAGAACATTTAAGTTGAATGTACTAATGACCAAGTTACAGTAACTGAAGATACTTAGTTTAAACAATCATTCCCCACCCATTTAATTAACTCAGCTTGTTAAGTAAGCATTACTCCATTACCAATTCAACTAAATTGTATATTCTAACTGACCCAACTTAACTTTTAAATTCCTGAAACTCAAAATATCTTTCAATCAATAGAGCCATGTAAAATACATACAACTGCAACATTACACGGTTTCAAAAAATGTTTTATTGAACATGTCTTTTTTCAGCAACAACAGAAACAAAGCCATGGCCTAATAGGTTTCTAATCTAGTGTGTAGTTTCCTCAGTGATGGCATGAAAAGAAAAAAAGTCTCTTCGTCTTTACCTCCAATCATTAATATTGTACTGCACCTCTTCATATTTGGTTGACAAACTGGCAAGATAAAACTCGGCACTTCTGAACACTGGCATCTTAACATTTATACTTTAACACTTAACATTTACATTTGGTTGACAAACTGGCAAGATAAAACTCAGCCCTGCTGAACACTGGCAGCTTAAAGGGTTAGTTCACCCAAAAATGAAAATGATGTCATTAATGACTCACACTCATGTCGCTCCAAGCCCGTCAGACCTCCGTTCATCTTCGGAACACAGTTTAAGATATTTTAGATTTAGTCCGAGAGCTTTCTGTCCCTCCATTGTAAATGTATGTACGATATACTGTCCTTGTCCAGAAAGGAAATAAAGACATCATCAAAGTAGTCCATGTGACATCAGTGGGTTAGTTAGAATGTTTTGAAGCATCAAAAATACATTTTGGTCCAAAAATAACAAAAGCTACGACTTTATTCAGCATTGTATTGTCTTCCGGTTCTGTTGTGAATCCGCGTTCAGTGCCGCTGCTGACGTGTGTCTGGTGCGCCCGAGCTTCGGTTACAGTCTGAGGGAGACGCACGCTGTAAACAAACCAATCTTCGCAAACATGTCTAAGGATTTCCACACAGAGGAAGACTTGCATTGATTTGCCCAGCAATATTAATTTGAACCCGAAAACACGGACGCACCAGACACACGTCAGCAGCGTCACTGCGGACTCATGAACGCGGATCCACACAACAGAACCGGAAGACAATACAATGCTGAATAAAGTCGTAGGTTTAGTTATTTTTGGACCAAAATGTATTTTTGATGCTTAAAAACATTCTAACTAACCCACTGATGTCACATGGACTACTTTGATGATGTCTTTATTTCCTTTCTGGAAAAGGACAGTATACCGTACATACATTTACAATGGAGGGACAGAAAGCTCTCGGACTAAATCTAAAATATCTTAAACTGTGTTCCGAAGATGAACGGAGGTCTTACGGGCTTGGGGCGACATGAGGGTGAGCCATTAATGACATAATTTTCATTTTTGGGTGAACCAACCCTTTAACATTTACAAATAGGCTAACAAAGGTCATGTGTCCATGGAAAAACAAAAAAGTGTATGAGAATGAAAGAGAACGGGAGGGTGAAAAAAAATAAGAGAGCAGATACCTGTATTATGGAGAGCCCATACTCTCCCCTCCACCTATACCTCCCTTTCTCTCTCCCCCTCCCCTCCCCTCCCCTCCCCTCCCCTCCCCTCCCCTCCCCTCCCCTCCCGTCTCTACCACACTCCTCCATCTTGGCAATTGTGAACTCGATCATTAAAGGAACACGCCGACTTTTTGGGACTTTAGCTTATTCACTGTATCCCCCAGAGTTAGATCAGTCCATACACACCTTTTTCATCTCCGTGCGTGCTGTAACTCTGTCTGACGCACCCACCGCTAGCCTAGCTTCGCACAAAGACTGGATGTAAATGGCTCCAGCTAGCATACTGCTCCCAATAAGTGACAAAATAACGCCAACATTTTCCTATTTATATGTTGTGATTTGTATAGTCACAGTGTGTACAAATAACAAGGTCATATGATACACAGCACCCTTTTAACCGTATACATACTGGGAACTATATTCTCAGAAAGCAAAGCACTGCTACTTGGGTGGAGTGATTAGCGCAACACTCTGAGAGAACTCTCTGCTCCTCACCACCGGGCTTCTCAGATGCTGCAAGCAAATCACTCCGCCCAAGTAGCAGTGCTTTGCCTTCTGAGAATATAGTTCCCAGTATGTATACTGTTATAAGGGTGCTGTGTGTCATATGACCTTGTTATTTGTACACACTGTGACTATACAAATCACAACATATAAATAGGAAAATGTTGGTGTTATTTTGTCACTTATTGGGAGCAGTATGCTAGCTGCAGCCATTTACATCCAGTCTTTGTGCTAAGCTAGGCTAGCGGTGGGTGCGTCAGACAGAGTTACAGCACGCACGGAGATGAAAAAGGTATGTATGGACTCATCTAACTCTGGGGGATACGGTGAATAAGCTAAAGTCCCAAAAAGTTGGTGAGTTCCTTTAACAAAAAATGTTTCTCTGGATAAAATAAAAAAGCATGTGTGAAACAGAATAAGGGTGAAAATAAAACTTACATAAACTTAAATAAAACAGAAGATACCCATCTAGAGACCATAGAGGAGATGCTGGATCTTACATTGCAAGCTGATTCTTGAGTGTTTGAAGTTTAGGTTTCAGATCAGTCTTACCTAAGTTCAGAAGTACCTGTTGAATAAAATCTAAAGTGTTCTCCATGTACTTTGGGTAGTTGAGATGCAGTGCATAGGTAAGTCCGAAGACAATGTACATGGCCTGGGGCAGGCTCTCAACATCCATCATAATGTTTCCCACTGAAGATGCAGTGTGGTGAAGGGACTGTGTGTGTGGAGTGATGTTTCCTGTTCATGGCAGAGGATCCCCACTGGCACATCATTGTACGAACCTTCCTCATCATCAATGTCCTGAAAAAAGGAACAGGGCATGATCACATCAACATGACAACATAGTGCTACAAACACAGAGATGCTGTATTTCCTATAAATGCACTAGATGCATTTATTTTGTTTACAAGTTCCAGATGGAGTCTGGAGATGATGTGGGGTACTTATTGTTTACTGTTTACATCATACTTTACACACTGTAAAGTAAGGCTGTTGTAGCTAGTTCAGGGGAGAGAATTAAATTGTCACTAATCTAAATGTCTATTTTTGATAACAATTGAATTGCTACTAGTAAAAAATTTCATTTTTGATATCTGAAAAAGTATTTCTGATATCAATATTATTTCAGATATATGAAATGGCTTTCTTACTAGTAACAATCACATTCATGATATCAGAAATGAACATTGTCACTAGTGAAAATTGAATTATTGATATCAAAAATAAAGATTTTTACTAGTAAGAATTGTATTTCTGATATGTGAAGTTGAAATTCCAACTAGTAAGAAATAAATTATTGATATCAACAATTGATTTTGAATGGCAGCCTATGGAGACATTTCACTAGTGTACATACAATTACAGATATTAAGAATTATAGTTTTTACTAGTTGCAATTCAATTGTTGATATCAAGATTTATAATTTTTACTAGTGAAAATGTAAATGTTGATATCAAGAATTATCATTGTTACTAGTGAAAATGTAATTCCTGATATCAAAAATTGCCATTGTTACTAGTAGAAATATTATTCCTAATATCAATAATTATAATTTTAACTAGTGAAAATTGAATTGTTGATATCAAGGATTCATATCCTGGAAATGAATAAAAGTTAAAAACGGCTTGCAATAGTAGAGCAGTCTATTGTGTGACCGAGTACGCGTACCCAAACACCGCGGCGGACTCAAAGTGTAACTTACCCAAAGCGGACGGTCACGTCGGCGCAAAGCTCAATTTCTATGTCCGCGCGGACTCCGTACTCGGTGTCACACAATAGAATCCGGTTTAAAAAGGCAGCTGGGATCTGTGCCAACTTACCGGGAAGTTCGCTGGTCCGTGGTGCTATAGGTGTCCGGCTCAGCTCTACTTGCATTGACGTTAGCTGTCTGGGGGGAACATACAATTGCCGTTACTGGCGCTACTAGCTAGCTAAAGTTACCAGTGAACACATATACGTTAGCTAAGAGACTGTGGGACAGAGAGCTGGTTAGCTTCCTTGTCAATAACTAGCTAAGTTAGCTAAGTTATTTTTTCCCTGTTTTTTATAACTAAGTTAACTTAACGTTACAGTACTATAGAAATGAAACTTGATATTACGTTATATCTGATAGATAGACTAACGTTACTTTGAATTATATCAAAGTTTCATTTCTATAGTGTTGTCCCCATGAAAATATATAATAAATTATTTCTAAAAATGTGAGGGGTGTAAATCACTTTAGAGATATAACTTACTGCTAGCTAAGCTAACTAATTACCTCAGCTAGCAGTCGGGACTGCAACCAGTGCAGTTTTTAAAAATTTAATCAACTTACCGTTTTGTGTCTGAAAACGGTTCATTCACCGAAGGCTTCAACTTCCTTGCTAGAACGTCAGTTGACAAAAATCCAGCTGAATTCTTTGTCTTGCTCTGTCTAAAAAAATTCAAAGGCATCAATACCACTCGGTCAACTCAAAACTGATATAACAACTAGATTTTTGGCGGTTGCATGGATGACGTCAATGCGTTGCTAAGAGGCGGGGCATGGCTGCAGTGTAAATGCAGACTTTCATGCTAATGAATAAAATACTTTAAAATATATTTGGTGTTTTTTTTTAACTAAACAGTAACGGCAATCATACAAACGAATATACTTTAAAAATATCTGTCATCAAGATAAATGCAGACTATCATGCTGATTAATAAAATACTTTTATGTCCGTCCATAAAATAAATAGAGACTAAATTTTAAATGAGGTTTGATCAAATGTATGTTAACATCACGGACACAACAACAACAACATACAGAAATCAGCAAACTATATGTATGGCTAAAATTGTTAGCTAATATTCACTAACAAATGTCAACCAACGCTAATGCAGTTTTAAATGAGGATTCATCAATTGTACGTTAACATCAGGGACACAACAATAACATCAAGAAATCGCGAACTTACCCGTGACTCCATCTGGAAAATAATTTGCGATTTTATATGTTGTTTTTGACCCTCTGAACTTGTCGTTGGACACGCCTCGGCATGACAGGGGAAGCGCCAGGCTGCAGCAGTCTTGTTAGTAATAGACAAAACTTGATGATATTGAGTTGTTTGAGCTCAAACACATAATTACAATAAGATAGGTCAATAAAAAGTAGAGTTTACTTAGAATTCATAATTAATGTAAATAAATGACACATGTTTAAGTAATACAAACTCAGTTTGTTTGAGTAGAAACTACTGATTGGACTTAAAAACACAATTACAATAAGAAAGGACATGAAAAAGTTCAGCTTAATCAGAATTAACAAGTAATGTCAATAAATTAGGTACATTTAAGTAATATGAACTCAATCTCTTTGAGTTGAATCAAAATCTGGGTTTACAGTGTATCCGACTTTGAATGGAACACAGCTTTATCTTGAAATGTGAAGAAAATTAGTTAGTTGTGAATTATGTCATGTTTATTTAAATGATGGGTTATCAGATCCACTTAGCAGTAATATGATGTTATATTAGTTGTAGTGCATTTCTTTTTTAATTGAAGTACTACACAAATGATGTGTACAGTCTGAAACAGTTTTAATATGTTATATAAATTAATATTTTAAAATACAGTTCAAATATTAACACAATATGAAAAAGTTTTAAAAGTTCCTTATTATAGTTAATTACCTAATTAAATATTTCTATTTAAAATTTCGGAATTGTTCATGTTTTTTTTTTTATACTGTAGTTTGAATTTTGACACATAATTTATAAAGTCTGAAACAGTTGTAATATTTTCTTAAAGTATTTTAAATTTTCTAGGTTAAAAGTCTTAATATTTGCTATTTTGGTTTTAATAATTATTGTATTTAACATGTCAAAGAAATATTATGGCACATCCAACACTGCCACATGATATCACTAGGTAGGTTATCTTGCCCTCGGTTATTGCTTGCCCTCTCAGTGTGAACTGCAAGTGTTGCTGTGTCCAAAATGTTCACCATGTCTCACCAGGCTCACGGTGAAATAGTGAGACCAGATGCAGCACAGATGCTGACCTATTCGGTACCTACCGCAATAATGCCGCATAATTTAGCTCCTGTGTAGGTGACAAATGGCCCAACTCTAAAAGCCCCTGTGTTGGGTGCTAAAACCCCCTGTGATATATGACCATGCAAGTCTGATAAATCCCCCACATCATTCGTTCTGTGACGGCAATTCATCACCTGTGGGAGTTTAGCGTTGGAATTCCTATTGGATTTTTAATGAAAGGGAAGATAATGTGACATAAAGTCAATGAGTTTTGTGAATTTTTTCTTTTACAAAATCCCACCCACACACAGAAAAAAACACTTTTAAATCATATTTCACCTCCCCAGGCAAATACAATTTCTTGGGCAGCCTCTGTAATTTGAAATTAACTTTTTTTACTCACCAGCCATTTTGGCTACAAATTTTTTAAGTTACCAGCTATTCAGAACTTCTGCTAGCCAAATCAAAAATATCAAAAATAAACCAGATTTTCAAAGTCACATCTTGGATTTAAATATATTTAATATAAAAATGACGTGGCGCGTTGCGTGGCATTCCTCTCAGTGTGTGCAGCCCTCTTTACGCGTTGGTTTGCTAATGAGGCTCTGATAGTGATGCCATGCAAAGTGATAGAACATAATTTATGAATCATAACCTGCCAAATTGGTTAGTGTGTTGATATGCGTTACCCGGCCGCCACTGTGGATTTTCACCTGCATTTGGTGGGTTGTTGTGTGATAATATATGTATCGTTAACTGAAAATTTTCCTTCATTGACTGAATTTTCCTTCTGGTGACGAAAAAGCCTCCAGAGCTAAATTAAAACTGCCACAAGAAGTCGTCTGTCCGAAGCAAAGGCGCAAAGTCTAAGGACAGTTGCCTCTGAATCAGTCTCCCTTAATTAATTTGGTTACGCACAGGCGAGCACCAAGTTTAAGTCCATGCGGACCAAGAGGAAGGTTTGAGTTCAGACAGATACAGAAAGACGATTGAGTTTAGTTCAGGTCATTTTTTACATGTTTTCTTCATATTTTAATTGTAATTTTTGTAATATTGCGTTGTTCATATTTCCCTGTTTAGGCTACATTCTTCTACTTAGTCTGGTGTTGAACATGAAAAGTGACGCACAGTCTCTGTTCATCTGTTCTCTTCATAAATAAATAAATCCATAATCTAGTCCTGTAAGTTCATGATTGAAAATGAAAATGTGAACGAAAACAAAAGCTATTAAATGTCTCATTACCATTAAAATATGAAAATTAAAATGACGGGTAATAATAGAGTATGATGGATTTTTTACGACTGTGTCAAAATGATCAACAATGAGAAAGTCTAACGCAACCACTTTCAAACCAACCAGATTTCTGTTGGTCAACACTGATGCCCTCATGCGAAATTCCTTTTTGCGTGGAATCCTATTGAACTGACTGGATTTTCTTATTGAGTTTCTTCTGTTTGTCTTCTCAATTGACAGTGTAATTAGCCAAATGAAGACATTGTAAAGAGTAAAACACTTGCAATGAAAACAAGTTGTCATTTTCTGTATAAATGTATTTTATCACAAAGTGTTGTACATGTGTACTCTTCTGATCTATTCTACAAAGCGTAGTCCATCATAAACTTGACATTGTTTATTTTACCATTGATACAGCACAAGTAGTGTTGCTACAAGCCCACAATAAAAACACTCGGCCTCTGAGGCTTTGCACTCTGTTTAAACAATCATGCCCAACCTTTCATAATGCTGTTCTTTAATCCTGCACGAAAGAGTGTTTCTCTTCATGCTCCCCTGTGTAGTGTGACATTTAAACAATTAGTGGCTTTTTGGTAATCAATGTCATATTTAGCAAGAAATGCCTTGGACCACAAACCACAACGGAATCCATTTAATAATGATCCAGTGGTGTGAGTCTGTATCAGATTGAGAGGGATATTAGACACACAGTCCAGTGTCCAGTGCATCCCAAACCATTTTTCATCTTTCAAATTGAGATTTTTGTCAAGTCTGTTTCTGAATCATTGGCTTTAGCCCTTGACCCCCAGATTGGTTTGGTGTGTGAAGGTAATATCTCAGACTGCTGATTTCGTAATTTCCTGTAAAAGTGATCACTCCTCTGAAACATGCAAATGAACGAACAGACCATTGCAGACACAATGAGGAGAAGTGCAGTGATGCTGATTATCAGTCCGTCATCGATACCATCATCAGTCTTTCCTATTAAAATCTCAGTGGTGCTGACATTCATGCAGTTTTTCAAATGTCTACTTTGCAGGTCCGTAATTTCCACACACACCTCGTACTGCGTCAGTGGGTTCAAGTGTGTGAGGTTGAATGTTTTTACATCAGACAACACATGTGCCGTGAACTGCAAGGAGCGATGCTGTGATGTGGTTGACCACTTAATATTTGACACAAGACTTCCCTTGGGCGGCACCCAAGAAATCCTCACCGAATGTGGCTCAGTCCCTTTGACTTGGATGTGCAGGGATTCATTTGCCGGCAGTGGATAGTACCCGTTTACTACTACCGAGATGGATCTCATGTCAGCACCTATGAGATTGTGGGCCACGCAGGTGTACTGCCCAGCCTCATTTTCTGTGATGCCATAAATGTCAAACGTTCCCTCAGGATGCAGGTGATACTTCTTGGAAACCATCTGAGGCGAGATTTTCTCACCTGAAGGTGTGACCCAGTAGATCTCAGGTTCAGGATCGGCAAACGCCCTGCAGTGCAAAGACACAGAATCCCCGCTACCCACGTTAAGCTGATCGGGAAGGCTTTCCGGGGATATCAGTGGCAGGCACATATCTGCCATTTCACGGAAGTGCACATGCCTGACAAGACGACCTTCAAACTCTGAGGGCCCTGCGCATATGAGGGCATCCGGTTCCATGAAGCGGACGTTGGTCTTGTTCATATTGATCCAGCGGATGACGCAGTCGCAGTAAATGGGGTTGGTATGCATGCTCACCTCCTGAAGGTTAGGCAAGGATTCCACCGTGATGTGATGAAGGGCCCGGAGCGCATTGCTGTTCAGCATCAAGGACTCGAGCCTCGGGAGTTTGGAGAATGCATTTGGATGGATGTAGGAAAGTCGGGGGTTGTTTGTGGCTTCGATTTTGGTCAGCTCTGGTAGATTATGCATGGCAAAGCTGTCGATTGAAACCAACTCTGGCATGCTATTAATACCAAGTTCTTTCAGATGGATCATGTCCACAAAGTCACCCCTTCTGATCCTCTCTATGGGATTCTTGTTAAGGTCCAGAAACTTGAGGTTCAGCACTTTTCTGAGAGCAGCTTGAGGTACTTTTGGAAACATATTATCATAGAATGACACGCTTTCCAGCTTATCAAGGCCAACCAGGGCACTGTCAGGGATTTCAGTGAGGTTCATTCTGGTTAGCACAAGACTGCGGAGATTGATAAGGGGCTTGAAATTCATGTCTTGTATTCTGGCAATTGGATTCTCTCCTATCATCAAGATTTCTAACTGGAAAAGATCCCGGAACCACTCTGTTCTTATGGCCCTCAGCTGGTTTGAATTAAGATGGAGTCTCGAGAGCTTGTTAAGCCCTTGGAAAGCCTCTGCACTGATCAAGGAGAGTAGGTTATGGTTAACATAGAGTTCCTGTAAGTTTGGGAAGTGTGCAAGGCAATTATCATGAAGGCTGCTTAGCCAGTTCTCCTCTAAGTGCAAAGACAGAAGTTGTGGAAGGTGACCCAGATAAACATCACTCAATGAGGATATGTTGTTTCGAGATAGGTCTACCTCGGTTAGGTTTACCAGATAGTCCAAGGGACTGTTGATCTTTGCGATGTTGTTGGCCTGTGATAGAAGTACTTGCGTGTCTAAGGGCAACCTCTCCGGCAGAGACAGAAGTCCTAGATCATTACAGTCTAAAGTCGGAGCCTCATTATACATGGACGAGGGGGAGAACCAGGGTCGGACTTCACATTTGCACAGCTTAAGGCACACAGCCCTCCACTCAGATGCCTGAACTGAGTTAGTCAGCGCAAGTCCTCCCAGCAAACAAACTGCAAACAGCAAATCTTTCATCTTGGTCCTACTCTCTTCAGCTTGTAATTGGTCCTTATGGGGTCTGGTGTTAGAGGCGTTAAATTCACAAATACAGAATCATTTGTTATGACAACAGGGTGTATTTCTGCTGATGGCAAGTCCCCCGCAAAAAGCAGCAACTTTGCCTGTTGTCTTCCTTGGTGGAGAGTTGCAAGCTTTCAATTTACCCTGCTTTGGGTTGTCGTGCATGTGAATGTCAGCGTATCCTTAGGGGAATGGAAGCAGGGAAAGTGGAAATTTGCAGGGTGAGCTCAGGTTCCTGTGGGGGATGGACCACTTGTCTGCCATCGTTATTATGTTCAATCAGTCACACTCGTCACTTCCCATCTGAGGAAAATAAGAGACAGGAGAGAGTTAATGAATACG
The DNA here is from genome assembly GCF_029890125.1 of Rhinichthys klamathensis goyatoka. Taxonomy (NCBI): domain Eukaryota; kingdom Metazoa; phylum Chordata; class Actinopteri; order Cypriniformes; family Leuciscidae; genus Rhinichthys; species Rhinichthys klamathensis. The sequence continues at coordinate 1,034,997 of NW_026606828.1, forward strand.
GTGTCACATTAACGTCAAGAAGAGCCATATTGGCATTTAGGAGCATGACGATATATTTAGGCCGTGTGAGTGAATGTATTATTGCTTTTTTGTGCCATCAAATAATTCATTATTGCCGGTTTGACCTCATATGTCTACCCTTCTTACATATATCATAGGACTTTCTTCGCAATATATTAAAATGCCAGGGGGCTTTTATGTGCATGAGGGCAGGTGTTAAGAAAATTTGCATGGATCACCACAGTTCTGACTGTTTAGCTTATGACAGAAGTGTTTTACTCAGCTTGGGCTGTGCATATAAGAGCATTAGTATGTAATGCCGTCTTATTATTAATGTCATAGATCATTTTGTAAGATAATGTGTGAAAAAAAAGTGGTTTATTTGGAGACTGACGAGCCAGACACTTAAATCTGTTGTAACATGCTTTCATCCCTACGCTATGACGTGTTATGAATATAATAACTTATTTTAACTGTATTTATATGGAATCCAATTTAACAACTGTGATTCCTGTCATGCGTAACACATTTAATTTGTGTTGTAAATCTCTTTCGAACTTGCTATCCAAGCATACTAAGGGCATTGCTAACATTGGTTTTTATTGTCTCATAAATAGACATTAAAGCCAGCTGAATGCACAGAGGGGCAATTATTCCACAATGAAGTGCTATCCCAAAGGGCTCTGTGATAACCACTGTATTTTGTCTCTCAGTGTCAGCTGCCAGTGGGCAGAGTAAGTTAATTAAAATGTTTTAAAATGTGCCTGTGAACTGCTTTGTACCTATTGTATGGTTGAGTAAAACTATATTTAAAATGTATTAAACAGTGAGCAGCTTTGTGTGCATGAAATATTTGCTTGGGCAATTTCAGTGGTCTGTGTTTTTCAATAACATTTAATATAAATGATATTTTATCAAATTGACTGTGCGTCTTAAAAATCTAGCCCTTTTGGACAGGCTGATAACTCGATTGCAAAAATGGATTGACTGTTGTGTTTTGTGATAAGGTTTATGTTCAATGATATTGATTGACAGCTAATCTTAATATACAAATTTGAGGACTTACACAGAAACCCTCTCTGTATATTTGCTAGGTCTTACTCCATATGTTAAAACTATGATTGGCTTGCAACCTTGAGGACAGAAAGCACAAAGCCGCCTGGCTGTGTTAGATGAAGCTGTCAGTATCACTATAGGAGCAGGTTTGCAAAAGAACCCCTGTAGGACAGTGTGCTTATGTTAGTCCGACTATGGCAGCGAGTCAACACAAGCAGGTGGGAGCACTTTTTTTTTCTCCTTTCTCCTTGCATAGCCATCTGTTTGGTCCTGTATTCCGCTTTTTGCCAGGATTGTGCAAAGATCCCCATTCATCCCAATGACCGTACAAATTATGAGGTTTTAAACTTGTTTTAGAAAGCTGCTTACTGTCTGATGTATGAGAATTAGGTGGTGTGTTGCCATGTTGAAGAGAGACTAACAAGCAATAAGTATAGCAAAAACATCACTGCATTGTGCACAGCTTTCCAGTCAATCAAGATGTCAAAATCAGATGTGCTCTTCTAGAATCGTCCTTTCTCTTACACAGTGTTGGAAGGTCTGATTTGTTTCAATGAGTCGGTTCGTTAAAGAACAGATCAAAAAGAAATGACTCGTTGATTCAAATTGATCTCATAATTAAATATATAAAGTCATAAATACATGACTTTGGCTTTAACTGGCCAAATTTATGTCTCGTGATTTAAAGCAGCTTCCCCAACAAAATAGCTGAATTATTTAACGGATAATAAACTGCCATTATCTGTAGAGAACATGCATTACATGACTCTTTGTTGCTGTGACAAGCGCAGCATGTATGCACCGAGCTGAACATAAGTGTGAACAAGTGGTGATACACACACAAGGACACATCTCGCTTGCTCTCTCTAGCTCTCCCATTTCCGTCCATTTACTTTTAAGAGGTTTGCACTGAAGATGCCCTCGCATGTTAATTTGATTTGTTCATATGTGTGCTTCTTAACTAAGAGAGCCCTCAGATGTGGTTCAGGAGTGTTGTGCTCACTTCATTATGGGAAATAGGGATTTGAAATAGTAGAGAGTGCTTCTATAGCTGATTGTTGGAAAGGGTCAAAGGGCAAACTATTTCTGCCCAGTTTACTTGCATCATGGGTCGATACATGCACACAGATCCACAGTATCTTGTAAAATGCTAATATGATTAATTGTGGTTAAAAATTGTGGTTGATTCTGAGTTATCGCTGGTCCTCGAATCTGATTGGACATGCTGTTATCATAATCAAAAATAAATGTGTATAAAATATTTATTATCTGGGAAATATTTACTTTTTATTAATGTTGACACTGTGTTCTTTTTCTACCCACCATTAGAGAAGTATATGTAAGATGTATAATCCTGAAAGTAAACATAAAACTATGAAATACTTTCATAAAATAACTAGGGATGCACCGATATGAAAATTTTGGCCGATACGGTTAATTCTTTATATTTGAAAGGCGATAACTGATATATTGGCCGATAAATCTCAATCCAAAATGTTATATAATTTTTGAGAGCCTAATTACAAAAACAATAAATAAACGATAAAAAAAAAATTATCAGGCAGATAAAGATAATCGATAACATTAAAAATGAACATATATCGTCCGATACCGATATGGTGGCCGATATATCGTGCATCCCTAAAAATAACTGATTAAAAAAGGTGACTTTAGAAAGCCAAATTAATTTGTAATAATATCACATTTTAACTTAGTTATTTTATATTAAAGTATCTTATTGAGATTTATTATATAAATGTATTATTTTATATATATATATTTTTTATTTTTTTATTTTTACTTTATCTAGCACCTTTTATGGACACCAGTGTGCCTGCATTACTTGACTTGTTTATTACAATACTGTGCGTATTACGTGTTTCCATCAATAGACGTGTAGTTTTTCTTTACAAAGTGACATCGCCACCTACTGGCCTGGCAGCAGAATTCAGTTTTTTATCGTTTTTACGGATCCATGTGAACGGAATCGTTTTGACAACGCTGACGTCTGTACGCAAAGAAAAAATGTTTTAGATTTTAGTACATCGTTGTCGTGTAAACGTAAAATATTTCCAAAAGAAGCTGAATTTAATGTTGGAATTACCGAACTAACACAGACGAGCGGAGTTATAGGCTACATACTGGGTTGCCTTTCCCATATAGTTAAATCTGTAAAAATCCATACTGTGAGTTTTTTTATTGGAAGTTTGTAGTGTTTTGTCTGAACAAGACCAACAGCAGTTCCCCTGTCTATCTGCATGAAATCACACACTTTTGTTGACAACTGGCCCTTTCCGAGAGTCAAAAGTCCAACCACTTAGGGGAAATACTGAATGAAACTAACACACATAGACACATACTCTCTCCTTTCCATCCTCTCGTCTAATGCAACAGACCCCACATAAAGTGGCCCTGCTGCACTATGTTTTATTCACAAGGCTGGAATGAATAGAAATCTCGCCGTACTTCGGGAGCGGGACAGCGTGCTCTTAGTGAACCGGGGGGGGGGCATCACGAATTGGAGGTGACACCATGTCACATTACGATGGCATAACGCAGACTGCGAAACGCTTTCCCCTCTGGTTTGTGTTTAGGGAGTGGAGTGGATCTGAGGGGGCTGCTCAGGTTTCGTTTCATACCACACAGTGAGTGAAAGCAAGAGCGAAAAACGTGTGCGGCGGGCAGAATACTTAAAAACACAGCAGAGGCAGACTCTGGTGACTGAAGTTAATGGATTATACATTTAGCCCTTGACCATGGTTACAGGTCCACTTCTACTTTGGTGGCTTCAATAACAGAAATATTATCTGTTGGAATAAAGAGGGTACGGTTTGCTGTATTCATCTCACCTTCCACTTTGGGTTTAATTCATTTACAGATTCTGTAGCTGTTCGATCGAATTTTTCTTTTTCTATTAGTTAACAATTTCTTTAAGTTGACTTGTCCAGTGTTACACACAACTAGTAATCACACTGTGAATATACCTGATTTAAATTCAGATTTTTTTTTTATTTTTTATTCTGTCCTACTCAATTCTATTATTCTTTTGTGCTATTTTCTTATCTATTCTAATTTGTTCGGTTCTGCTATGTTCAATTCTGTTCTGTAGAGTTGTATTTTATTCTGTTTTATTATGTTCTGTTATCAATTCTACTCTCTTCTGCTCTGTCAATGTTTTTTTTTCTATTTCTTCCCATTCTGTTTTCAATATATTCTGTTTGTTCTGATTTTTCTAATCTATTGTATTATCTTCTGTCCAATTCTGCATTATCCTATTCAGTTTATTTCTGCTGTATTCTATTGTATTATATTTTAATTTCTCTGTTGTATTCATTGTTGTTTTCTGTTCTGTGGCATGTTGTTCTATTCTGTTTTATCTATTCTATTCTACTTTACTCAGTCATAACAGTCTTTTCTGCTCTTTTCTCATTTTTTAATTTGTTCTACTCTGTTCTGCTATGTCCAATTCCATTTTATTCAGATTGTTCAATTATATTGTGTTTTCTATTGAATGCTGTTCTATATTCTGTTCTATTCAGTTCTAATTTATGTTCTGTTCCAATCTGTTCTGCTTTGCTCAGTTCTACTCTATTTTGCTTTTTCTCTTTTATTTCTTCTGTTTTTAATATATTCTATTCTCTTCTACTCTTTTTTATTTTATTTTGTTTATTCACTAATGTGTTCTATTTTATTTTCTCCTCTGTTGTATTTCTTCTGCTTTTTTCCTGTTATGTTGTATTCAGTTCTATTCGGTTTTGTTCTGCACTATTCTGTTCCATTCCATTCTTTTCCGTTGTTCGCTCTGTTATATTCTATTCTTTGATTGTTCTGATCACATACTATACAGCAAGGTAACCAAGTTTATTTCATGAGTTATAGGCTTGGCATGGCTACGCGAGTGTGTTTTCCCCAGCGTCCTGTAATAGATGATCATTGTTTCCTATCACACTACATGGTGTCACTTCAAACGCCTGGTGTGAAGTATAATTAGCTAAGATACTACACTGACACAGGCACCGATAGAGTGTGTGTGTGTGTGTTGTGTGTGTGTGTGTGTGTGTGTGTGTGTGTGTGTGTGTGTGTGTGTGTGTGTGTGTGTGTGTTATATAGATACAGCTCTCACCTGCTCCACACTGCCGGCGAACACACTGCACGACAGCAATTAATTATGTTTCAGCACTGCTGACAGAATCCCTATAGATATATCAGCTATTTCTGTCGCATATTCTTCAGCCCTGTCTCAAGATATGTTAGCATTTTTTTTCTATTGTCCCTATTGATTTCTCTCTCTCTCATCGCTCCCATCTACACCTTGTTCATACACATGAGGCAGGGGCATGTGCCATAAATCAGAGGTGCTTAGATTATATGTCCCTTTTTTGGTTCCTTCCATGTCCCTTTTAACCTGTATTATTGCATTTTGATTCCAAACCAAAAACACAAATTACCTCCCTGAATGTCCTATCCCAGAAATGCATAGAGTTAATCATGAACTATGCTAAAGTAAACTCAAGTTCATAGCCGGTTTGTTTCATACTGCTGCATCATAACCTCTCTTACCATTTGAAATCCCTTTTCAGTTTGTAGATGAGACGTGTTTTATTTTGTTCTATTTTAGGCGGCGGGGTTAAACAGTAGAGGTCTTCTTTACAGCAGAACTGAATGACGTCTTTCCACTCTGTTATATAAAATAGCTTAACATATTTGTTGTTACTTTTCACTGTAAAGCTCGAAAGCATCTGTGATCGTCACAAATTTTACACACAGTGATAGAGCAAGATGTACGAGACAATTTTATGATGGTAGATTGTGCATGAACAAATCTATAGGTATATTCTAAAGATTTGATTTAACGCTAAGGTAACGTTTAGGTAACATCCAGGTGAATATGTGCAAGAAAAATAGAGTTTGACTGAAAGTTGCTGCCTGAATCCTCAATTTTGATGATGAAACATTTATCGAACAAGAAGGCCTATATTGGTAACTTTAACTAAGCTTTTTTTCAGAATTATATAGCTAATATTAATATATTCTCAAATTTGAATCTGTAAAATTCAAACATTCTGTTTGAATGTAAAACAGAATACATTCACTTATATTACTCCCACTGACAAATTTATGTGTCTCTAAAATCCCTTGCAGTACCAAAAATCAATAATTTTCTCTTAATCACTACATCACATTCTCAGTTATTCCTCCTTGATACCTGTAGAGTCTCTGCGTGAGATTACGACATTTCAAACGCGGATACGCAGAGCTTTCGAGATAATGATTCAAACGGAAGAAGAAGTGATTCTAATACTCATTGGTGCTTATTTAAACATTCAGAGAGACATACAGTAGCCTACGTTAGGTGTAAAGACCTCTGCAATGGCACGCTATTAAAATCCCCCATCATCACAGGAATCAGGATGCACATGAGTCATGAGAGTGTGAGAGAGCCGCGCTTACCGGAGAGAATGAGATTCCTTGTTTCAAACGCATAATGTATTCCTTTCTTCTCAATCTCCAGACTTGTGGGGTTATAGTGGTTTAGTTCCAAGTGAATTTGAGCTTTATTTGAGTGTTTGAGAGATGTGGAGTCTCTCTCCATACGGCTCTACTGGAAAAGATGCTGAGCGCACCGCGGAGAAGCGCGTATCCATCCAGCTGTGTGTGCCGCGCTCCTAATGATACACACATGCTCGTGCGCGCACCCTCCACACAGTCTCCCCGGGGACAGGCAAATTGCTGCCTGTCGTTCGCGCGTTTGGTGCACGCTGATTGGTCGAGCCGTGCTGTCAGTCAGATGAGGGCTCCCTCATCCATAATATGTGACCTGATCCAGCAAAATGAGTCACAGTGACCCAAATTTAAAAATTGAGATTTTGGTATTAATGGAAAGAGGAGACCTTAAGCTTTCAATTGATATCCTAGTCAAAGTCATACCTTGAATGGTTGTAAAGATATACACATTTGAAGTATGGTCGTCTGCCCTCTTTTTCCAATTGAAAACCTGAGAAAATCGCTTTTAAAGTTTTTTGCCCGTTTTTTGTTGATATCTTTCAAAATCCATTACATTTAAAGGGATAAACTATTTATTTTACAGCTTAATTTGACCAAAGACATTAATATATAAATGCTATTAAACCAGGCTGAAGCTCAAATTATTTTAAAGTTTTTATTTGAATAAATAATTTAACAGTAGGCCTACCTTTTACAAAAATGTACTAAAATCAGAAAGATTGAACAGAGGTGCTACATTGCTTGAGAGAGAGAGAGAGAGAGAGTGTGTGTGTGTGTGTGTGTGTGTGTGTGTGTGTGTGTGTGTGTGTGAGTGAGTGGGAGAGAAAGTGAGAGGCAGAGAGACAAGGAAACAGATCAAATAATGCTAGTCTATGCAATTTATATCTGTAGGCTAGTTGACAATAACAGCATAACAAATTCATAACAGAGATACCAACAAATATTGGGTTAATTAAACACATTAATGAATTCTCCTTGCAGATAAATAGCTACACTCATTCACATTTGTCAATCACGTTATGTCAATCACGCGTGCACACTACGACACTTTCATCCGTTATATAAAAACAATCGTAAGTTTTTCGCATCCGTAGCAAGCAGTTTGAATGGTGTTTTGACAATTCGGAGCCACCGAATCAATACGAAAAAACGCATACGAAAAAAACGCGGACTCAGTGTGCAATGGCCAGGGGGCTTGATGACGCTTTGGCAACTTTGCTCGCTTTTGACAGCGACATTTCTCAAATTAATAATATTTAATCTTTCTGAGGAGATCTGCTAGCTTGTTTATTACACAGAGCGCTCGCTGCGAGTCTGACAGGAGGGTGGCTGGACCAATCGCGTGCCGGTCAGTCGAAACGGCTTCCCATCGACAAATGATCAGCGTTGGTGTACATTTCTAAGCTTTTTGATTGGTTCTATACAACGTGTAACACCATTTAAAGAGCAGAGATAGTGACGTTTCAGGGGATACCCGGGAAATGCTCAGAGGTGACGCGAGGAGTTGAGAAAAGCAATGTTCATTTCCAGCGAATTTAGTAAAACTTTGTAAACTTTAATAGTAATTTAGATAATAGATACCTTTACTCAATTATCTGGACTACGAAACTTTGGGAGATTATTTTTGAATGTCTGTTCTTTGAAATTAGCACAAAAAAAAAAAAACTATTATTTCATTGTTTTTCCACATAATCGGCCCATATCTTAAAATAGAACGTTGCGACTTCCGACTCATTTCGCCAGATCGGGTCACATATGAGCAAGAAGGGGGCGGGGCTACTACATCGCTCCATATTTTCATACTCCCACATTCTCTCTATCTTTGCCTTGTTAACTTAATCTCTATTTGTCGTTGTCTGCACTCTGCCTCCGAGGCTGTCTCTGATAAAGATGCGCTATTTGAATATGCAAATGTTGTAGTGGTTCTCAAGTGGTTTTGCTCAGATTTTACAATAAAGGAATAGTTCATCCAAAAATGAAAATTTTAAGGGTGAACTATTCCTTTGTTTGTAATGATGTTGGCTGTTTCCGAAATTGTATACTCTCTTGAAGTAGGTAGGCTACTTATTTTGAATAAGTAATTACATTTTGTCATTGCCATGTGACCTACCAGCATCAGTTACGTCTCTTCAGTGCCATATTCACTTTACTATGAGGCCTCTCCCGTGGCCTCATGGGATAGTAAAGTGTCCATCGAATGCACACTTCAGAATCTCAACGGAAGTTGTTGGTCATCCGGGTACTTTTTGCTTAATCTTTTATGAGTAGGCGGCCGCCTACTGTGAATTTGGACATACTTCTTTTGTCACACACTTTTTTTCACCCACTATATAGTAGGGAAGTATGCGATTTCAGATGCAGCCATTGAATAGAGCCTGAGTTTTTTTTTTTGAAGCTCCAAAAAGTGCATCCATATATTTGTCACTCTTCCCCTGGAACTCGCCTCTCTCGTGAACACGCGTACGTTGCGGTTGCCGGTGATTATAGTTTAAAAAGTTGTATATATGGATACTTTTCTTACAAAAACCCATCGCTTCGCTACAGAAGGCTTTTATTAACCCCACTGGAGCCGTGTGATTACTTTTATGAACTACTTTTACTATTTTGAACTCAGATTGTGTTCGGCTGAAAAAAGAAAGTCATATACACATAGGATGGCTTTAGGTTGAGTAAATTATGGGATGTTTTTCATTTTTGGGTGAACTATTAATTTGCGTAGTGTCCCAACGTGGATACAAAATTGGTTATATTACAAAAATTAATACTGAGATGCATTAAATTCACCATGAGATAAAGATTGACAATTCTTGTTTTGTTTTGTTTTTTATATAGTAAATATATCTTTATTTGAGAGTGTGAGTGATATGGAGTCTATATAGATTACTACCACCAATAGTATTTTTGGAAAGCTCTGCATAATGAGAGCTTTCTCATTTTTTGCACATTTTTCCAGTCTGGACAAAATATAATCTTTTTGGGAGCCTTTAGATAAGTCGTTCTTAACACACACTCAACTGGGCTCTTGCAGTTACTGCTAAATCTTACTTGACAAATCAGAATATATTCTCCCAGCATGCTGTATGTAACACTTGAGATAAACACCAACAACATTCAGGCCCGCAGAAGTAATGAAAAGCACAAATCAGTCTGAGCGTCAGGGCTGTTGCAGAGGAGGTGCGTGTGTGTGTGTGTGTGTGTGTGTGTGTGAGCTAGAGCTGTCTGAAGCTTTAACGGCGCATAGGTTCTGACAGGAAGCTTGAAGTGATGTACAGTGGCGGTCAGTGAAAAAATGTGTTTATTATTTAAATCTGAAAATAAATGTTACATTTAAATAAATAAATGGATTTTAAAACAGAAAAGTTCTGGCATAAAGAGTAGTCTCTTTTTGGGACCACGTTATATACTGTAGGTCAACAAAAAACTTTACATATGTTGTTTAAGTCGGCATGAAGCAGAAGTTGCGATAGTCTTTTCTAACCTATTGTGATGTATATATCTGAGTGAAATAACCTCTCGAACAAGAAAAAAATGTAGGGCGGGTTGGGTTTGTTTATTTATAACACAAATAAACTTTATTCAATAAAAGATGACCCAAAATTTCTTACTGATATCTAGTAACAGGTTTGGTTCTTATGTGCCTAGATTTTCAAAGACATGGTGTTCAAACTGTCACAAAGAAAGTAGGCAATTTCTCACTGAAGTGCTTGCTCAGCATGCGAGAGACGTTTGGCACCAAAGTACACACTTCAGCCGTGAGAAGTCATCTTATAAGAAGTCTTACAGGCAGGGTGTGTTGCAGCTGAGAAAGCGTTCTTGCGGAAAGGCAACAAGCAGAAAAGATTACCGTACACGAAATTCCATAAAGCATGGAGTGACAACCAGAGGCAGAAAGGTTTCAGAAGTCTGCAGTCTTCCCGAAGACGAGGTTCTGGCTCGGTCACGGTCAGGGTTATCGTGGGTTAATGATGTGAGGGATCAGGTTAAAATTGATGGGACAAATATTTCAAACACTACAGATATAATACTTACAGAGCTGTGAACTCAACATAAGTGAAGCTGTGTGGGATCAGAAGACCCACATTGTGATTGACAGGCCTGAAACTTTCCTGTTGTCAATCGTTTTATCCCTTAAAACTCATCTTTGATCACCAAAATTACATATTTAAATTTTTTTTCCTTGAATAGCCCTTGCCTCATTTAGTATACGTGCATATATAAAGCATATTAAAAACACCACATAGACATAAACAACATTTACAAGCTTGATTTTCACCACAGCGGGACTTTAAATAATTATAACTTGAAAGAGTCACGGAAAATGAATTTTATTCGACTGCAATGTATTATGATTATCTATAATGTCGACAATATAATAGATCTATGATATTAAATGGTTTTGTTGTCTTTTGCAGGTTTCATTTTACTTTTTAGTTTTTGTTACCAATCGAGAAATCCTTATTGCACATAATTGGAAAGGTCATGGAAAATGTATGGAAATTCACTATTGGAAATTATGGAAGCCTGAAAAAAAGATGAAAATAATAAATCTAGTCACATTGTGAGTTATAAATTCACACTATGAGATTTAAAATTGCAGTTACGAAAAATACATTTGCTACATATAAAGTCACATTATGACATGTAAAGTCACAATTACTGTATGAGAAACAAAGTTGCTATTTTCAGTCAAAGTTTTTTTTATCTATTATGATCTAGTAATATTGAGTTTTGACATTTCACAGAGTCTTTCCTTGACTTACTCTCCAACAGATAAGACCCATCTGGTCTCCGAAAACTGTTCCTAATGCCCCATAATCCACTGAGCTGAGCAGCATCCTCAAATAAACCAAGAGCAGTTCTGTCATCAGTATGCAAATGCTGTACCATCTCATATCTGTTCACTCCTTCTGTAGGAGCCCGAAGAACCCTCAGCAGAAGATCATCAAACGGGTCATTGGGATCGAGGGTGACTTCATCAAGTAAGTTTGTTCGAAAGTTGTTGGTGGAGTTAGAAATGAACCTCCAAGTTTGATGTGGCCTAGATGGCTTTATGATTGATTCTTGGGTTGAAATGGAAGAATATTGTTTTCTTGCCACTAAAATGTTGCCTGAAAAGTGTTTACACAGACTAACAGGCCTTTGTAGCAGCAGACAAACCGCTAGAAGGATCTGTTTGAGCTTATTAAACACGTCAATTGAGACTCGGCCCTCTTTAAATGCTTGTATCGCACAAAATGCGCCATTTAGCCGTAAGTATCATTAAACATTAATGTCTCATCAAACAATTTATGGCCAACAACATTAAATCTCAAGGTGATCTTGGGTTTCGGTCGAGGAAATCCCAGGCTTGGTGACTTCGAGAGTTTGATTTCAAGATGATTCATATGAAGACAAAGTTAATTTAGTTTTATGATGGCTGAGGTTGGAAAAACTACCATTTAAAAATCCTAAAATCTCCTCCACGCTCTCGCTCTAGAGCGCTCACAGCACTGGCTGCAATGGATATGAGCTATTGCTTTGTCAGAAAGTCATCTTAAATATAAAACAAAGACTGCGGCAGCTGTGCGAACATTAATTATTGATCTTAGATTTAGAGAGCGAGGCAAGAGCCAAATGCAGGATTGCATTGGTCAACTGTAAAATAAACAATGAAAAATGAAAAATAGCCTGGTTTTCCTGCATTAAGAGCAATCAGAATCCATTAGTGTGTTAACACATTTTTTTTTCCTTTAACAGAACGCTGGGATATAAAAACCGTTTTGTAAGAGTTCCAGATGGACATCTGTGGATCGAGGGAGACCATCATGGCCACAGTTTCGACAGCAACACATTTGGACCGGTAATCAATGAATTGCTTGCTAAGAACAAACTCTCTAGTCAACATTGAAGGATGGAAACAAGTTATATCTAGTGGCCACAATTAGGAATGAACTCTTTTAACAGTATAATAAAGCAACCACCAAGTATAGCAATAGCATAGCAATGCCTTGGGAACCACCAACAGCACATTACACGCATTCTCTGAAATCAACATTTTTGAACATATTCAATTTTTTTTTTATGTTTTAAACACAATGGATGATTTGATTTAGTAACTAAAATCACACATCATCTAGTGGGTGATATCAGATTACCTCACACACTGAAGAAGGCCTGAGAACCGAAACGTTTGTTTTCCTCCAAAATAACAAAAGATTTTGAATTTTAAGTGTGAATCATAACTGGATTCTTAATGTTATTGAAAAGACGTATGCACCAAAACGAGACGAGAGAGCGTGGTGTAAACGACCTTGTTGAATTGATTTAGTAGCATACAATTTTTTAAGTTGTGGTTTCAAATTAGTATTCTGTTTAACTGATATTATTAGGCATGGGCATTTAGAGAAATGTGTAACTTTAACACATTAAAAAACAATTGATTATTAAAATATAAGCTCAAAATAAGAATAATGATAATGTTTTATTCATGTTACTTTACCAATAAGTATCAAACCAAGTTTCAAAATAACATCAACAACATATATTTTATATATATTATTAATATTATTATTTATTATTAATATTTTTTATATTCATACCATTCAGAAATTTGGCATAAATGTTTGTTTTAAAGAAAATAATACTTTTATTAAGCAAAGATGTTTATAATGTTGCAATAGATTTGTTTCAAATAAATCTTGTTGTTTTGAATCTTTTTTTAATTAATCAAAGAATCCCGGAAAAAATGTATCAGAGCTTTCACACAAAAATATTAAGCAGCACAACTGTTTTCAACATTGATACAAATATTTCTTGAGCAGTAAATCAGCATATTGATGATGAATGATGCTGAATTACATTTGAAAATATATTCAGAAAGAAAACAGTTATTTTAATAACTAAATAAATGTACATCTTCACTGTATTTTTGATCAAATAAATGCAGCCTTGGGACTTTTTTCGAAAACATATAAAAAAAATCTTACTGACCCCAAACTTTTGAATGGCAGTGTAGGCCTAAATAACGTACACAACTAGTTATTTAATTGACTATGGCAGGCAAATATGCTCAATAAAAATGTATTTGATATGAATATGAATTTTAAATTTTAAAATGAAACATGCAAAAGAAGTATTCAGGTATTCATTTTGTCATGATGTTATACATTGGTCTGATGCCACAGGTGACCGATGAAAACTGCAGTTTCAAAGGATGTTTTCTGAAAGCCACCACCGTAGGCAGATTTAGCCACAAATAGATGTGGTTATAAAAAATTCAACAAAAAGACAAAGATTGCCACTTTCTAGGGACTTTGTTAACAGCCTTGATTTGCTCGAATACCCCGTCTGTAATGGATAGAGATTGAGGTATTATTGGTTCTTTGATGATGATGCTTTGCTGCACGACTCCTCAGATACATTATTAAACAGAGAAGTGATTCCTTCTCCCATTTCAACCATGTGACATCTCACTGCAGTCATTCACAGTACATCAAGATTCGTCCTTGAAATGTTTAAATGTTGGGTTTTGCTTACTTGGACTGAGAAAGAAAAACAAATGGCCCTGTCTGTTAAGTCACTGACTCAGCATGATTTTGTTGCGTACCTTCAGTACTCGCTGAGGTTTGTCCTCAGGCAGATTTTTAATGATGCTTCTTGTCAGAAAGCAAATTAATACGTTTCTCACTGAACCACATACGTCCTAGGTCTCTTTTATTATTGTTTCACATCCATTACCCAAAACGCTTTCTGTTCTCTCCAAAGACCGGCCAGAACATGCAAGGGAGGGATATTTGGTGAAAAAACATCAAGTTTTAAATTACTATGCAAATACACTTGTTGGATGTTTCAGGCAATTGCCTTCACTTTTATCAGTAAAGACTGCGCTTTTACCTTGACTTGATGTATAATAATGGAGCAAGATGTGTCTGTTTACGTGTGTATGGAGGGAAAACCGTGTCCTTTTTTTTTTCAATGCCATTTTCAAGACAACATTTAAATCTTTCTGAGAATTTAGATTGATCTTTAATTCTGCGTTGGCTTCTAATGTTGTTGTTTGAATTATTTTTATTCTAAAAAATACTGACAAGATCGACTCCAGCGTTTCCCAAAGCACTGATTGAAAGTCGGGTCACAAAATCCTGACTGTGTGTTTATTTTGCCCACTAAACAGCCAAAATGTCAAACGGATTCGACTCAGACATCCAATTTTTGGAATTAAAGCAATAGTTCAGCCAAAAATGTAAATTCTGTCATCGTTTAGCCCTCATAGGGCTGTATAGGACTTTCTCCTTTCTACAGTGCAACACAAAAAGAAGAAAGTAGAACGTTTGTGGGTGAAGACTGGAGGGTGAAGACTCCTCTTTTGTTCACTTTCAACCACTTCTGTCCTGATTTCTTCGAGGGGAGGGTCTATGGGCGGGTAAATCTATGGGGGGGGTTTTTTCACATCTTTCGATGTGAAATATCAAAAGATAAGCACACACAACTGACTTATGAACGTGCACAGAGATGACGGAAAAACACGGAGAGCAGCAGCTCTTGTTTCTGCTCTGATAGCCAGAAGATCATGCCGAACGCTGTGAGAGTGTGTTAGACATCAGGAATGGTGAGAGAGCATGTGCTTGGTACGTTTTTCATCTTCAAACCAAACTTAGGTCTCCAGCCGACAAAGTTTAAATCCCAGCCATCTGGCTATAGCGCTTCCCATCATGTTTACACGTTAGCTCAGTAGGCGGAGAGTAGGCGTCTTTTTCAGCGGTTTGAACACATTCGGCCACATGAGCGTCTACACTATGAAAGCAATCCGGTCAAATGCGTTTTCGACTACCTCTGGAAGTGGTTGAAAGATGACAAGCTCAAAACGTTTTAGACCCCGTTTACACTTGTATTGTATTTAGCGTCATCCACTTGTGATCCGATCGATCAGGAGTGCGTTTCCCGAAAGCATCGTTATCCAACTATGATCGCAATTTCCATTGAACTCTATTGGCAACGATGGAACTTGCGACCATAGTTGGGAAATGCACCCCAGAGCGAATCTTTATATCAGGTGTAAACATGGCCTAGGTTCAAAACAGGGGTGATGGTTAACAGGTTTATCAAAACTTAGACAAGTGAAAAAGCTATCAATCGTCACCTTCCTAAAATAATTGCCCAAGTCATTTTCATTTTCAAATGACTTAGGCAATTATTTTAGGTCAGGAAGGTGACAAAATATAACAATGTTATCTTAACCATGTAAGGACGTAGTAAGATTTTCACGTTTGTGTTCAGTTTAATTTGAAAATGGCAAAGCAAATATCTATCAGTTTTTATTACTTTAAAAAGCCTAAATTGGATATCAAAATTGTACTGCTACAAGCAACGGAATCCTTTAAATTCCTTTAACACGAACTCACAAAGACACTTGATTATGATGAAATAATTTGCGTTTTAACCAGAAGCCCCATCTGTTTACAGTTAAAAAAAGTTTATAGTCATTCATAGGCCTAATATTTATACTGTTATTGTACTTTACACTTTTCCCATCCTGCTTTATGAAGGCCCGCCCACTCGAACATTTCTAGCCTAGCCCCAGATATAGACATACATTTTTTATGTTACCAAAAAAAACCACAAGAAATTGCTAAAACTTTAACTATTATCTATTTAAATATTAACAAACACTACTAAAATGATTCTGGACTGGTAAGATTCTTCTCAGAGCTTCTCTGTAGCATTTTAACCTTGTATTGCGGTGTCGTCATGCTGTTAAACCCAAAGATTTGTGAGGTCTGTATCATCCCCTGCAGGTGAGAACATTATCACCTCTTCAAGTCCCTCCAAACCTCGCAGGTATTTACAATACCCTCCAAAGCAAAGTTTTTTGGGAGCTTGTTGGAATGTCTCCCATGTCCTTCTGGCTATAAAAAGCAATGAGGTCCTGTTCTCTTCTAGCTAGAGATATATTGCTTCGTATTCACTAGATGAGAAAAGCATCTAATTCTTGTTCCAGTTGGTCTTTGTTAAACGACAGCCTATCAAAAGCTACTTTCTCCTTTAGAAATCGACCGTTTTGTTTGATTTTATAGAGCTTTTCGTGGTAGCTTAGCTTGATGATTGTGATCTCCGCAGGTTTCCCTGGGTCTTATCCACGGCCGGGCGTCTCACATCATCTGGCCGCCCAGTCGGTGGCAGCGGATCGAGCCGTCTGTCCCCTCAGACCGAAGACCTCTGTTAAACTGGAATGGAGCAACGGACGACAGTAATGATGACTGAAATGAAGGACATCCATGTCAACCCTCATGTACAGTAAATGTAAAGTCATGTGCTGTGGACTATAGAAATGTTCTTGTTGAAACTATGTGGGTCAAATCAGATCCTAAGAAAGACTATGCCGTTTTTAGACCCAGTTTAGGCAGATATTGTCAGTTGTACATATTCTTGACTGTTTTGACCGGTCTGTGCCAGGTTGATGATCAAATGACACACAGATAAAGGCTAAATCTATTATACACTTAGTTTTTAGTAATAAACACATTGTCATACAATCATATGCCAAATGATTTATTTCTAAAGGTCAACATTATACATATATATTGTTTGTAACATGGACAAGTAATCAGTATCACAGACAGAACTCCAGCACTAAGATGCAAAATAGACTGAATATCAGCAAGTTAAACTTATTTATTTTTGAAGAATTGTCAAATTAATTCTTCAAAAATAAAAAGATCATTACTCCAGTCTTCAGTGTCACATGATCCTTCAGAAATCACTCTGTTTATTTGGTGCTCAAGAAACATTTCTTATTATTATCAATGTTGAAAACAGCTGTGCTTCTTCATATTTTTGTGTAAACTAGTTTTACTGTCACTTTACTGTTTAATGCATTCTTGCTGAATAAAAGTATCAATTTCTTCCAAAACAAATCTTAATGACCTCAGACTTGAATGGTAGTGTATGCATAATCAGATTTACAAAACAGAAGTTTACTGATTAACCGAAAATTACTATTTTAAAAACCCATAAGTTCTTAGAGGAAAGTAGCATTTAGTAAAAATATAATCACACACACGCATATATATAGCCTATATATACATTTGTATATATATGCATATACAGTTGTGGTCAGAATTATTGGCATCACTGGTAAATATGATCAAAAATATGATCAAATATCCCTATTTTGACCATCAGGGCAATAATTAGGAAGTTTAGTTTCAATCAACTAAAGATGTTCCAAATCTTCCTGGAAAGAGGACGTGTGTCTATATTGTCTTAATGCACGGTGAGGAGGAGAGTTTGAGTGGCCAAAGACTCTCCAAGGATCACAGATGGAGAATTGCAGAGATTAGTTGAGTCTTGGGGTCAGAAGCCTATAAAACAAAAAACAAACAACCCCTACATCACCACATGTTGTTTGGGAGGGTTTCAAGAAAAATCCTCCTCGCTCGTCCAAAAACAAACTCCAGAATATTCAGTTGTCAGACACGACTGGATCTTCAAAAGGAACCGGGATACATATCAAAAGGGATTCTATGGTCAGATAAAACAAAAAAGAGCTTTTTGGCAGCAAACCCACCAGATGTGTTTGGTGCAAACAGGGACAAAAAGTACCCCATGCCTGCTACGGTTAAATATACTGCTGGATCTTATATCCTGTGGGCCTATTTTTTTTGCTGGAGGTCCTGGACTTCTTGTTCAGATACATGGCATCATGGATTAAATACCAACAGATAAAAAATCAAACCCTGACAGCCTCTGCTAGAAATCTTATAATGGGCCGTAGTTGGATCTTCCATCAGGACAACGGTCCAAAACAAACATCAAGATCAACACAAAAATGGGTCACTGAGCACAAAATGAAGCTTCTGCCATCCCAGTCCCCAGACCTGAACCTTAT
Source organism: Rhinichthys klamathensis goyatoka (assembly GCF_029890125.1). NCBI lineage: Eukaryota > Metazoa > Chordata > Actinopteri > Cypriniformes > Leuciscidae > Rhinichthys > Rhinichthys klamathensis. The sequence goes on from NW_026606828.1 coordinate 1,053,424, forward strand.
AGAAGATGAGTGAGCTGAACTGAAGAGAAGCAGCGCCAACATGGATCTGTGAATCTGCAGGATCTGGAGAGATTCTGTATGGAGGAATGGACTCTGATCTCTGGTCAGGTGTTCTCCAAACTCATCAGGCATTATAGGAGAAAACTTACAGCTGTTATCTTGGCAAAAGGAAGTTGCAAAAAGTATTTAATGACAGGGAGCCATTAATTATGGCCAGCGTGTTTTGGAGAAAAGCTTTTTTTTTTCATAATGTGATTTGTGTCATATCTGCTCTATCCACCTGTTCTGTGCTGTGTATGAAGTATTTTCATATGCACAGATCCAATGTAAAAGCACAAATGGCTGCATTTTTGTATTGATCTTGTGCTCCCTAAGATAGATTTGCACTTAAATGCTATAGCTATGAATTTTCCTATTGCTCTAAGACAGCCTTCCTCGAGGAGGTCGAACATCATGCAAGACTAAACTCGATAGGATTTAATGCGAGTGGCCACAGGTCAATACGGATATTCGCACAAGGCTGTGATGAGTTCAATGGCTGTCAAACATAAATCAACACAGACAGCCCTAGAGCTAAAGTACGCTGGGGAATAGACACAAATCTTAGGATACTGCCGGAACCGAAGATAATGGAGCCGCAGCCAAGCGGGGCTTGAGGATCCTTGATTTGAACGGTGTGTGTGCGTGTACACGGCAGAAACGTGTTTTTCACGTCTGACATTCTGCGTTCCTTGCCCATTCGGAGTAAATAAGATGTCTTGCATTGGTGACGAAGCATGATTTCAATATCAAGCTTTTAATCTTCTCTAGAAGGACACGGTGAACGAGCATGTCATAGCAACCTATTTCAGTGCCCACAAAGCTCTTCAGAGAGGAAGCGATTTCTCATTGAACATGACAACCACATTACATACCCACAAGAGGAAATTGAAGCCCCAAATTGAATTTACCTAATACAGAGTCAAAGAGATGTGAGCTTTCACTTGTGTACGTTTCACATGAAGCTGTTTTGGACTGTGGATACAATTAGTTCACATCATGTTTTTTTATGTTTTAAATGGGTTTATGCTGTTTTCCAGACAACTCGGAATTTGGAATTCTCCCACATATTGCTTGAAAATTATATCCAACATGGGGTGTTGGGGTGAACTGTCCCTTTAAATTTCCTTTTCATAGACATGGAATTTTATCATGCCACATGTTCAGGTTAGAATGCCAATCTGGTTTCATTAAATGTTTACTTTGTTGCTAAAATACACTCAAAAATAGATGAAAAGGTCACAAAGCTCAGATATATTTGTGATGCAGTATTTCAGGGAATATTTTTTTAATATTTACTGCACAGCTGTGCTTGGCACTGGAATATAAAGGACTCTATCTTTAATTTGAAATATATTAATATTCAAAGTCAATGCATAAAGATGTACCAGACTGCAGAAACAAATTATGCAAAAAAAAGAGATAAGGATAATCTTTTCTCGACCCTCAGAGCCACCATATGATGTTGTGCCATTTTAAAATGATTACAGTTCTTATTAGAAATACCAGGAAAGGCTGTATAAACTAAGTCAAAAGTTTGAAATTATTACGATTTTTAATGTTTTTGAAAAAGTCTCTTATGCTAATAACCAAGGCATCATTTATTTGAAATAATCATAATAATAAAAATACAGTAAAAACAAATTTAACTGTTTTCTATTTTAATATATTTTAAATTGTAATTTATTCCTGTGACATCAATGCTGAATTTTCAGCATCATTACTCCAGTCTTTAGTGTCACATGATCCTTCAGAAATCATTCTAAAATGCTGAGTTGCTGCTCAGTTATTATCAATTATTAGTGTTGGGGGTACGCATTACAAGTAACGTGAGTTACATTATCAGATTACTTTTTTAACGAGTAATGCAATACTTTTTAAATTTACAACAAATAATATCTATGTTACTTATGCATCTAAAAGTGGTTGTTACTTACTTGTTCAGGTGACATTTTCCGGTGAAAATTCTTATGTTGGTCATACTTCCAAAAAGTAGAATCTGTGATTGCGAATGCCAGGATCCACACCGGCGCGGTGACTGACAGCCACACATTCTCCTCAAAACATTGGATTCATCCGCGCAGTGTCGAGGCAAAACCCACGTAAAGTTGATAATTCCGCGAATAACTGCAATTGCAGATTTCGAACAGAGATGGCGACAAAGAGGAAAACTGCGGACTGCAGCTTTAAATAATGCTAATATACTTAATGTATTTAACCTCTCTTTATCAAACTAGGTGTAAATTTGTATTTCCTTCAACCTGAGGCTTATTCATTTCACTTTTGGTGTAAAAGAGCCTTAACATTTGCACACACAAAAAATAGAACTTTTATTTATTTATTTAAAAACAAACAAGCTCAGCCCAGGTGAGAAAAAGTAACGCAAAATTAATGTAACGCATTACTTTCCATAAAAAGTAACCTGCTAAAAATAATTCATATTCCAGACGTGTGTGTGTGTAGGCTGAAACTTTTGCATCCTCATAAAGAGGCAGAGGGATGCTTTTTCCAGCTCTCTATTCACTCATGATATGGCAACAGGCTGCAGATTCAGACTGACCCAATTAAAACCCCGTCCTCAGCTCAGGGCCTCAAGGCAGCTTGCAGTTGTGTGGTTTCACTGATAAGCAACAGAGCAAAGAAGCCGCTGTATTATAACCTGGCTTTTGTGCTGACATCCCCTTAAGGCCTCAGTAATGGCAGCCACAACAGGACATTTGCAAAGGGTAATAAGCTCATTAACTGATTCAGAATGCATGTGGATTTTTGTATGCTATCGGTGCACACTTTGCATCTTCTTGTCTGGACCCTAGGGTATTTTTGAAAATAGGTGATTGTAATAATATATTGGAAAATAGTGGTTTTTGATGGTTATCTCAGGTGTGGCATCAACCCGAGAGAAATCTTAAAAGTTTTCTTTCCTCCTGGGGGTGTGAACCTTCTGTCTTTCATGGCACAGCAATTAAAGACAAGAGCAAGGAGAAATGCTGCATTTACAGGTCGAAATTAAAGTCGGCATGAAACAGAAGTTGTGATAGTCTTTTATCCCCTAGTGAAACGGCTTCTCGAAGAAAATAAAATGTAGGGCGGGACTTGATTTTGTCCATCTGGAATTGATTGGATGGTTGTGGTTTGCTATTGGTGCACATCTCATGTGACTGACAGGTTGATCCCGCCCCCACGCCAGTAAACACATCATCAGAGAAGAGAAGAGAAGAAGGGAAGTTATTTTGATTAAAGATTATTAGGTACATAAAAAAATGTTTAAATGATGTGCACGGCTAAATTTATAAGTTACCTACTGCAATATTCCATAAAAAAAAACAAGAATTGTCGATTTTGATTTCATGGGGACTTCAAAGCAAAATGCAATTCCTATATTTTATTGGGATAATGATTCATGTAAATTCTTTCGATGGCAGATTCATCTTTAGAGCCTCGCTATAGCAGTTTGCTACCAGCAGAATCTGTTTAACAACTTTAAAATAGTGAAGCAGTGCCATCTTGAGGCTGAATAGAGACATCAGGGGTATTTTTTAGTAACATTCTTAGCATTCAAGTGTTGTTTTCTGTTTGTTTGTTTTTTGCCATTCTCCTGCTCAGTGCTGTTTTCTTTAAAAGGACAATTAGATTAAAAAAGAAGAAAAAAGCTGGTAGACCATCTAACAAGAAGCCAGCTGGACAGCTTAAAGAGATAGTTCACACAAAAATGAAAAGTGTGTCGTAATATACTCACCCTCATGTTGTTCCAAACCTGTATGAGTTTCTTTCTTCTGTTGAACACAAAATAAGATATTTAGAGGAATGTTGGTAACCAAACAGTTGATGGACTCCATTGACCATAGTATTTTTTTTTTCTTCTTCCTCCTATGCTAAGATGGAAATCAATGGGTGCTGTCAACTGTTTGGTTACCCATATTCTTCTAAATATATTATTTTGTGTTCAACAGAAGAAAGAGTCTCGTTCAGGGTTGGAACAACATGAGGGTGAGTAAATTATGATTGAATGTTCATTTTTTGGGTCAACTATCCCTACTCCCTGGCCTGTGTGATGCGCGTCCTCCAGGCCGGTAGGTGGCGCTGCGCACACTCAACTTAGTCCTTCAAGAGAAGTTGTTTTGAAAACGTCTGTTCTGTACTGTAGCAGTGTTCAGACAGTGGGAAAGGGATATTAGCTTTAATCATCTTTCTAACCAAAAGGCCAGCCGGGTTGTCTTCATCATTGGTAAGTTTCTTTCCAATGCGTTTGTTCTTTTCTTGGGTTTGTCCTCATACAATGAAAAGAGGCAGTCCGGTTTGTCTATGCTAGTTTTGTGCTAGTAATGAACCCCTCATTTATTTTGAGAATGTCTCAGGATGGTACAATTAAGATAAAATATAGATTAAATAAATCAAATGTTCGTTTATTAGTGAGACAGCACATCTGTGTGCCTTACGTGTCAAGTACAGTTTGGTGGGTAGTTAAAACTATTAACTTGGCGACACTAACTGTAACTAAAACAGTTTAAAATTGAATAAATCTTGGCCATTGCAGTATTTTAAGATGTGATAATGAATGATTTATTGTTAAACTAATATTAAACCTACTCATAGCCGTTTTGTGAATATGCGTATTATAATCTCATATGACTGTTAGTGAAAATGCATATTTAATAAATAAATATAATGCAATTTACGTTAATACATATTATATTATCAGCGTAACATCTATTGAAAATTTAATTTAGAAAGTGCATATTATTTGTAATGACTAATAATAATATTCATTAATAGTATTAATACATTATTTTATTTTTAATATAGATTTACATTGTTATTAATGTGAAATGATTAATTGACTGTTAAATTAAAAGCAGCTTGATCTCGAAAGGTGCAACTCCACAAGATGAAATTAACAGAATGTTTGGCATGTAAATTGAATTCATATTTCTGATAATTGTTTTTTTCTCTTTCAGATCAGCCTGTTGCTGTGCCCTTAGGCCAGCGTCTCAAATGAACATGTCCCTTGCTCAAAGAGTCCTCCTGACATGGATCTTCACACTCATCTTCCTCATCATGCTGGTCCTCAAGTTAGACGAGAAGATCAACTGGAGCTGGTTCCTCATCTTCCTTCCTGTCTGGACCTTTGATCTTATTCTCCTCCTCATGCTCATTGTCAAAATGGCAGGCCGCTGCAAGCCGGGGTTCGACCCTCGCAACGGGACGGAGAACTTGAAGAAGCGCGTGTGGTACCTCGTGGCCATGCTGCTTAAGCTGGCGTTTTGTCTGACTCTCTGTGCCAAATTAGAGCAGCTAATGAACATCTTGGTGAGCTCGGTTTGCATCCCTCTGTGGGCTCTGCTCATCGGGGCCATGGTGGAGCTGGGCTACAACGTTTTCCACTTCAGAAGAGACTGAACATATGAACGGTACTCTTTGAAAGCCAGCAGAGAAGTCTTTACTGTATTCTTCAGGAGTAAAATCATCTTGAAAGTAGATGTTATTCATAAGTAAGGGAATATATAACGGACACTACGAATGTACAGCTATTTAAAGCTCTTTATCAGGAATTGCTTGTTTCTTTCAGGCTCAAGGATGAAGCTGAATAGCCTACGTTTCGTGTTCACAATGATGCAGGGAGGTTAACGAATTTTGGCTCAGTGGTGAGTTTCCACTCAGGTGACAGAAATGACTGATTGTGAATGTTGCTTAGAATATTTATTGCATTTTAGTGAAACACTGAGATCATTAGCAGCATACCATAATGGACATTTGAAAAACAACAGTTAACGTGCTGCATACACACTGTTTTTTCAACCAGTACTGTAACACAATGTGGTTTGCTAACGGAAAAGACATATGTTCTAATGGTGTATGATTTATAAGTCTGTCTTTCTTAATCATACACTTATTTGTTTTGCGTTGCAGAACTTGCATAATACATGTTTACGAAATTTTATTTTCTCTTGTGCAGAGTGTGTAAATAATAAAAAGAAATAACAACATCCTTGTAATTAAAAGATACACATTTATTTTCTTTACGACAACTATGTTCCATCCATAAGTGCATAGTTATATTTACAGATGTATTCAAGATCATGCAGAGGTGTTAAAATTCAGTACACAACTTGCTTTATAGTTATATTTCATTATTTATTCATCAGTACATTTTAAGTAATTATGATCCTTCTTTTTTACTGATTTTGAAATTTCCTCTTATTAGAAAGAATTGTCTGTACAAGGTACTTTTGGGGGTTTACAATTACAATGTTTGAAAATAACACTTGGTGCAATGAAAATAATAGAAAATTACAGATGCTTTAATTCAGCTATTAAAAAACTGACAATAAATAGTGCATATATCCATGTAAACATAGTTATGGATTGGCCCAGACTTACAAACATTTTGGTGTTTTCTAAGTAAAAAAAAAAATACAAAAAAAGTAGCTGAATCTGTAAATAGCATTGTTTTATGCAATACAGTATTTATAAAGCAACACAAGAGGGCTCAGTTGTGTATACTAATGCATATGTGTACAGTTTTCAAAAACAACATAGATACAGAAACATTTGTCAATGTTTATTCAAATTCCAACAATTTACTATTATAGATCAGTAACACAAGAGTGTACTTTACTTTAAGGACTTTCTGTTTTCTTTTATCCTACAAATTCAAAAGATAGCTTCATTTAATTTAATTGGTAGGTTTTAGGATTGGTAGGTAAATATTAGTTTGCATAATGTTTAGGTCTTATCATCATTCTAACAGTCTTAAAAGCTTGTCTTTCATTGGTTGGGTAATATTCCATTGTAATGTTGTGCCACGTACCCCAAAATATCCCATTACGTACCCCTTTGTACTTTGATTGATAATATTTCCCATTTAAGTTTGCAGACATGCATGCATCAAACCACCAGCCTGAGCTGTAATAGGCCCCGCAGTTTCCAGAGGGATACTGGTCATTGTCTCTGTCCGGTGTAGTAAAAAGCTTCTGGTCGTGATTGAATTTATTACTGAACTGCATGGCATTACCGGCTGTACCGAAATAGCCACCGATGGACAGGCGGTATTGTTGGCTTTCATTGGCTACATGGAAGTGGTCATAATGGGCATATTCTCTGACACCCTCAAAGTCTTCGATTTCTATTCGCAATGACATGTTTTTTGCCTTTGTCAGCAAGTGAATCTTGTCATTGCCCAGCCAAAACTCCCCTATCAGTTTACCAAATCCATTCTTGTACTCGTCCCAGGTGCGATTGAAGCTTGTGCTGCCGTCAAAACGGTGCTGAATCAATGTCCAGCCCCCACCAGAGGTCTCCATGTCACAGAAAACAGGAAACGTGCTGTTTTTCGGCCGCGGCGTAACTCTGTATACACTATTCCTTCGTGATTTCGTAATGTAATCAGCGCAGTCTTGTGCGGGTCCTTTTTCTGTAGGCAATAAAAATTATTTTAGGTTACCTCACCCTCTGTTGATGATAAATGCTATTACAATGTGTAAACAACCTAAATCTGCATGCTTACATTTGGTTAAACATCTTAGGGAGTATTTCCTTTCCAATTGTCATCTAGAGAACTATAGAAGCCTGTAAGGATTTTTTGTTGTTGTTGTAAAACTGCTTTGAAATCTGCACAATACAAATATATTCAATTGGGTTGAAATAAAAACATTCAGCTGAAAATCTGGATCATATTAATTTTTAAATGAAAACAGGGCAAGATGCACTGAAATTGTTATCTGTCCCCAACAAAAAAACTGCACTCGGTAGACAATACTTAATATTTCATTTAAGAGATATGCTAATGCATGAAAATGAAAATGTGGACCACCTGGATGTTTACTTACTGTACATTGAGCAACGAGGCCAATTTTTTTCCTCCAATCACTGGACATGCATATTTAGGCACGGGATGGTACTGAACTTAGTCTTAATGCATTAATTATGCTTTGCTGAAAAGTTTTTGACTTTGAGCCTTTCCTCAAGCTCAACAAAAACACCACATCCTGATACATCAGACAAAAGAAGACGCCTACAGCTGGTCCTCTTCACAAAAACCACAACATCTGCTACTCAGATGAGGATCCATATCCACTTATCCCTGCTATGGAGAATTTTGGAATCCTATCACACGATCAAGATAAAGTGCAGGGTCACAGAACATGTGTTAGAGGATACTGAGGATAAAATGATTATCTGGGTTGCTTTTACCTGTAGTCATTTTTGAAGATGTGTCCCTGTTTGCACTCTCCTAAAACCTTGAGTGTAATCTATACATAGAGTCATAGTGACTTATTTCACTATACTGTAAGCTTTATGTCAAATAAACGTGCACTACTGCCATACTTTTTCAGTGTGAAATAAGAGTAAATAATCCTTCAACTTGGAGAAAACCTAAAAATGAACAACCGGTGTTCGGGGTTGGGCTAGAAAATTCCTTACCTCTTCCAGAGTTCAATGGAGGCCTGGTCTGGGTTGTGGACTTTTGGGTTGGCGTAGTGTTACAATCACTGAGACAGGTGCTGTTGATCTTTTTCTCTACTTGCTCTCTCTCTGTTACCTCATCACTGACTGCATGTGATTTAAATCCCTCAGCTGTGTCCTCAGGGCTGAGTGAGAAAAGCTTTGAGCCTTTAATTTCTTCAACATTTGTAAGCGTTTCCAAAACAACTGGAATTGTGTACCTCCCTTCGCTATAACCTTGGTCCGTGTCCTCACTATTTGGGTTGGATAATATCTCCCCAGTGTTTTCTTCCACTCTGTCTTTATTAAATGTAGTAAGTTCCAGTTCTCTTGTTGCTCCGATATTTTCAAAGCTTATGGGTGTGTCCTGGCTGACATTTTTAGCCATTTCATCATGTATGTTTGTCACTGTACGAATGTTTTTTGTACCATCTTTATGGTCTGTGTCCGTAAAAGAGAGCGTTGAGGTTGTGAATTGAGTTGTTCCTGGTTTCTCTTTCTGTAAGGTGGATCCAGTTGGCCTTTTCTTCCCGCTGCTGGTCTTTTCCACTTCAAATGGGTGTTGACTGCTGCTATCAGCGGTTCCCAAACTAAATATCTTGCTTTCTTTCCCATCAATAGGTGAATTTGATACTCCACTTCGAGTTTTAGAATCCTCTGCATGGTTCCCAATGTTTGATATCAACACAGTCTCACCGTTGTCTCTAATTCGGTACTTATCTTCTTGAACCTTATCCAAATCTTGTACATCACCTGCATTTTGAATCTCTGGTTGTGATTTTGAATCTGTAATGTTGTATTTTAACCAATGATTATCCAATACGTTTGACCTTGTCACCTGCGGGATGTGTTTGATTTCTTCTTTTTGTTCTTGTTCTACAGTAGATGTTGTAGCAGTGGGACTGAAGAATTGAGTCACTGTGCTTACGTTTGTATTGAAGCCACCTCTGTTTATATTTGTCTCAGTTTGAGAGATTGGCTTCTTCCTCATGTAACTTTGTTTTATAATTCCAGTGCCATTTTTCCTGGCTATTTTGCTGCTTCTGACCGGAATGGACAGCTTCGAAGGTACTCTAGTAGTCCTGTTTCCTGACATTTTGTTTATAATATTAGGTTGTCTTAGTTTGGGGCCTCTAGGTGAAATCACAGTTGTTGGATGCATCTCAGGGTGTCTTAGTAGGTTTGGCATCACATATCTTATGTTGTCTGGACTTACTTCATGTATCTTGCTGATGTTCTCGCTATTCTTTGCCGGTTCCTCTTCAACTTTAGCTTTGGGTGGAGTTATTGAAATTCTCCTTGTCCCCTGGCCTACCACAGGTGATTGAACTGTACTGGTCAAATTCGCTGTACTATCTATCAATTTACTCTTTACAGTTGGGACAAGGTTAGGCTTCACTAGATCTTTTTCCAACAAGATGGCTTTGCTGTGCCTCGGGATGTCCTCCTTCACTGTCCCTGCACTCAGTGAGTTAATGCCGGTGTCCTCCTTTGCCCCTTCAATGAACGTTCCTGGCCATATCTTATCTTTAAGATCAGCTGACAGTGGATTAACTGTCCTTTCATTCAAAGTGATATCAGCTTTATCCAAAATTGTGGAATCAATTTGTCCATTATTAGTTTCTGTGTTTGGGTTTAGATATTTTTCATTTTCCACCTGTCTGCCTCGGAAAGGCAAGTCCTCTCTATCCACTTTGGAGCTAGTCTCTGCTTCTCTACTAATAACTACCAGACTTTCACTCAGTCCCGCATGCTGCTTTTCCTCTTTAAATATGTTTGGCTGTTCAGCTTGGTTTATAACGCTAGAGATTGACTTATTTGTGGCTATGAGACTCACATCTCCTTGGTTTTCTTTACTATGTTTTTTTGGAAGTCTTCCAATCTCAGTCTTGTTTACCTTTCTCAAATTGTCCTCAATGAGTATAGTGGCTTGGCTTGCATTTTTCAGGGCATGTCCATCATCTGTTCTGGGACCAGAAACCCTACTGATGTCTTGTTTGTTTTGGTCATCTGTTGACGGGATCAGTCCACTGATTACACCAGGTTTTGTGTTTGCTACATGAGAACTTGTTTCCTTTACCCTCATAACGCCACTTCTCACTGGGGAAAATCCAGCCCCTTCTGGCTCAATCTTGACCGTCATGTCCCCAGCTTGTGGATTAGTCTTCCTCACCAGAGCAGGGTTCTTCAGTCTGTCTTCATTGTTAGCCTTGACAACTCTACTGTTTATGTAGGATCCCTTTGGCCTCAATGGTCCACCTACTCCAGGAAACTTTACAACCCTTCTGATCCCAGCTGATGTGCTTAAATCCATTGTCTTAGTGTTAGCATCTCTTGAAATGCTGCTTAACCTGTTCTGATCAGGCACATTCTGCACTCTTCTTCTCGCCGCCAGGATGCTACTGATGTTCTTTACATGTCCATACCTGTGGTTGTTTGGCTGTAGATTCCCATGGGTTGCGAATTGCACAAAGTCCTTTTTTCTAGGAAGGGATGGTTCTATTAATTCACTTTGCTTAGGCTTGAGTTCCCTCTCTTCAGGTGTAGGTGAGGCCACCAGTTTGACCTCAGATATATCCTCTGCTGTCTCATCAAGCGAGGGGTTAAATATTTTTACTTCCCTGCTCATCTCAGACCTCTGATCTGTGGTGCCTTGGTTTAGATCAATCCTCTGATCAGTGTTCCATCTCTGACTTTCCAGAATGGAATGATCAAGCCTCTTCACGCCACCCTTGACAGTTCCTTCACCTTCTGATGTGTCTCTTTGCGGTAGGGTTGAAGTGAAGATCCGGACAACTTGTTCTCCACTTTGACTTTGTGTCTCCTTGATGCTAATGTTATGCCTTAGACTTTGAGGTCTCTTTTCCTCTTCTTCGCTGTGGTCCTTCCATTCACCCCTCTCAATACTATGCCCGTCCTTACATTCTTGGCAGTCCTTCCTCAGCTGGTTCACCACTTCCTTTAGGTTGTGCAGCTCCTTGGCCATTTTTTCCAGCTCCATAAAAGACCTTGGAAGCTGGATTGAGAGAGGAGGGAGGGTGAGTTGATAAGGGCACAAGTTCTCCTCGTCCCCGCAGTGCCCCAGGGGCTTCAGCTTTACCCATGAAGCGTCCTCTGAGGTTTCTGGGCAGATGTCACACACAGAAAATGCTAACAGGCTTCCCCATATGTAAAATACAGCGAGCCACATTGTGTCCTGTTGGTGAGCAGGTCTGATCAGTGTCGAGGAGTGTGAGAGAGAAGGAACAGGAGGGATTGGAGGACCACCTCCCTTTATAGAAGTACGAGAGCTCAGAGAGGGGCGATGCTCTGTGATGACTCTCAACAAAGAGAGTCACAAAGTAACAGCCTCTTTGCAGAATGGTCAACACAGGATATACTCAATTTATCAATAATATTTATCTCAATATTGTGTCTTTTTTGCTTATTAAAAAAGGGAATGATTATTGACAATACTGACAATACAGTATTGCCAATGATTATTGACAATACTTTTATTTTACAAATATATATTTTTTAGATAAATTATTGTGTATACAGCATTTTAGGATATATATATATATATATACACATAGTGTCTATGAAGAATGCAAAAAAGTTTGTCTTTTTTTTGTTTCCCCAGTTAAAATGTCTAAAAATACTTAAATCAGGATACATTTAACACTGCATAATACTTGCTTACTCAGAGAATGTGTCTTGAATACAGTGTATTTTGTCTTATTGCACTGGCTGTATAAGTATAAACAAGTTTAAAAACAATAAAATATGCTAATGTCATAAGACAAAATGCACTTGTATTAAAGATACAGCATTAATATCTTGCAAAGTTGCTTCTCAATTAAACTGATCTTGTTTTAAGGATTTTCAGATTTTAATGAAAAAACAAGATAAAAGTACCTAATTATTATTATTTTTGCAATGTTTTAATTTCCATGGTATTTAAACGGCAAACAATCTCTGTTTTATGCATATTTGGTTTCCACTGGTCTCTATAAAACGATTACCCTTAATTTTATTTCGATACATTTGATTGATACATTTGTTTTGATTTCTTGCACTACTTTCTTGACAACTGGTAATAATTCATACAAGTATTGTACGTACAACTTAGATCATGCAAATAGAGCTCTATGGTTTGCTTTTTTTTTTTTTTGCAATTTCATAAAATTATGACTTCTCAAGAGACAGTGTTGAAATACCAGCAATGTTGTGTATGTACTGTTAAACAGCACACACATTTTATTTTCCTTTTTTAACATTATTTCAAGCTTTTTAAACGCATCAGTACTGAAAAGCAGAATGTGATTTGTCAAAGTCATTTGTGTTGGCGGATGCTGACATTTAATCTAAATCACAGTTACGCTCAGTCTTTAATCTAGAACATAATGCATTCTCTGCATGTGTCATTTCCTTTCTCGCATGTGCAGATATGCATATGTGTGAGAATTATGATGGCAGCAGCTTCTCAACATCCTGCCAATAAAGCAGCATGCCCCACACACAGACATATGCACCCAAGCCACAGAAGATTCACAGTTGCATTGGAGTTCTAAAAAGTGACTAAAGGTCTATTCAGATTGGACTATTTTACTAGGTATTTTTGTGTTTCTCCTTAATACTTTCATTTAAACCATGAATTGAACAAGCCTGTATTTTTCCCACAAAACCTCTAACAATTTTGAAACAACGGACGGGAGTGTTTGTGATAACAGTATTTATACAGTAATGTATGATATTGTTGTCAGACATTATTCCTATTTACCATGTTATTTGAATGTAATTTTGACAAACATGTTCTAAGATATTGGTCTTTCCCCATTCAGGGAGATTGCATGACAACAAACAGCTGCCAGGGGCGTTACCAAGATGGCCACCGAGCAGAGTAAGTTGCCTTCAAAGCATTTTGGTAATTTAGTTAAACTGCAGAAATCCAAATCCCATTCGAAAGAGCACATGTATTGACACACGTCCTTTGTTAGCATCTGCAACTCAAATGTTGATGTTAAAGAGATGTGGCGACCCCACATCAAACTGAAAATGTCATTACGAGAAATGTTGTAACATTCGTATAAACAATGGAGCCATAGTAGTCCAGACATTAGGCAAGAGTGGAAAACATCGTGTCCAAGTCTCTCTAATTTCATTAAAAAAATAAAATAAATCCCCTCACCAATGTTTACAATGTCAACCTGGGTCTAAACAGAATTGATCGTCTTTAAAGTATAATTTTTTATAGCGCTCAGCAGTGGATGTATTACGAGTCAACTCCCAGTTTTATTACCACTAATCAGAAAAGCCTTACCATTTATAGGCAGGACTGTTATTGTTTGGTGCCCTTTATGATGTCACAGTTTGAAATCCTTCTGGGATGGTTCAGCCCATCGGTGTCTGTGTAAACACTGAGATTTTCCATAAACCATCTCACACAAACATTTGACCTGCCGGTTGGGTTCGAGTACCACATTAGTGACTGCTACTCTGACACATTTGCATGATGTAGTAGTGGTTAAGTAATTTCGATAAAAGAACAGACAAGTGCACTCAGACTTTTCTAACAGTTATATAACACTAATGAGGCAAATTCTGTGGGAAACCCAATGCTGATTGGATGTGATTTGGCCGCTTTTAACCAGATTTTCAAACTGGAGAAGGGACATCTGGAGTTAATGGTTATAGTGCATCAACAACAGATAACGTCAAGACCGATTGTTTGCATTACAAAAGCCTTGACTTAATTAAACCGTTGGCTAATGCTTGTAAGGATTCCTCTCATTGTTGCATGCAATGAGACAGGCGACTTCTTGACTTCAGGCTTTTGTTTCTCAGTGATGAATATCTTGGAATCAATTTAAACAGTTTAATTGTAAATTTGTGCAGGGTTTCAACCCTCCAATCTGCACAAAAGTCTGAAATTACACTATTTGTAATGTAATAAATATGACAAATCAAATATTGGGATCAGTGATGGTGTCAGACTTGCAGTATGAGAGATCACATAGGATTAAACCTAAATAATTACAGAATCTTAATTTTGGGGTGAACTACTACTGTAGCGATAAGATGACAGGGTGGGTGGAAATGTAGTGTAGGCAATTTTTTGAGCTGCAAATGAATAGAACATGACATGTAGTCTATGTTAAGGCAGCTGTGATTTAAAACAGATGTTTAGTTACTCTGCCAATCAATGACTTTTGCACCGTGGGACACAGAGTGTATATTGTACAGAGTAGAACATACAAATCATTTTAATTTCTGAATTTCTTCTCTATTCCATTTGCTTGAAAGGAAAAATTGGCCACTGCTGCACAACAGCTGCAAAAAATACCATCAAATCTCAAAATAATGCATTTAAAGCTTTTGTCAACCGGACAGCTAGATTTTTGAAAATGTCAGAAAACTAAAAGTTGCTGTAGCCACGCCCACTGTGAAATTTCATTGGTCCAGAATGTGTATTTATGTTTTGCTTAATGGCGAAATGTATATCCCAACACAAGCAGTAAAAGAAAACTTCAGAGAGTGAAAACACTGATAATACACATTTATATACATACACATTTATACAAATTCAGAACACCCATACCCGTGTCTTTTGTCTGATTTGATCATCTCTTGTTTTCTTTTTAATTGTTTTGTCTTTGTTTTTTTTAGTGGACTATCCATCTTTTATTGTAATTTTAATACACGAAGACAATAGGCCACAAATGCAACATAAAAAATCCACTTTGAGAGAGAGAGACACACAATGATATCCATGTTTATGAGAGTACATAAAACCAGCAATGAGCTCTCAGAAACTGGTTATCAGGATATGATATGAAGATATTTGGGAGCCTACAATGTCCTGTCTAAGAGCTGCTAGAAAACAACTATAGTCTCTGTAAGCGAGAACTGTAATTTCTTGCGCAAACCCCTCGATGACTCCTTCATGAGCACTGCAAACTCTTTTCACATATATTTTATGTCTATTCCATGTAGCAGCTGTTAATTGGAATTAAAGGACATATAGAACCTGATTTTTGGTGGTGACAAATAGACATCACTATCTATAAATGTTTACATCATGCTCTTGAAGGTGTCCTATAGGATTTCGGTAAAGGGGAAGGGTCATCCAATGAAGTATAACCAGTGCAAGACGCTACAGTACCTAAACGCAGAATAGACGAGGGTCCGACAGTCTTAATACTGAGTGCAGTTAAATTAGCATAACACTTTTTAAATTGTTTAACGACAGTTTGGCATTCAGTTATGTTTATATAGCACCACCCATTGATCAGGTTAACATTCTAAATTTGTTTTTTTTTACTCAACCATGATGACATACCAAGAGAACGAAATTAAAATTGCATTCACGACTCAACTAACACTGCATATTTTCAATGCTGCACCAGTATTAAGACTACAGACCGTTACAGACTCTTTGAGGGCTCCGGTTTAGTTCAGGTGAGAGGTGAGGGCAGAGAGACAGTGGAGGAAGCTGGAGGGTTTGATCAGGGCCAGTTAGGTTCTGGAGGTCCAGTGCAGGGTCCCAAGGATCCCAACTGCAGCTCCACACTGACGCACCATCCCAGGCTCCCACTAAAACCCAAAAAGAATTACAAGCTTGTGAATCAAATCATATGCAACACGTTTTGATACAAGTAAAGTTTTCATTTGAAACATTGTAACTTTAGTGTGAATATTGAATGTGTTCATTGCAAATAATCTACCTGATATTTGTAGTATCAAATAATATTTCAATAAATAATATTTGCAAAAGACAAATGTATACAAAATATATACCTTTAGTAAGATTATACCAAAGAATATTTTTTTGTTATTGCAGAAATAGCCTGTCCATAATTATAAGCCATAACAAAAGTTTTTTTATTGACTTATGGACACCTAGAAAATTATAAAAGTAGTCTAAAGCCGCTTTTCCAACGTCGGGCCAAAACCGTTCTCATTGTTTTATTGTTCCATTTCTTGCCGATCCGGCCTAGCCGGAGTTTTTTGGAATGTAAAACAAATGCGTCAGTCATTGAGTTGGTACAGATGATATGAGATGTAAATAGCGACCGCGTTATGGAGGATAATTTAATTATTAACTTGTTTGCTTTTATCAAATCGCGATTGGCCAGCTACAGAGAAACTGGCAGTCAGGCAACAGACAATTGACCAATCCTGAGTGGCGATGTTGCTTCAGAATTCCGGGCCGAGAAAGGTTTGTAATCTTGCAGTGCTGTCCCAGGCTCAAGTGGAAATAAAACTGGAACTGTTCCTTACCGTTCTTAGAATCGTTCGGAAAAGCGGCTTAAGTAGGTCTGACATGACATAATTCAATTATATTACTTTCAGATTTACATTGCAAATTTTAGACAGCATATATGATAAATTACAGGATGCCAAAAAAAAATACATTATATCACTTTATATATAATGTTACCTGTGAAAATGTGTGTGTCGTCACTGACGGTGGGTCCTGGGTAACTGGTGTGATGAGATAAGTAAAGGGTTTTGGGGTGGTTGTGCGGGATAATCAGGTGGCCAGTGTAGAGCTCCTGTGCACTGTAGCTCTCCGCCCAGATCTTATCTACAGAGCAGAGAGACTGTCACTACCACAGAACTAAGGATTGTGGGAAACAGAGAGTCTGTTCTCATGCGTCTGCAAACTTTAGCTTGCTGGGGCTGATATTGTTCAATGCAAGCACATCATTTCTATCAGCACGGTGCTTTGAAAAGACATATTTTGGCATGCAAACACATGCTTTTTAGACATGAAGAGACAAGACATTACCCCCTAACCCTAAGATTTCATGTAGTTTAATTATACATTATACTGTTGTGACTGTTTTTTGTTGTTGCTTTTATGGCTGGGCTCTAAAAAAGGAACCATGTATGTCATTACGCTGTCTCTCAATGTGATTTTAGTTTATTTGTTGATAACTTCCCTCATTCTGGGTCATACCTAACTTCCAGTGAACATTGGTTTAGTTAAATGCTGATAAAGAGTAATGAGCAGTCCTCATTTATTTAGTTGATGTTTCTGTAAACTGACAGCAAATTGGCATGTGCAGTAATCTCCTCTAGCTAGACCAACTCAAGTTAATATGATATTTAATAATGCCTGCAGGGATTTCAATAATTAAAACACACACAAACACAGTGCTGTTCAAAGGCACTCACCCATTCATTTAATTGAATAATAATTCAGCAATCTAATCTTGTCAGTTAATAGTTAATGGTTGGTTAATGTGCATCAGCTAAAATTGTACATGCATACATACAGACACCCGAAACGCGCAGAGAAATCCGCTTCACAGACAGATTTGAGTTCTCTTGTGTCTTATCGTGCTAGAACGGACAAACATACAAAATTATGTCAAA
Organism: Rhinichthys klamathensis goyatoka; assembly: GCF_029890125.1. Classification (NCBI taxonomy): domain Eukaryota; kingdom Metazoa; phylum Chordata; class Actinopteri; order Cypriniformes; family Leuciscidae; genus Rhinichthys; species Rhinichthys klamathensis. The sequence goes on from NW_026606828.1 coordinate 1,071,268, forward strand.
ATGTCATTTTTGGCAAGTATCCTTGTAAGTCTTAGATGAGTTAAAACGTGTCAAAACAATGTAAAGAGTTTGGAGAAAATCGAATATGTCAGATCCACGCCGTGCATCAGGTCTTAAAGTGACAGCGGCCTAATAAACCTGCTGCTGTCTGTCATTAATGTTAATCAAACAACAAAAGACAAAGATTAAATCATTGCTCTTGACTGAATAACTTTTCTAGCTTTAATAAGGATTCATCTATATTTAATTTATACAGTAAAGACTATGCAGTTATATTTTACATTTGATTACTTTATTTAATTTCTGAATATTACTGTTAGACCTGCCTGAAAATCTTAAAGCACTGTTTATTTCATTTGCATCTTTGTTTGATTCTATTAATTTGTGCTATTGCTTGTAATTTGTATATTTGTTCTTATTACTGACTGTTTACTTGTCTTTAATTTTTTTTTACTTGTCTTTAATTTTTTTTATTACTTTATATAAGACAGTTGGTGAAACTGGCGTTCATTCATAGTACTTTATAAAAAGATGCCATTAAAAAGTTATTTAAATGTTCCATCTTTATGTGGTCTCTACATTCATTTGGAGATTAACAGTGAAATTATATTTTAATGTTAGGTGCAATTAATTACAGAAAAATGTGCAATTAAATTTTTTTTAAAGACAGCTCTAATACACCATTCAAAGGCTGCATTTATTTGATCAAAAAATACAATAAAAACTATAATATTGTGAAATATTACAATTTTTATAAAAAAATTTTATTAAAAGTTTTCTATTTATGTAATGGCAAAACTGAATTTTCAGCATCATTACTCCAGTCTTCAGTGTCACATGATCCTTCAGAAATCATTCTAATATGCTGATTGGTGCTCAAGAAACATTTCTTCTCATTATCAATGTTAAAAAAACAGGTTTTTTTCAGGATTCTTTGATGAGTATAAAGTTAAAAAGAACAGTATTTATTTTAAATAAAAATCTTTTGTAACATTATAAGTCTTTACTGTCATTTTTGAGCAATTTAATGCATCCTTGCTGAATACATTTAAGAATTTAGGAATATTTAGTACACCAAATTTGTTTACAGATTTAAATTACATTTTGAATCATAGATTCTCAATGTGGTCTCAAACCTCACTTGTGCACATTTAACTTTGCACTGGACATTTTCTTACCAGTTTATATACAGATAAAAAAAATTGTATTTTGTATTTGTTTAATTTTATTGACTTTGTAACCCTGATAATTAAAAGAAAAAGTGCTTAGCATACTTAACAATTTTGTTTTGTTTTTTGGGGTTTTTTTAGGAGGAAGAGGAGGAATTGAATCTGGTGAGGGCAAAGAGAGTGTGGAAACTTCATAGTCTTAATGCACCATCTGGGATTATGTTTAACCACAAAACCATACATAGAGATAACAGGCTTAAAAAGGGAGGGGAAAAAACAAAACCAGAGGGAATGAGATTTGTAGACTATTTCATAGCAGTGCAATTATAAATAAGTTATATATGTAGGTTTTATATCAAAACAAATAACCTTTGAGATATTAAAAAAGGGCTCAAATATTTGCTAATAAAATAACTTCCCACTGGAAACCTAAGAAGCATGTTTGCACTGCTATGACATGGTCAATAATCTCAAACAGGCACAGCGAGACAGGCAGTGTTTGATGTCACATGGGGAGGAACAGGGCAGCTGAGATTGGCTTTTACATGTCCATCAAAGAAATGCTCACCCTTCTAAAACAAAATGGCTGCCAGTGAGGCTATGCCCAAATGCCCTCCTCATCATCCTATTGGTTAAGAGATGGCAGGGTTTTAGCCAAGTGCAGCATGGGAAAAAAGATCAGGTTAGTATGCGAATATTTCCAAGTAGAAGTGACCCGTAAGCGCAGACGCAGGATCAGCTTTCAGCGTATTTGATGTTATTATTGTATTGTGAGGTTTAAGGGAAACTGATCCTGGATCTGCGCTTAGGGGCGATTTCTACAGTCATGAATAAGAATAAAATCCATAGGGTTGAGAAGTTATGATCAATATGAAGGCAGTAAAAAGGAAATGATGGCGTCTGCGTTGGAGATGAGGGCAGCTCCATTTCAATTACGATAACGCGACTGCAATGGAAATGGACAATGGAGCGTCCGTTTCCAACTCAGTTTCTAATATTAATATTTTATTAACATTTATGAAACTGCCCACACCTCCAATTTTTCTTTCTTTGGCTTGCTGTTGAGATTAAGCTCCTATGAATATGAGATAAGCAAAATACAGCAAAGGTACAATTATTTCATATTCAGCCATACTGAATTTCCACTGAGGAAAAAAAAAAGCAGATGACAGGAGTACACAATTTTAAAGGAACAGTTCACCCAAAAATGAATATTTTGTCATCATTTTCTCATGTTGTTATATGGGTTTGGAATGTCATGAAGGTGAGTAAATGATGACAGGATTTTCATTTCGGGGTGAACTGTCCCTTTAACACTTTTCTGATGTTTGTAGAGGACCGGATTGTGACCTGATCGGGTGATTTTGGAGGCTTGTGGTTGGTCTGGTCAGGTGGCGTTTTCAAGTAGCCATCGTCGTAATTATTCGCCATGAGCTTCATACGATTCTGTGTCTAGGAGAAAAGAGGAGGCACAGATGTAAGGAAAGAAAGGGGGGTAGAAACGGATGAAAGCGAAAGGTTAGGGGGGTTGATTAGGGGTCAAGAATAGATCAATTAAAACAAGCACATCAATAGACCTTGTTTGCATTCAGAAACCCACCAGTCAAAACAAAGATGTATTTTGTCTAGGCCTTTTAAGTTGAGCAAACAAACAACTTGACCTTGAGGACAAGCAGATACGCTTTGAGCCTTGTGACGCAGTCCGTACCTGCTGTTTGAGTTGCTGCACCAAACGATCTTTCTCCCTCCGCAGCTGAGCCACTTCCTCTTGTGTCTTCTTTTTTTTGGATGAAGACAGCTCAAGCAAAGCTATGTTAGCATCTTTCTCGCTTATGGCTGCCAGCAGAGCCTCCTGTCTGTGAATTACAATTGTTTCAAGTTATACAAATATTTTTTCATGAACTAAATTAAAAACATATTCTATATCTATATTATACCTGGTTGAAATGATTAGAAGTCGAAGCCTAATGTCAAACAGCACTTAACGGAAGTACTTGCTCTTGAAAGCAACTGACCACATTGACAATGACCAGGTGTCTTGCTAAACTCAACAGAGCAGGTTAAAGGAGGTTTGCTTTCACAAGTATAAAACATCTCCTTGGAAAATGGATTTTGTCAAAATGACTGCGTAATTGTCTCAGAAAGACAGAAATAGCTTGTTTATTCGCAGTTTTTCTACTGATTCCCAGGAGCACGGCTGAAGTATGAAGACAGAAATAGCAAACAGAACAAGCCACGTGCAGAATGAATCATCCTCTGCATTTATGATGGTATGAAAAACATATACTCACTCAAATTTTTACAGCCTGTTTTTCTGTCATGATGTTTATCTCTGTTTACTCTGTATTCATTTATTTATATTATTAACACTACAGCTTGCCAAAGTGACCTCAGGATGAGATCTGATGAAAAAGATGGTTATTTAATGATTGAAATATCTGATCTGGAAAAGTAATTTAGATCATCTTCTAGATCAAGTTCATTGCATAACACAAATGTGTCTCCTGCATGAATGGCAGAGGGAGATACAATATTCTTTAAAAATGTACAATCTGCTGTTTGTTGCTGTTCCTGCATATTATATTGGACGTTGATGCATGACTAAGAGGGACTCGGATGCATGAGTAGATTAAGTTTAAAGTTTCAATTAGTGAATAAATAATGAAGATTATGATTGCAACCAAGTTATCATTTTGATAACCAATAGCTCAAATCCCACTGTATCAAATCAATACAACACATAGATGGTTTAACATCTAATACAGGTTCTTTATTATCATTGATGGTCCCATGAAGAACCTTTAACATCCATGGAACCTTTCCATTGCACAAAAGGTTCTTTTAGTGGAAGATAGAAAATTCACTGAAAGGTTCTTTGGGGAACCCAAAATGTTTCATCACTTTTGGAACCTTTACTTTTAGGAGTGCGTAGACTTTAAGCGAGTGATGCAACTAAACTAGATATGGTGTAAATAAGAGATTTATACTGCATTTCAGACAGCTTTATGGATTACAACGGAAGAACTGTCGGACAGTCAGTGAGCTCACACTGTGCTCAGATACATTAAACTATGTTAACTAGCAGTGACAGCTTCGTTCATAATAATAAGATGAAAGTGTTCTAACATTGTTGTGTTGCCCGCTTTCTGTATATAATTTATTAGAAATCTGAATAATAATTTAGTTTTTCTTGCCGCTGTGAAGGCCAATGCGAAGTTGGACGTTTAGTCACTGTCTTGATGTACTGATGTATAAAACATGATAAAGTCATTGAGGAACAGTTTGTTTTGGACGTGTAACCTACGTAAATAAATATGGCCTGGGGGTTCCCCATGCAAAATGAGTGTTGTAATTTCACAAAATGTTCACAAACCCTCTTCGTTCTTTCAGTCTTTACTGAAGTTTTCAGACTTTTGCAAGCACCGTTATGGCAAGATGTAAAAAGAAAGTTGGTAACGTACTTCATCTCGAGCACTTCCTCCAGATGTCGCCTCCTCTCTGCCCTCAGTGTGGTCAGATGAGCTTCTTTCTCAGCCAGAGACTGTTGGGTGGACGACATCTTGGCCTTCATGGACTCCAGCTCCAGCTTCACCTTCTCCATCGCTCCAAGTAACTCTTCCATCTTTTTAAGAAATCAACAAAAGGTAACTCTTTCATTATTGTTTATTCTGTACTTCACAGACTGACTAAAGATGCAGTCCCCGCTGTAACCGATGTTTGGGAAATTTTTCCGGGCAAAATCCAGTGATTTCAATAGGAATCCATGCAGTTAGAAATGTTGCTTGAGGGCGATTCATATTTCAATTCAATTCACTGTTATTTTTATAGCGCTTTTCAAATACATATCGTTTCAAAGCAGCTTTACAGAAAATGCATGTTTCTACATTACAATTTAGAGTAATCTGTTATCCGAGATCACGCGAATTCGCCATTTTGACCAACAAAACGTTGCTTGGTTTGAAAGGGACTTCTTTGCAATTTTTTTCGTTAATGTGACATCACCTTAACTAACATATCATCAGCAAATGCAAAAAACATAAAACATTGACTGATCCTGAAACTGATCCTAAATGTTTTGATTTGAAAACAGCTAATCTCTACTCGAAAATCCTGGTAAATCTGGCTTTTGGTGGTATTAAATGTTTTCTAGATGGTCCATAAGCTAGTGGGACAGAGTTTGAACTGGTTGAACATCTTGGTCACGCTTGTTAGTGCTGTTAGACTACATTAGACCAGCAAGAAACTGGCTACCATGTTCCAAAAAATAGCTTGACCAACTTAACCTGGTATGAGCTGATTTCTCCAATAAGGGAATACATAATGTAGTAATGTAAATCCCACTCTTGGTTTTCTTATCCTGATCAAACATTTTAGAGCTTGGCTTAACTTGAAAAATTTGCATTCATTATAAAAATGCCCAAAAAGTTTTAAGTATTTATTAATAAACATGACTTTTCTAGGTTTTGAAATCACACTTTAATAAAAGCTGGCTTCCTCATTGGAGAACCCCCCCCAGAGAAGTTGTCTTTAAATTCATCCCCTTAAAAGCACCATCTCCACATACACATGCAGATAGACGTCTCTGATAACTGCGTCACGACTCAGTTATTTTGAGCATCTTGTGTCAAGAGCATTTTTAAGTCAGCTAAAAATAGTTTTTAAAGAAATAGTCGACTAGTTATTCACGTAACACATTTACTATTCAATTGTGAGCATTTGTAATTTTGCTAGTAAGCATTGTAGTGTTGACCTGTTTCTCCTGGTGGGTTCGTGCGGCCTCCTCCTGTGCCAGAACCATCTCCCTCTCGGCAGTGATTTGAACGCTCTCTCTGAGAGCCTCCTCCAGCTCCTCGATGCGCTCTGCCTTCTGCCGCAGGGACTCCTGGGGTAGACAAGGCTCAGCTCATCATAAGCACACCAGCAGAGTTTGACAGTGTTGGAAATATACAGGGATCTGTCAAAACAAAGGAGATTATGACAAAGCTGTCATAACTATCCCTCTGTACGTCTCACCTGCTGTGGGCCATCGTTGACATTTCTGCCCTTCCCTGGTGGCTCCTTGTGTTTGACAGAGGACTTCTTACTCTGCTCTTTCATTTGCCTGAAACATAAACATTAAGTGGTTGTGAGAGGAACTCTCTGGGGTTTCATAGTAAAATTAAGAGTTTTGGGGCAGAGGGGATTATAACACTATCTAAAGCTCTAAAAAAGCTGGTTTATTATCGATCAGTAAATATCACCAAGCCTGATCACATGTATAATAACTTCCTTGCACTATTCATAAAGCTAAAACAGTGATTATATGGAGGAGCAAAATACATTCCCTTTCTTTTTTTGCACTTAAAACCCCATGAAATCACTTTATGAAGCGCAACTTTCAGTGGGACATATTGAAGGACTCATCATTTTATTTGAAAATAGGCAAAAGGCTCTATTTATGTCATCTATGAACTATGATTTGCTACTTTCTAGTTCATTTTAGAGATCATGTGACTGGAAATTAGGGATACACAATATATTTGTAAAATATTACAGGTTATCAGACGTTTTTAAAAATCAAATTTAATGATCAGATGTTACTGTTTTTTCATGCTCATTTTCTTATTTTTATATTTAGATTAAGTTAATCTTTAATCTCTAAAACTTTAAATTATTAATTTAATAACACTGTTAAATGTAAAAGTTATAATGTATTTAAATGTATTTAGACAAAATAGAACTTTAATTTATCGGTTATCAGTCATAACATGAAAATAATGATCGGCCAAAATCTTAATATTGGTGCATCCCAAGAAAAAACGATCGGTAAATTTTAAATTCGTATGTCTAAAAGCTTTTTTTGTCATTTCAAATTTTAAGGGTTCACTAGCAGTTGACTAAAAACTACAAAATTCTATTTCATGGGGTCTTTAACTTGGTCCATTTATGTGTGTGGAAGTACACATGTATCTACTAACCTGGAAGCCACACTAGGTACGCATTTCCAGGTGAAAAAGTGAAAAAGAGGGAGACAAAAAGCAGAAGTTCAAAGGTCGTTTAGCGTGAGAAAAAAAAAAAGTTGATCAGTGCTTCAACACACAACTCAAAGAGGGGAAGGAAGCCTAGTCAAAACATCAGCCTCGTCAAACGCAGACACGGAAAACGTTTTGACGGTGATGCTTAAACACGGCAGCAAAAAGGGACAAAGACGTAACGTGTTTTGACTGCTACACCAATGAAAAAAGATAATCACATTTAAAAAAGAAGTGAGAGCAAGCCATGGTGAGCAGGGAAATAGACTGACCTCTCCAGCTCACTGATTTTCCTGTCCTTGTCGTTCTTCTCGTTCTCCATCTGACGCAGGATGTCTAATAGACGATCGACTTCAGCCTGGGCTTTGGCGGAGTCCTCTCTGTGTCTGGCCACATCAGTCTCGAGTGAAGAAATCCGCTCAGATATCTCTGTGTTGGCCTGTGCATTGGCTGCGGCACTCTGGACCTAATAGATGAATGTGATATAAACACACCCACAACTTACACAAACTCAAATATATAAGTCCATGCTTACTCTCCCATTTGTTTGTCCTTTGTAGTTACAATGGCTTCGTTTCAATTCTCATACTTGTACTATGCACTGTGTTCCTATAATTTTTACCAAAGTATTTCCGTGACCTTTCCAGTTTTTAATAAATTGTGGATTGCTTGGTGACATTTCATTTAAGTATATAATGTACCAATCTTTTGATAAACATATTTAAAGGGATAGTTCACCCGAAAATGAAAATCCTGTCATTATTTACTCACCCTCATGTCATTCCAAACCTTTATGCCTTCATTTCTGCTGCAGAACACAAAATAAGATATTTTGAAGTTGAAAACCAAACAGTTTCGGTTCCCATTGACTTGCATTGTTTGTTTGTTTTGTCCATACAATAGAAGTCAATGGGAACTGAAGCTGTTTGGTTTTCAACTAAACAAGGGTGAGAATTTTCATTTTGGGGTTGAAGCCCTTTAAATGATTATATCCGTTTAAACGTTTTCAGTATATTTTTACTCTACAATTTTTCTCTACAATATCTGGCCAAATAAATATTTTACAGAAGAGCAAAAAATTTTACCAAACTATTTTATTTTATTTGACTAATTTCCATGATCTTTTTAAGACTTATCCATGCCGGGAAATCGCATTTGTAAAAAGTATCCCATTTAAAGAACTTTGGTTTACTATTTATTTTATTTTTTTACTAACATAATATTATTATCTTTTAACAATCTTTTATAAATTATGTCGCTCTCGCTCACCTTCTTCAGTTGGTTCTCGAGCTTAGTGCATTCCTCCCTCCTCTGCTCGAGGGCGATCTCCAGGCTTTTCAGTTTGGAGTCTTTCTTCAGGCCAGATGAGGCCAGTGACGATGCATGCTCTTTGAGATCCAGCAGAGAAGTCTGAAACCAAACTTAGCATTGAGGTATACAAGGTGTACAACTGACACTTTTAGTATACATGTATACTAATTATGTATACACAATTGTGACAAAACTTGTTTCAGAAAATATCTGAGTTTTATTAAATATTATTATTTTTTTAATATTAAATATTTTAAGATTTACTTGAGAGCAAAATTGCATGATATTAAAACTTGCTTTCAGAGAATAGATCTTGAATTGAGTCTCTTTTTCTCAACCTCATTGGCCAATAATATTAAGCATAACATTTATTTATAATCTATTTGCCAGTGGGGTAAGAAAAATAAACCCGTTTTCATAGAATATATCTTGAAAAAAGTTTTAGCATCTTAAGCAATTTTGATCTCAAGTAAATTTAACCTAAAATATTTCTAAAGGACAAAAGATAAATTACATTGTTTTGTGTGGTGTTTTGTGCCCAATTCAAAGGTGCATGTTATTCTACAGCAAAAAAAAAAGTCATAATCATGTAATGTGCTTTTAATGGCATTTTGTCCTCTTTCAGGATCTCTAACCTCTCGGTCTGACAGATCTCCCTGCAGAATGCTGACTTTCTCCTTTAACTCCCTCAGCTCTTTTTTACTGCTGTCCAGCTCCTCTGCTTTCTCGCGCTCCTCACGGTCACGTTGCTCCTTCAGACGCTCAATAATACGTTCCTGTTCAGAAGTGGACACATTAACACAGTGCCAAGAAGACAGCATATACAACGAACATGAAATGTTTATAACTAAGCACAGATGTTCCGACTCCTGATTACGGCCGTGCCGATGCCATTTGGACGTGCACCAACGATTTGTCCTGTAGTCTGGTGGAGTGTTATAGCGTCCTCTAGAGGTGATCCTCACCTTCTCAGCCAGTGAGTCCTCCAGTGTAGTGAGGGCTGTGTCTGTGTTAGACGTGTCTGTCTGTAGAGACTTCACCCTCTCTCTAAGGCTGCTCATCTGCTTCTCTTTATCCCTCAGCTGCTCCTGCAGGTTTTCAATCTGAAACACAGGAGTTTTATATACATCCACATTTTTACTGTAGTGAATTTTCAAAATTTTCCAAGAGTATTTTTTAATAGCATTTCCTGCTTTTGAAGGAAAGGCTATTAGTTGAGCCACTGGCACAGCTTACCCCAAAAGCATCTGACACACTTTACCCCACAGCTATTTGGGAAAAAATACTTCATTAAGTAATTCATGGTCAAAGTATTAAAAAAAATTCACTTACATGTATGATACATGTTTTTAGACCTGGATCATTTTGTATTTTGTATTTTAATGTAAAAAATGCATGATGTGCTCATACAAACATCTACAATGGTAATCTATTTTTTTGTTTATGCTAAAATACTATGAATACAGATATTGTTGTAATTAACTCTATATAAATTTACTATGGTTTTACAGTAGCAATAACTGTAATGCAATAACAGTAGCAATAACTGTGCTATTTCGGTGGAAATTATTGTTAAATCATGGTATTTTGGAAAGTCATCTTTATCAGTTTAACGGTATAATTGTATATTAGGTTCTCGTAGATGTATTTTTCTATGTATGGCATGTACTGTATGATTTTGCAACTGTGGATTGGTGACACATTTTTTTTTTTTTTTTCATTTTTATTTCAACTTTAAATCAGATTTTCTAGTGATACTAAAAGCCGATAACCGATATATTGGCGGATCAATCTAAATCCAAATTTTTATATAATTTTTAAGAGCCTGATTACAAAAACAAAAGTCCCACCATGTCCCAAGTACACAATGATAATGTTTTCATTATAATTTTATGAAGCCTATATGACAGACTTGCTTACCGTATTTTCCTTTTCAAAGTGATTCCAATCATATTTCAAGCTATTCAAAACCATCATGTCGAACAGTGCACATCTGAAGTGTCTCAGCTGAAGGAAAAAATCCATTATTTATCGGCTTTAATATATCATCTACATTTTCTTATCAGGCTGATAACATTAAAAATTAACATATATCGCCCGGTACCGAATATGGTGGCCGATATATCGTGCATCCCTAGTCTTAATTGTTCATTAGTTTTGTATTTTTATCTTTGGCATGTACGACTTTTGTAACTTTATTATTTTTAAGCGTAGTGGATTGGTGACCCGTTTCTGACACATGCAATAAGAGAACATTTCGTTCATTGTTATCAACGGTCTCCTGTAATGAAAAGTAAAATAAATCAAGACTCTTTGCATTGGTGAATGGTGAATCTAGCCCTCACTTTTTTCTGAAGGACGTTGACTTTACGCTCCTTGACATCCAGCATGTCCTTCAGATCATGGATTTCTCCGTTGAGCGTGCTCTTTTCTTCAGACATTTCCTGGATTTGCTTACTCTTTTTGTTTAACGTGGTCTCCTTCTCCTCCAGACGCAACCTCAGAGCATCCACCTGCAAAACAGTTGTGCGCAGCGGTCAGAGAATCTGGCGGTGTGATGGGTGAAGACTAACCACTGGTGTGCTCTACTACCTCTGTCTGGAGAATAGCAGCACGTTGTTCTTTGGCAGTCAGAGACTCTTTGAGCACTTCAATATGCTGTTTGCTGTCAGAGAACTGGTTAGTCAGGGTTTCCAGCTTGGTCTGCAAGCCGAGGAGCTGGGTGTCCTTCCTGGAAAGGTCTTGCTTAACTTGGTCCATCTACATAAAATAATTTTTCAACATTTGTTATTCATATGTGGACTAATCCTGATGTGCTCTTCTAAAGCAGAGCGTGCAGTACCTTGTTCTTCATGAACTTGGTGTGGTTGCGGTAGACCTCCATCTGCTTGGCCTCCTCCTGCCGTTCTTCACAGCTGAGCATGCTACTGGATCGAAGCATCATGACCTGGTCCTCCAGCTCCCTGAGACCCCGCTCTAGAGAACTGATCTGAGACTCCTAAAACATGCGTCATAGGTTTGATGTCAATAATGTCAACCAATCACAAATGTGCCAAATTTGAATGTGCAACTTGGAATATACCACAAAGGTTGCATGGTTTACTTTAATGCTACTTTTCTGTTGTACCATTTTTGGTCACCGTTTACTTTCATTATATGAGACGTACATCCTGCCTAAGATCAAATACAGACGAAAGGAAATCATACAGGTCTGAGGGTGAGTAAATAATGACAGAATTTTCCTTTTTGCTGAACTACTCTTGTGAAAAAGTACTCTTATTGTACTGAATGTGCACTAAAAGTATGTTTTTTTAAGAACTGTATTTGCAGATAATATAATATTAATTAAATAAAAGACCACTTAAGATTAAATTCAGTTCACACTTAAATATATTATTTTAAAGTATATTATTTCTCTTTTTAAAAGTATGATAAAGAGTACTTCCTTTTCACAAGGGTTTTAAGCTTAATAATAGTATAGTACAAAATGTTGTTTGATATTTTACATCAATTTGTATGGGCTTTTAATGCACTGATAGTCAAAAGAAAAATGTGGTTCCTGTCATCATACGTAAACAGATTAACACATTAATTAAAATAGGAGCTAAAGTACTACCTTCATCTCAATTACAGTCTGAAGAGCTTTGGTTTTCGTAGTCTCTGGCGTCCCCTCGAGGCGGCGATGCAGCTCCTGCAATTAAAGACACGGTTGGCACTTCCTTCACACCAGTGCCAGAAATAGAGCTCTCAGATATGTCATCATACCTTGAGGGAGAGCAGCACTGTTTAGTTTTGGCTGAATTTCCCATCACATTGCAGGAGCTGTACTCTATTATAAGTACAAATAGGGTCTCCTGCTATCTAGTTCTATTAAATATCCTACTTTTTTGTGCTTTAAGGGAGAATAGCTGCCATCATTATTTGACTGAATGTTGTATAATGGTGCATGAAGAGAGAATAGTCTTTCTGCTTTATTTCCCTGTATTGCCTGAAAGTTCTAAAATTGTCTTTTTGTTTCATTTTTTTTAGCACGTGTACAGTGAAAGGAGGTGCTTAACCTTCAGAAAATGATGGTTGCAACATCCGGATGTCATACTAAATATTCCAAACTATATAATGTCAAAATACAGTTTAAAAATGTATTAATTTAGTTAAAATAAACATATACATTAACATATATAAGTATAATCTTATATCAACTTATTATCTAAAATAAAAAAACATAACACTACTCCAAAGTTAGTATTGGTTGCAATATGAAAGCAAATAATTTGATAATTTTTCTTCTAATAACTTGATGCTTGACGAATGCAGGTGCATGTATAATTCTAGAAAACAGAAAATATATTAATTTTAAGGAATATTAAATGTTTTTGTAATGGGGAAAATCATCTAGTAACAGGATTGTGAGTAAAGAGCTAAACATTATTATTTGGAAATAAAAATAAAAATATGTTTTAATAATGTGTATCTTAATGTCAAATGAAATAAAAATAAAAATAAATCAAATAATTATATATATACCGATATATATATATATATATATATATATATATATATATATAATGTTTTTAAACAATTACTTTATTTTCCAGTTACATATTCCAATTGCATATATATATATATATATATATATATATATATATATATATATATATATATATATATACATATATATATATTTATTTTCTATTCATGTAAAGTGCAGTTTTTTTAATATTATTTTCATATTTTGTCATTTGTATTTTCAAACTCGAGTTACTACACACCTCTCTCAAAGCCACTAGCTCTTTATCACGCTGTTCTAGAAGGTTCTCCAGGTGGTGCGCGTGCATCTCAGCATCTGCGAGGCGTCGTGTGCGCTCATGGTCCTCTTCACTGGCTTTAGCCGAGGGTCCCTTGCTGTGCAACATCTCCAGGAGCTTTTTGACTGAGTCATCACGGGCAGCTAGCGTCTGCCGCTGGGTCTCCATACGAACCTCCATCTCCTCCAAGGTACGGCGGAGCAAGAACAGCTCTCGAGCCTGTCTCTCCTGCTCCTCGCTGGGCTCGCAGGCCAGCGGCTCCCCGGGTGGCTGGAGTAGCTGGTTCAAGTCGCGCTGGATACGCAGCTCGGCCTGCAGTGCCTGCACGGTTGTCTGCAGGTGCTGTGATGGACACGAGAATCATTTACTCACAATTCATTCAAAAATACTTAAAAACAGAAATAGTTTAGAGACATTGGCTGTTTGTAGATTTGGGAACTGATATAAAGGAGAGTTAACAGCCAAGAAATCAAGGTTATCGGTTTCACATCATAGTTTATCAGCTATTATCCTATTATTTATAAAAGCATCCCACAGAAACCATCTCTTTATTCATCAGTGAATACAGTTCAATCTATAGTATCATCTTTCATACAAGCAGTAACATGAGTAATTACTGAGAACAGTTGGGATGTAAACATCTAATTTGTAACTACTACTGTCTACAACTTGAATTGGTAAAAACTGCTCAGATGGAGCAATATTTAGTGCATATTCTCCTGACATGTTGCGCTCTGGTGCTCATGTGGATTATGAAGGTTTTAGTAACATCCAGCTCTTTTCCACGCAATTACAATTAACAGAGACTGGGGTTTTCAGGCTTCAAAGCATCACAAAGGTATCATAAAAGATGTTCATATCAGTGCTGTCATTGTTAACTACTTATGTGAAATATAGAAATATTTGTGAAGCTTAAAACCCGTAGTTTCAATTCACTGACCTAAGGCCCTTTTTACACCTGGTATTAAGATGCGTTTTGGTCAATCGGATCACAAGTGGATGACGCTAACTAAGTAAAGGTCAAACAGAGTCTAAAACGTTTTGAGCCGCTAAGTAAAGGTCAAACAGAGTCTAAAACGTTTTGAGCCGCTAAGTAAAGGTCTAAACAGAGTCTAAAACGTTTTGAGCCGCTAAGTAAAGGTCTAAACAGAGTCTAAAACGTTTTGAGCCGCTAAGTAAAGGTCTAAACAGAGTCTAAAACGTTTTGAGCCGCTAAGTAAAGGTCAAACAGAGTCTAAAACGTTTTGAGCCGCTAAGTAAAGGTCTAAACAGAGTCTAAAACGTTTTGAGCCGCTAAGTAAAGGTCTAAACAGAGTCTAAAACGTTTTGAGCCGCTAAGTAAAGGTCTAAACAGAGTCTAAAACGTTTTGAGCCGCTAAGTAAAGGTCTAAACAGAGTCTAAAACGTTTTGAGCCGCTAAGTAAAGGTCTAAACAGTCTAAAACGTTTTGAGCCGCTAAGTAAAGGTCTAAACAGAGTCTAAAACGTTTTGAGCTTGTCAACTTTCGACCACTTCCAGAGGTAGTCGAAAACGCATTCAACCGGATTGCTTTCGTAGTGTAGTCGGTCGAATGTGGTTGAATGTATTTGAACAGCCACAAAAGACTCTCCGCCTACTGAGCTAACGTGTAAACATTATGGGCAGCGCGCTAACCAGACAGGATTTACACTTTGTCGGCTGAAGACCCAAGTTTGGTTTGAAAATGAAAAACGTACTAATCACAATGTTCTCTCACCATTCCTGATTTCTAACACACACTCACTTAGTTTACCCACCTATATCCTCAACTTTAAGAAATCAGGACAGAAGTGGTTGAAAGTGGACAAAAGAGACGGATTAAATCACCAGGTGTGAACGAGAATGTGTCTCCTTCGACTACCTGTGATCCGATCGACCAAGACGCATCTTAATACCAGGTGTAGGGTCTAAAGAGCAACCAGTACAATTCTTCAAACTTTCCTTTTGTGTTACACAGAAGAAAGCAAGTCGCATCGGTTTCGAACAACAAGTGTGTCAATTTTCATTTTGTGGTGATCTACGAGTTTAAGAAGATTTTTATCTACAACCCATCATGCATTAGTCCTCAACACTAGTGGTAAAGGTGGCAAGGAGAAATGAGTGTGTGCTAATTTTGTCATCTCTTATACTCTTCTTTACTCCAAATTCATCCATGTAGATGCAACTACTGTTGAAAACTTGATGGCAGCCAAAAGGCAACTAAACATCAGTAATTATTAATTTTCTTAATCATACACGTACACAACTGTGCCATAATTAATGGTACGATCTCATTAAGACCAAGAATCACCCAATAACACATACTAAGACTCAGAGCTCTCTGATGATTCGTGTGTTAGTTTCAATCTCAAGCGAATAGTGTGAGGAGCGTGATAATGCTGATTATGCTAGTGAATAACCAAGCTGTCATTAGCTTAGTGCTGTACGCCCCATCGTCTGGGAATCTGTCATGACAGCCATGCTGCAGTGAATCATGGTTTGAAGCTAATCATTCAAATAAGGGGAGTGTTTCAAACGCAACATAGATGGAGGACTATGCCACTGTCACTGCTACCAAAACCCATCTTAGTATCTCAGTGTACATTTAAAAGGACCACTGAATATCTGAAAACAGAGTTTCATTCTTAATTAGCTCAGATGTATTGCTCATCGAGCATATTGTGGCTTGCAGGAATCAGGGTGTGCAGTGAGCCGCACGCAGCAGGACCAGGATGGCCATTTCAGGATTGGCCATTAGCGTCACCTCACAGCGGAGGTAGACTTTCCCTTCTCGTTTGAAGATGAGCTGGATCTTTAATCACTCAATTCTCAGTCACTCCTATAAATCTATGAAAATACTTTGATGCGATAAAAATGTGTCTATAAATAGCTGGTCTTAACTAGTTTAAGCTGGTCAGTTCTACCTGACACATGCATTTCAGGGCAGTGTTTGGAAAGGAAAACTATTGCACTGATTACTGAATACTGAGGAGTATAATATACTGTATACTGCTTGCTATTTTAAAGATAGCATCCATGACAATACGCATTATGAAGATGAACATTTTAAACAGTAGCATGCTACGCTGTTGTCACATAAAGCTAGTAGTAATGTTCTGTTCAAATAAAAATCTCCAAATTTTGCATGTTTTTTGGTAAACAAAAAAAGAATAGTCTTGAATAATTAGTAAAAAGATGAAAAAACGTGAATTTACAGATATTACACTAGCACAGTGTGCTCTGTATAATGCATTTTTTGGCAAATATAGGGAGTCACAGGGTATTCTGTGCATACTAAAACATGCATACTATATGCACAGTATGCATATTATATACTACAGAAATGGTATAGGTATAGTGATAGTATATATGTGTGTGCTGAGATGTTGAATAAGTTGTGTCCCAAAGGTTGTATTTATTTTAGTTTATAGTTATTTTAGTATTATTTATATAATGTGTCTATATGTACAGTAGTATTTATAAATATTTTTTTAAATTAGCTTTTACTTTCATATTTTGTATTCATTTTGATTTTTTCCCTTTTGTCCTTTTTATTAGTTTTTATTTTTTTACATGTCTATACAGCTTTATCTTTATTTTTTCCATTTCAGCAATTTTTTAGGTTGATGAAGTACATCATCCATGTACTCATAGTACAATACGCCTCGCTGCATTTTTCAGTGTGAACACAGTACTTGCACTACTTATAAAATGGCAGAGTATGCAAAATGGGTCACACTTATCCAAAATCTATCAGTGTAAATCTGTTTCTAAATAGAACTACACTTTTATAGATATACAGTGCCTTTTAGTACTGATCTAGGATACTAATTTAACTCTAGATTCCTTTAACCAGATGCTTCAATCCAGAAAACAACTCTCCGATCAGCAAATAAATGATCACTTATACTTAAAAAAACAAGCATATCCTGCCAGATGTACCCACCTGTGTCTCATCTTGCACTGCGCGGTACTGCTCTTTCCACACTACAATTTTGGACGCCTCGTCTTTGCGCAGCGCACGTTCCTTCTTCAGCTCCGGGCTCCAGAAGCTTTTGATGGAGCTCATGGACGAGCTGAGCTTGCTCTCCTTCACCTCGATCTCCTTCCGAAGGAGCTCGTTCTCCCTCAGCACCTCCTTGAGCTGGGCTTGGAGCTCCATGATGGTGTTGTCCCTCGCCTGACGTAGGGAGTGAGGAACAGTTGAAGCTGCATGGATCTCCCCTCCAAAGCCCATAGAGTCGGTCGAGACTGCCGGCACCATGGCCATGTCAGGTGTGCTGCCTGTAACCGTTCCCCGGACCCCGTAGGGAATGCTGCCTCCAAAGCGTCCCGTCGCTACTCCGCTCTTAGGGAGGTCAGGGGAGGTGCCGATTGCGACCTCGTTGTCGCTCATGTACATCGGCCCTGACGTGGCGTAGGCGGCATTGAGAGATTGAATGTTCTCCATGGACAACGTCTTGCCTCCAGAGCCGCCCGGGCCTCCACCGCTGCCCCCCATGCTGTTGGTGCGACGGTGGCCCATGCGAGGTGACCGAGGCAGTCGTGGTGAGCGGCCCGAGTTGCCCTGGTTGTTTCTACCCCCGCCATGATTACTGTCCATTTTGCTCACCGAGCGTGAACTTCCGTACATTTTGTTAAATTCACCCACCAAAAATCTTTTTTTTTGAGGTAATGTGCTACTAGGCAGGCCAGGTCATCTTCATCTCATGTATGAGGAATGTGATCTGTCAAGAAAAAATGCTGGTCTTCAGTATCTTTCAAATGGAGCAAGTATGGTGGCCTGTAAAATGAAATAAAAGGCAAACCCCTCAAAACACACAAAATTATATTAAATAATTATGTTATCTGTACCACAAAACAGAGATCAAATTGGGGCAAAAATGACCCAGACATTTCAAATGTGGGGGTAATCCTAAAATATTTTCAATTGCAATTGTATCTAGAGTTTGATATTGATACTGAGTATTTCCATAAATTGTATTCTAGGCCTGATGGGTGTAATGCCTACAAAACCCAAACCCAAAGTGACCTGTAGCTGGCATATATCTGTATTCTCTGTCTGAGAGGCTAGTTTTGCAGTGGTTTTTGATTAAAAACACTAAAATCACTGAGAGCTATAATCTAATAGTGTTAGTGTTTATTGTGTTATGATATCTTGTGCATTATTTACAGCTACTGATTTGCTTTAGTATGTACTTATATAGATATAATTATAGCTATAATTGTTCATATTGATACTTATATCTCAATATATTCTAAATGTACAGCCTGTTTAAAAATGCCCAATAAAATGTACAAAAAATCAATTCCAGGCAGGAAATAAAGCTACATTTTTTACAGTGGTTTCAACAAACAACATAAGCTATCCCCCACACCACTTCTACGTTAACATTACTATTGTTCATCATTATTATTATACTATATCTTAATAGAAATCTGAATCGTGCTATGGGCAATTACTCTCATATACAAAAATAATTCACTAGCTAGCTATGTAATAATGCATCTCCCATTTACACACCGAATGAGTGAATCGAAGGAAAGGTGGGGTTTTAATGTAGGCTCACACTCCAAGGTTATCAAACATTTAATGTCGACAGCTATAACAACAATATTATGGGATACTCAGCTAATGATTTATACTCTAAACACATATTCAATGTCCATCGCTGTCGATTCAATAATGTTGTTATATTTAGGTGAAGGCTTCTCAGCGTTGACAAACCAACCAGAAGCGTCGGCATTTCCACACATCACGTCAATGAGACTTGCAAATGCGCAAAATTACACACTATAATTCAAATACAATTTAGATTACGGATATACTAAACCTAATGTTCCGTAAAATCCAGTCTTCCAATCGCTCAGCCACAATCCTGGGCATCCTCCCTCAATGTCCTTCTTCTCCACCATTGCATGGCTTAACACATTTGGCTCCTCTTTTGTTAGTAATAGCTGTCCAGCAAATGCGACAGTAAATGAGAGGCGCTATTTAAATATCAATATATGTATATATTAAATAACCGAGACCATATACGAGCATTCACTATTTTATAATAAACCACAATAGGTTTTTTTCTCTCTCCAAAAATCTATTTACCTCGAATGGCTGGTCTATTTCATCCGATATGGAACGACCGTCTGTCCAAGAGATGTGTGATAGAGAGGAAGCGGCCTATTTTTCTTTGTATTGCTTTATGATTTTATTATTTGCAGACATACACCAGCATCTTCCCAGAGCTGGAGGACTTCAGTGACGTAACGCCTACGCTGCGCGCTCACAACACTCGCCTCTGAAATGCCAACGCCATGCTACGAAGGTCATTTTATAAAAATAAAATACAAAAATAAATATATATATATATATATATATATGTTTATAAGTATATAAAACAAAATATGACATTCAATTGTCAATATTTACTGTAGTGTACATTTTCAGAACTATCAAATATTTAATAGCCTATGTATGTAGCCTATACAGGGCTATTTGGAAATATTTTAAATATTTATATTTTTTAACAAATATTTTTGATTTCTTTATTTTGTAATTTGGACAAAATATCTATACTGTTCATTCAAAAAAATCTGGTTCTTGTATATGGCATGATATGGCCTTTACATGTATAATATTATCTTTGTTTGCATCTCTAATAGTCATCCTGCCTCAAACCATGTAAATTTCTACACTTTATCACCTCCCAGTCAGTTTGTAGATAGAGAGAACAGATAATCACCAGTTGGTGGGGTTTGATCCCTCTTAAAGGGACAGTTCCTACTAAATGGACAAATCTATCATCCTACTCACACTCAGATAAACCTGATTTTCTTTCTTCTGTGAAATATGTTATATTGTAGCCTATTAATTTTTTTAAAGAGTTTATTGAACCTTTAGACAAAATATTGAGAAGTAAATTTAAAAAAAGTTTTCATATGTATTTTATGGTTTGTATCATATCAGGCTTTTAAGGCTCATATAGTGAGAATATGGATCTTAGACTGAAGAAGGAAAAAACATTTTGGTTTGGTGCAAATGTTGCTATTTATGGCCAAAATGTAAGATGACATGTAAATCAATGATGAGCTTGACTTAAAATCAATGCATGAAAATAACACTGTACTGTACACCAATAATGTCTTAAGGTGATTATACACAGGGCATCTTTTTGAGCAATGTTGCTGGGCAATCTTGCCAAGCGATTGTTGCTTGGGTACTTTCCCATTGAAAATGGGCAATACATTTCTATCTGAATACTTTAGATCGGTCGTGGGCCCTGTGTCTCATCTGGTTGCCCGTTGATGGCAACATTGCCCAAAAAGTTCCCCTGTGTATCATCACCTTAAAGGTGTTATTTAAATGCAATACAATCATGATTGAGAGATAAAAATAAACTTATCAAAAGCCTGTTGTTTCATATTTGAAAAAAATAATAATCAAGTATTATTGAGATGGCAAGGCATGACGAAGATTGTGTACAAAAGGTATTTCAGTAGATTTTTGATCAAATTGATCATTTAGAAGCTTTAGAAATGTAATGTATCAAATATCATTTAGGCTTCATATAGGGTTAAAAAAAGTTTTAAAATTTTTTTTTTTTTTTTTTTATCTTGAGACCTTTATTGACACCATATTGCTGAAGATAATCTTTTGTTTCCAGTTTAATAATAAAATGCATTATTTCTTTTCTGTAATTTTGTTTTTTTATTGTAATATTATTGATTCTTTATTTTATTCTATTTTCTATAGCAATCTGAAAAATGTTCTACACTAATATGCATAAAATGCATTATTTCTTTTCTGTAATTTTGTTTGTCTATTGTAATATTGTTGATTCTTTATTTTATTCTATTTTCTATAGCAATATTATGTTTTTTTATCTGGAACCTTTGATATCTTTGAAGGTTTGGTTTGGTTTGATATGGTATATGTTTTTAGGCGTATGTGTCAAAGTCAATCGCTCTGTCCTTTAAATGCAAAGATTTTTTTGATTTTTTTTAGCAATTACATTAGTTAAGGTAAAGTGACAAATGTTTGGCCCTTTTGAAATTTCAAATGACCCCTTAAGGAATAGTTCACCCAAAAATGAAAAAATCATTTAAAGTAATCATTTACTCACCCTCAAACCTGTATGAGTTTCTTTCTTCTACTGAACACAAAAGAATATATTTTGAAGAATATAATCAAACAGTTGATGGACCCCAATGACTTCCATATGGGGGGAAAATACAATGGACGTCAATGGGGTCCATCAACTGTTTGGTTATCGCCATTCATCAAAAAAAATATTTTGTGTTCAGTAGAAGAAAGAAATTCATAAAGGTTTGAAACAACTTGGAAGTGAGTAAATGATGACAAAGTTTAATTTTTGGGCGAACTATTCCTTTAAAGGGGTGGTTTATTATGATTTCACTTTTCTAACTTTAGTTAGTGTGTAATGTTGCTGTTTGAGTATAAACAACATATGCAAAGTTACAATGCTCAAAGTTCAAAGCAAAGGGAGATATTTTCTTTTAAAGAAATTGCTTTTTAAGGACTATACAACAAACGGCTGGTAGGGACTACACGACATTCCTCCCGGGTTAGTGACATGACCAACCCTAGAATTTACATAAACCCCGCCCCTGGGAACTCGATTTATAGATTATCAATGACTAGAAGATATACTACACATAAGCAACATAAATTCATCAACTAACCATTCAGAAATGTCCTGTTGCATCTACATGTTGTCACTTATTCTTGGGTCTCTCCATCATTGTCTGACTCCGGTTTGAACATAAAAGGCTAAAAGTTTTTGGAATTTTCAGTGTTTTAACATGCTAAAAAGTCTCAATTTTAACATGCTATATAAACATATCTATGGGGTATTTTGAGCTAGAACTTCATATATACCCTCTGGGGACATCAGAGACTTATTTTACATCTTGTGAAAAGGGCATTATATTTAAGAAGTTATCATGGCATGTACACTGAGAATAAGAACAGTCTCAGACCCTATTCACTATGAAAAAGGATGCAAAAACAATGAATGGTGACTGAGGCTTACATTAAGCCAAACATCTCATTTTGTGTTCCACTGAAGAAATAAAGTCATGCATGTTTAGTAAATGTTGACAATTGTCATTTTGAGTGAACTGTTCCTTTAAAACACACATGCGCGTGATGCTTCGGCAGGCGGCGCTATTTTCTAACTGTAAGAGATTATTCCAGATAGACATTAGACAAGCAGGGGGAGTGGACAGAGTCTGGGTTATTGTTGAGCACGAACCGGTTTGTTCATGTAACATGAATTTGTGCGATGGCGAAAATGTAGAGAATCGACGGGATGAGCAGATTGCGCAGCCTTGAACCCAGTGCGTGCAAATCGTCTACATCTGTGTGGGATCTTGAACTGTAAACAATAGAGCCACAAAGCGCTCGCGAGCGTGCTGCACCCAAAACCAAGTTTCGTGGCGGCATAAATGGATATAGTCTCAAGGGTTTTCGATTGTTGTTTTGCATCCTGTAGATGTAAATATTTTAACGTCAACTTGAACTGCGTCGTTTGCACGCGCGACGTCATGCAGTGGATGAGTGTACAAGGGAGATGAATCGAGGTCAGATGAAAGGGAATAACAAAGAGAACCTGCTCTGCAGTCTCGCGAGCAACCATTAGCGGAAGCGGCACGTTGTTGTAGTGTTTGACATTCGAACTTCGCATTGTCGCTCGAGACGGGTTTGAGCCGAGGCACAGTAACCGACGGTTAGCCATTTTGGCGTATTTTTACCGGCTAAAAATCTGTTACGCGAGAGACATTTAGTTTCTCACTTGATTTCCGCCGGCTAAACGTTATTTCAAATACTGAGCACGCGCGTTTGGGGAATTACCGGTTAAACCTGGAGTTGGCCGTTGGTTATTCACCAATAACTGAAGATGACGACGACGACGCTTAACATTATGGTAAGTTTTTGTCTTAAATGTGCTGAAAAAACGGCCGTTTGTAAAACTAAACGGGGCCGTGACTAATATTTATTTATTTACTAACGTTAGCAGTTAACCTTGGTTTTAGCAGCTTTTTGGTCAACACCAGATATAAGAGGAAATAGACTCACTTAAAGGGATAACGTAGTTCATCTAAAAATTAATTAATTCTCTCGTCAAGATTATGTCGGTTCAACCCCTTATGACTTAATTTCGTCTGTGTAATAAGTTACTGAAGAAAGACATTACGAAAAGTTGCTGTTAGTTTTTTTTTCATGATTGTGAATGGAGACTGGTTTTATTATAAAAGTATCATAAAAACTAGTCCACACGACTCTTGGGATAACTTGTAACGTTATTCCAATTATTTTCTGTAGTCTTATGATAATTATGAGAGACATAATGACGTTTGTTTAATGAAGCTGATTTTGAGGCTTGACATCTTGATTCGCCACTCATTTCCAGTCATTGCATGTGGAAAAATTGGCCAGTACATTCTTCAGTAGTCTATTTAACTTTGTGTTCCTCAAAGGAAAATTTAAAAAGTCATCACTATTTTATTTTATTTGAAACTGTAGACTGTATGGTGTTCACACATGGTGAGGGGTGAATCTAATTTACTAATCCCGCAACATATGTTCACTGTACTGAAGATAGATACTGCTTGTTCACTGTCTTGAAGGATTTACTTCAAACGATTTGTTAAATATACAAAAAAGCAAAGATGTAAGTTACCTTAGTTGTTTACATTTAAATAGAATATATATTTTATAAATTAGCTAGTTGGGAAATCCATTAACAAAAAGAATTTGCTTTAAATGTCAAAAATCAAAGAGTTACTTCCTCCTACTCTATCTTTATCTCGTAGTTTCAGTATGACTGGTCTATTTTTATGTTAATAAACGTTACATCCTTGCTATTTAGTAAGCGAGAGGAAACCCGTAACCTCATTTGAACTGGTTAATATTTGCTTGGTTTTGGAAAACCCATTGCAATGTGTAGAAGCAGACTTTTAAGTTGAGTGTAAATTTGTTAACTCTGGCTAACCACCTTGGTTAAAGTATATTTTATCTCTTTCAGTGAATCGGGTGCAAGGGTTAAACTTTGTGCCCTGGCATGACCTAAGAGTCGAAAGTGATCATCACAGTTATCGTGGGCTATTGCCCTGCCCCCTCAGGAGACCCCCTATGTGGATTGAATACACCCCACAGTTTTTCACAGGATGGATGAGCTGGATGTGAGGTCTCCTTTTTATCATCAACGTGTTTTGATCTGTGCATGGATCCTGCGTTACTTTTATCACCAAGGACTTCCTGTGCTCCTCTCCACCACTTTAGTTAGCAAGAGCATTGACTTTATTTGAATTGCTGTTTTGAGAGGAGGGAGGTTTGAGTTTCCACATCATTATCATATATTTATACTGCCTTTTTTTCCATGCATGGATAGCATGTAAAGTTTAACCTGACTTTTCACTCCACTGGGTGGAGAAATGTCAGAAAATCTCAGCAACAAGATGGTTAAGTTCCTTCCCCCCCCTTCGAAGAATGTCAACGGCTCCAGCTCAGACACGATGGTGGGTGAGCGTCTTGGTGTCGAGGTCCGCCGTCGCCACCACACAATGGAGCGGGAACTGCAGCATCGTTTTTTCCGTCGCAGCGTCATCAACGACTCCAATGCTACTGCGCTGGAACTGCCCAGCAAGAACGCAATCCTACCCATCTCAACGGACTCCCATGCTCTTGTTTGCGAACCACCTGCCCTGGAAACCAAAGCCGCTTCTGTGGCCACACAAGCTAAAGTGTTGGTTGCACCAGAAAAGAAGGCGGCTGCCTGTGTGGAGACTGCCGTAGAGTCAAAGCCAGTGTCGATTGCAAATGCCGGACAGCTTCTTTCTGCAGAATTACCAAGTTTGGCTGCTGAGCTGAAGTCTGGAGATAGTGTTGACGTGAAACAAGAGGATGAGAAAGAGGACAATGAAGAAAGTAAAGAGAAGGCACGAGTAGAGGCAGAGTTACGGGATGCTAAGAAGGAGCAGGATGATATTGAGGAAGTTGAGACAAATGCAGTTGGGACGTCGCCGGATGGCCGTTTCTTAAAGTTTGATATTGAAATAGGACGTGGCTCTTTCAAGACCGTCTACAAGGGTCTGGATACTGAAACCACGGTGGAGGTAGCATGGTGTGAGTTACAGGTATGTTTCTTGTATTTGTGAAACTAGGCCTAGTTGTTTCTTTAAATGAGGCCAATTCACACAGAACCGACAGACGGCAACAGACACACTTCGTGTTTTGTCGGATCAGTGTGTTACCCCAGTTGGAGTCTGTTGGCGTCTGTCTGAGCTGGGTTTCACTGATTGAACATGCTGAATCTGAATTAGAAATGTCTGAGAAGTGACATGCTGTAATCTGGTGATTGTCGCCGTTGGTCTGCATCTGTTGGTGCAGTGTGAATTGGCCATTAGCCCCCATGCCCCCACCCACCCACTTTTTTTCAGCCAGCCACTTTTTCCATTCACTTTTCTCATAGGGCTTTTAAAAAAGTCTTCATTAAACCATTATAAGCTATGAACCAATCCAACCAGCTAGGAGGTGAATCACAACACTACAAGCTTTGATTTGAAGCAAAAAAAAGGGATTTAAAATTGGGATAAAAAGACAAAGGTACAAGACTAATCAATGGCTCATGAAGTCCCATGAAGTATTGCGAATGACATTATCAAATTAGATACTAGTGAAAATTCACAATTCTCTATTGCAATTTCAATACCACATCTACTAGTCTAACTAATATAAATTTAAAAGATTATTAAAGACAAGTAAACTGTCAGTAATAAAATAAGAACAAATAATAAAATGACAAGCAAAAGCACAAATAAATACAATCTAACAAAGATATAAATTAAATAAACAGTACTTTTCAGGTTTTTCAGGTACTGTACACATGCGTTATACACATCAGTTTATTCATACTGTACGCATGCTTTACTTTCTCAGCTGTTTACGCTCACTTACACATAACCGACTATGTTTAGTACTAGGATACTCACTATTTTTTGACAATTTTGTGTGAATTCGTCTGCTCAAGTACAAGAAGACGTGAAGGAGAGCTCAGTTTAGTATTCACACGCTGTCTGAGGCGCGCTTTTTGGGCGCGCACTTCAGACGTTTGTTCAAGTTCATGCATTGTTAGGATTCATAAAAATGTTACCGGCCAACTGGCGATTGACACTTTTATATACTCTCCAACGCCGATATTTACTTGCATTTGGCGCTTGGCTAGTGTTAATTTTATATCTCAAGATTCAACCCTCTATAATGCAAGTAAATCACTTGCATATGTGACCAAATTTCACATTAGGTGACTAAAATTTCTTTAATTAGCCAATGATTTGACTACTTAAAGCTCGAATGGACAATTTTACTCAAATTTGTTAAAATGCCCATCTTGGCGGGTATCCTAGTAAACGTAGTCGGTTATGTGTTAAGTGAATGTAAACGGTCGAGAAACACAGTGCATGTGTAACAGTGTCAGTGATACTGGATCTGTGCATTGTCTTAAAGTGACAACAGCCTAATATTCTTGCTGCTGGGCAATTCCATGCAAATGTCAACCTTGCCATGAAAAAATAAAGTTATTATCAAAACCCTTTCTAAGTTGTCCATTTAGGTCTACAATATACTGTATTAATGTGCTGCATCAAAAATTAAGAAAATTGCCTTGTTTTTCCACCACATATGACATATTTTCGGTGCTGATGCGTTCATGTAACATGTAAGGGTGACGCTGCAAATAACGCACCTAAAAGCTGTCACAAAGAACCAGCAAAAGTAATGATTATGAATATGTAAAATATAGCAAGGAGACATTTTAATTGTTTATTAATAAACAAGTGTGTTCTGTGTCAGTGTCGGCTGCAAAGGTGAAGTTGACGATGCTGACTCGCGATCTTCGCAGTAGTGAACGCACCAGAGAGAAATGCACATTTCATACAGATTACATAAGCAGAGAGCAGTCTGTTTTCTTTTGTTTTGAATTGTTTTATTTAAAAGTAGACATTTCAAGCTTTCTATAGATATATTTCTCAGGTCTATGAGGCAAGTAGGCCTACCTTATACGCTGAGTTTCGGTAAATTTATGAGACGAGCTCCAGTTTACGCGCCGGCGCCTCTGTGTTCTGATTATATTGTCTGCTATTTATTTTTTATTTATTAAGTCCAGGCAATTGGTTGATGAAACATTGATTAAAATTAAGATGCAATTAATACAAAATGAAATTCACTTTAAAGAAAGGCTTTCTACAAAAACAAACTTAATGAAGTGGTTAAAATCATGTCTGCACTCCATTTGTCTCCCGTCCCGATATATTGCCCATCTTATGATCTTACTCATGCTGTTCACTTTTCATATAATCAATATAGATGAAATGAAATACAATTATTTTATTTAAACATAAATATGAAACTAAATGCGTTTTCTTTAATGAATGTTGGAGCGGGATTTGAGCGACGCCGTCTTACCGGTGAGCATGTGGGGGGGGGAGAGGTACGATTTTCGAACAATCATCGAATATAATTTTTTGCTTGAAATGTCAATCCTTAATATTTGGTGTTTTAAATGCCTTGCTTGAGGTCTTGTGAAAGTTTTAAAGCAGTCTTTTAGTGCCGCTTTCAGAGTGGTCACGTCCGTAACAGAGAACTGTCACGTCCGTAATAGGGGTGGAACGGCACACAGAAGTCACGGTTCGGTTCATACCTCGGTTCAGAGTCAGACATCACGGTTCGGTACGATTTCGGTACAATGGAGGGAAAAGCAAAACAAAAATGCAGAAGGCATTGTATTTTTTAAATAAGTTTTATTAATAAAGGCATAGAACCAGTTTATTTGTAGTGCACTGACAATAGTTTTATATAATTAGTTTATTAATTAAATTAATAAAAAGACAAAAAGACCTTGCGATATGTTTGGTAATTGTACCTAAATTAATTTAAAATTAATTTGCTATATTTCAGATCAATATATTTGTTTTCCTTAATTTTAATTAACATTATTAATTAACAATGTAACATTATTCTCATCTGAATTATAAATAATTGATTTCTGTATAAAATAATACTACCATTAATAACGCATTCGATTTTCTTTTTTAATCAATGTAGAATGTTTAAGATTAGTGCTCCGAGGACAAGAAATGAAAACCAATGCGATGAATGTCCAAAAGATGGGACCCACAGACTGTTTTGAAATGGAGTTGGATAAATATGTTTTGCTTTTAAAACAGTGTGTGTGTGTGTGTGTGTGTGTGTGTGTGTGTGTGTGTGTGTGTGTGTGTGTGTGTGTGTGTGTGTGTGTGTGTGTGTGTGTGTGTGTGTGTGTGTGTGTGTGTGTGTGTGTGTGTGTGTGTGTGTGTGTGTGTGTGAGAGAGATTTTGGTTGGGTGACAGTTGTAGGTTACAGTTTGACAAGAGTTTACAGTGTGACAAAAGCACAATGTTGTGTTTTATTGCGAGTGTACACAAATATAAGTAAACACTTTGCAGGTTTAATGATCTGTATGAACAAAATGACGGAGTATGTTTTTTATGTTTCCACTGTTCGATCGCGGCCGCGCCTCTCTCTCTCTCACACACACACACAAACACACACACTCCAGCATTGCAATCTTGACATCGCAGCCTGTTCATTATGTGGTCACACCAAACGCGAATAGAGCGTTAAATTCGCGTCTATCGCGTCTAGTTCGATGCTAGTCCAAAGCGAATAGGACGCGCGTATAAAGCCAACGTTTGAAGTGAACGCGCGTCCAGAGCAAAGCCGATGGTACAGATTATGTGTCCCTAAAGAACCCGCGTTCTAACAGTAGTTCCGCATTACATTAATTAATTTCCACGCGAGTTTTATTTATTTTTATACCGTGTATTCTCCGTGTAAATTCGTGCACCGAACCGTGACGCCCATACCGTTTCGGTTCGGTACGAATACATGTACCGTTCCACCCCTAGTCCGTAACATTATTTTTTCCTCATAAATGCGAACACGAAAAATAAAATGAAATGAATATTTTATGTTCTGTGGAGAGCCAACCCTTCTGCATCCGGTGGGTAGTATTACTTCTGTTTTGCGCAGTGTAATTCACAGAATTACAAAAAAATACACCTAAAAGTTAAAGATTTTTTTTGTAACGCATGTGTATTTCCCTCATATTAAATGCAAAACGCATGTGTAGACTGATATATTTCTAATGTCTGGACTCCTTTATTAAGGGAGTATGTATATATAAACAGACGTTTCAATATATTGGTATTAAATGCATTTTCTGAGAATTTATATTTCGAGTTTTGACTGCAAATGTCACGTCCATAACGCTGGAATTGCCCTGATGTTTTTAATGTTAATCAAACAACAAATGACTCACTGCAACAAAAAAAAAATCACTCACTGCTCTTGACTGAATAAATTTAGTAACTTTAATAAGGATGCATCTATATTTAATTTATATAGTGAAGACTATGCAGTGTTATTTTACATTTTCATTACTAGATCTACCTGAAAAACCTGAGAGTACTATTTCATTTGTATATTTTTTCTATTGTGTGTTTATTTGTGCTATTGCTTGTAGTTTGCTCATTTGTTCTTATTTTATTACAGACTGTTTACTTCTCTTTAATAATGTTTAAAATTTATATTTTATCTTTATTTTGTTTATATAGATTTTTTTCCTCTCATTTGCATTGTTCTTGCATTCTATGTAAAAAGTCTGGCGATTAAAATAAAGGGTGTCACAGCTTTTGACCGCTACTAGGATAACAAAGTGCAACACTTGATTCAGTTAGCACTCTTGATCTGTCTGCTGATGGTGGTAAATCACTATCTGATTTGCTTATTCAGGCCTCTAGATTAAATATTATCTCATTCTCTTAAACCTACTACCCCTTCGTAAGGTCTTTCCGGTACAGCACCTTGAAATGACAGTCTTATGACTAGTTTGATTTTAAGTTAAATGCTCCACCTACACCTTTCCAAGTGATGTGTCATCAGTTGGAATTGTTTAATTTTGTGTTCTAATCTCTACAAAAAGGAAGGCACTTTTACTAGTCCTATTGTCACAGTCACACCTCTGAAACGTCTCACCTCTGAAGCGTCTCTCAATACACACACCCCTGACACTTAACCCATCTGGCATTTGGCCTGTGTTTTTATAGCTGTTGTCATCTTTGGCCATAGCCCCGGCATTGTAATATCATCCTTGAAAAGAAAGTTCTCATTTTCTAATTGGGTTATTTTAGACCACCAGGTGTGTAAGTGGTGTGACATGCAGTAAATCATAGTTAGTGTTTGTTTAAAGTGTACTTTGGGACAGTCTAATTGCTGTGGAAGCCTGTTTGTTGTCAGAGTAAAAAAATTAAACTGCAACTCTATTTTACATTGTGACTATTCTTGAAATTTGTATCTTGCAGTTGTGAATTTACACTACCATTTAAAAGTTTGGGGTTGGTAAGATTTTTAAATGTTTTTCAAATAAGTCTCTTAGCTCACAAAGGCTGCTGTTATTTGATTTGTTTGTTTTTTAAACGCTAATATTGTGTAGGACTGGGTTAAAAATCTAGATTTCTTGATTTGAATTGATTCTCATTTTGAAGAACATCGATTCTTAAATCTCATTTAGTCAATCTTTTAGTGTGCTGTTTTCAGTTGAACAAAACTTTGTAGCACACCTCCCATCCAATAATTCGCAATAAGCTTTTGTGTTTTGTTACTTCTGATAAGAAACAGTCTCAGCTTTCAAATTCTGTCATTTGTGTCGACAGAAAAAAAATCAGTTTTATTATGAAATTCAAACAATAAATACAGTTTTGGCTCTCTTTAATGTGGCGCGACAGATCGCTGTAGCGCCTCAGTTCAAGAGAAGCAGCAGCATCAGAGCACAAATTAAATGATCGTCTCTTCCTACTAGATACAGCACAACATAAAGTCTACAGTCATTTTCAAAAAAAAAAAATATTCTAAATCATTTTTTCTAATAGTTTATGAACCATGAGAAACATGAGCTTTTTTACTGTATGCTATGGCATAATTACACAATGAATTGAATACATCCTTGTAATCATTCTGCTTTTATTGGTTTATGATGTGATAAAAGCATGAGTAATCGCGGTGAGGTGTGCTTGCACAAGAGAGCATAAGAGATACTGACGCTGGCAGACCACGTAGCAAAAGCACCTCTGCCGGAAAATCATTGGCTCTTAAGTTGTGACCCACTTAAAAGTATTATATACTTTTACATTTTATTCTTTTTATTAAATAGTAGTTTTCTATGTATTGATGTGCCACATAAAGGTGCGATTTCAAAAGTAGGTCAAGTTTAACCACCAAAGCAATTGTGTAATCTGCATAAAGTATGGTGAGCTTTACTGCCAAGGCTTGACTGCTGCTGCTCTCCACCCCCTGCCGCCTCTTCTCTTGCAGAATGATGACGAGGCAGCACCACGTGAGTTGCTGTTCTCCTGCTCATGCCCCTCAGGCGTAGCCAGCTCCATTTGAAACAAAAGCCTCTCTCTAGCTTTCAGCCTCTTTACATCACTTTCTCGCATTTCATGTCTCACTGTCCCTATTTTTATCTCTCGCCCTGTCTTGTGCGACACAGCGGTATGTGTTCTAAGCTGCACTGCTGCAGAAAAGAGAAGGGCCTGTATATCTCCCTCAGAATGCCATCTGTCTTTAGCTCTTTATGCTAAACTCAGGGATGTTCCCCTCCCACATTTCCCTCCTTTCTCGCATGCTAAACGCATTTGAACAATATGTAGGTCACCACAAAAAGAAAATGAAAATGGATGTCAGATGCTTCTCTTTACAGAAGTTCCCTCTAAGCCTCCAATTCAATAAACCAATATCTAGTCTATTTAGCTAGGTAACGAAGTCATCGTTGCAAGTGCATATTACTGACTTTCAAGTGACTGCTTGAGTTTCACCTGAATTGTCCTGCATTTGCCTTTCTCCCTGCATTTGATCCCTTTAATGGACCCCTGTAAATCCATTTAGCCTTCAATACAGTATCCTTAATCTATTTAAAGATATCTTTTCCCAGTTTACATGATTTGTACTTGGTACATTTACAAATATTTTATTGTTATTTTAAATGTAATTATTTGTATAGAATAGTTGTTTAATAAATTATAGATATTATTTATGTAAAACTTAAGCTAAGTTTAATTTAGTTCTGGGCTTTGTGTTCCCATGAGTAGTTCATGAGCTTTGTTTATTGTTCTCGCGTGTGTGTGTGTGTTGTTTTTAAAGGGAAAATTAATTCTTTTCAGTAAGGATGCATTAAATTCAGCAAAAGTGACAATGTTTTTGCTAAAATGTAAAAGTCTTTACTATTAAATGGTAATAAAAATAACAAATAGATGCTGTTCTTTTGAACTTTCTATTCATCAAATAATCCGGATATCACAGTTTCCACAAAATATTAAAGGGATAGTTCACCCAAAAATGACAATTCTGTGATCACTTACTCACACTTATGTTGTTTCCGAACCTGTATGACTTTCTTTCTTCTGCTGAACACAAAAGAAGATATTTAAAGGAATGTTGGTAATCAAACAGTTGGCGGCTAAAAAAAATACTATGGAAGTCAATGGCTACCATCAGCTGTCCAACATTCTTTAAAATATATTTTCGTGTTCAACAGAACAAAGAAACTTAGACAGGTGTGGAACAACATACGGGTTTTTCCCTTCAATCAACATTCAGCTTCGCATTACAGGAAAGAATTAATTTAAAAATATATATTAAAATAGAAAACAACTATTTTATTTTAAATGATATACAAATTAAGTGTATTTTTTTTTTAGCTAATATCCCTGATGAGCATAAGGGACTTCTTTCAAAAACAAAATCTTACTGGCCCCAAACATTTAGACTTCTTTTTTTACTTCCTTAATGTAACATTATAGTCATTTTAGATGGGAAATAAGCCCATGCAGATTCTAACAAAAAATGTTCATGAAGCATGTGACCCCCATGAGATCACTGATTAACAATACAGGTTTATAGATGAGTGAATGAATGATCTCCCTGTGCGACCCCTTATAAGCAGTCAGATCTCTGCACTCTATCCCAACCTACTAAACTACGCTGTCAGTTTAATTACACTGAGCAAAATTATAAACGCAACACTTTTGTTTTTGCCCCCATTTTTCATGAGCTGAATTGAGACTTTTTCTATGTGCACAAAAGGCCTATTTCTCTCAAATATTGTTCACAAATCTGTCTAAATCTGTGTTAGTGAGCACTTCTCCTTTGCCGAGATTGCATCCACCTCACAGGTGTGGCATATCAAGATGCTGATTAGACAGCATTATTATTGCACAGGTGTGCCTTAGGCTGGCCACAATAAAAGGCCACTCTGAAGGCCTTTTATGTACATAGAAAAAGTCTTAGATCTTTGAGTTCAGCTCATGAAAAATGGGGGCAAAAACAAAAGTGATGCGTTTATAATTTTGTTCAGTGTAATTGTTAAATGGATTTCTAGGTAATTTGTAGGGCTGTCAAAATTAATGTTTTATTTATTTGTTTTTTTTTTTTCTTCAATTTAATGCGTTAAAAATATTTAATGCAATTAATGCAGAATCCACTTTTTTTTTGTTATCCTTTCCCTGCACTACAGTATATGATCATGCTATCATTTATTCAAGTGCTATTAAACCATTCAAGTACAATAAGACGCCCCCAAAAAAAACTCATCTGTATTTGCGCGCTGTCTGCTCAAGGGGCTCTCTGTAACCAAACACCTGAAACAGACTCACAGAATGCCACTTCAGACAGTTCACCAGTGCCGCATTGAGTTGTCTTTCGTGCTTGAACAGACAACACACTAAACTTTAAAAATTCCCTTTTTGTTGAGTATCCTCATAAGCACAGTCTTTTTGCTAAAAAGTGTTAAATGAGCGTAAGGAGTTGTGAGAAAATAGGATGTCAGATCCACGTTATGTGTGCCATGTCTTAAACTGCGAACTAAAGACAAAGAGAAAATCACTTACTGCTCTTTACTGAATGACTTTTGTAGCTTTAATAAGAATCTATATTAAATTGATAATTTATGCAGTGAAGATTGTGAGTGATTGATTCAGTTTCTGTATATGTATTTACCCGTTAGACCTTCAGTACCTGAAAACCTTAAAGCACTGTTTACAAGGTTACATGGGTCAAAAACAATAGGCTAACTTTTTTGTGGATTTTAGCAGGGCAGTTAAAAATCTGAACCTGGGAAAAAAAAAACTTGGCGTTGAGCCCTGATATATTAATGGCACAGCTAAATGTGATATTTATTACAATGGGTTTATGTGAAGATTGTTTTAAGTTCACTGAAATTAAAAGTTATGTTTTTAAAGCTTATTACCATAAATGTTCAAATTGATATCTCTCAATTATACTGCAATGTTGAATGGCTATAATGGCTAAAATTAAGAGAAAAAAATCCATCTAATAGAGACATCAGTATCAGTACTGGTATCGGTGATACTGGCCTTTTATTTATAGTGCTTACTAGTAAAAAGATGCTATTAAACAAATGTTTAAAGTATAACGTCTTAATGTTGTTCCCAAATTATTTTGTAGATACAATGTGAAAATATTACAATATAAAAAGTGTATTAAAAACTTTAATGTTAGGTGCGAATAAGAAGTACGGTAACTTAAGAAGTTTTTCTTTTTTAGTTTTTTCCCTCTCGGTTGACAGCACTAGTAATTTGTGTTTCAGATCATCTCACTAATCCTAATTCCTTATCCTCTGCCTGAAGTGGTATGTGCCCTTGCACGTGAGTCAGATTCATGCCAGGAGTTTTATCCTCATGCTGGAGTTCAGTGTGCGGTCCGCCCCTTCTCTGGGGAAACGCTCCCACGCTTAGCTGGCCTTGTTCTACAGGCCGTGCACCACATGTTTGGAATAGCCAAAGAGAAAGAGAGAGAAAGTAGGTTTGTCATAGGGTGGGGTGCAAAGCGGAGTCCCCCTTCCTCTAACCCGCATCAATCGGCACTGAATTGGCTTTCTACCGGGCTTCACCCTGTTAAGACGTTGTAAAAAAGACCTCAAATTGTGTTAGTTGAAGTTTTAACCCTAGCTTAGGGTGAATGGCCGTCCCTGCTGGGCTTGACAAAGGCAAACTCACAGCTAAATGTTTCTCATTCTAGAAATGGCAGCTGACCACACCAAATGTAGGTCAACCAAGAAATGCCATTTGAATTGTGTGCATTGTTTTAACTGTAGTCGTACACACAGCAGTTCTATCTACTTGCTGGACTGGGTTTGAGGCAAGTACTTTGCAGTTTCATTGTAGATGATATTATTAGTGCTGCACCATCTACTTTGACTGCGAATGAGGTTTTTGCCGTAGCAGTTTTTCCCCCTCTGTGAAACCATAATTCAAGACAGAAATCTTTTTTTTTCTTTTCTTTTTTTACATCAAAGAAAAGTTAAAGAGGTGTTGAACATGCTTAAAGCAGATAAGGGATGCTGGTGTTTTATAAGAAAGGTGAATCAAATCTGGTTTATGTCTATTTAAATTAAATAATAAAGAAATGGTCAAACTTTTCTTATCAACTGCTTTGGCACTTATTTATCATTCATTTCAAGTTCAGAGGTTTAATCAGGGCTCGACATAAGCAATGGCCCGATGGCCTGGGGCCAGTAAAAGAGTATGTCGGGCAAGTTGATTGGCCAGTCACTGGCCCGCGCGGGCCAGTGACTGGCCATCAGCAAAACAAACAGCAAACGTCATACACAGTGGCGCGAAGAGTGTAATGGTGTGTTCACACCGAACGAGAATAGAGCGTCAAATACGCGTCTATCGCGTCTAGTTAGACGCTTGAACATTCGCTCGAGTTCAAATTTTTCAACTTGCGCGGAAGACATTCGCGGCAAACGCGTCGCCCAATTCGCGTCATTCGCAACGCCCGGCGCGAATGATGCGTCTATTCGCGTCTTTGCATTGACTTTGTATGAAATCTACGCGCGCAAATAATTAAATTCGCGTTCGGTGTGAACACACCATTAGTGTTACTTCAGGTTATTTTAACGTGTTAAAATGTCAAAGAACTACGAGGCTGATACGAGAAAGAGGACATTCC
Organism: Rhinichthys klamathensis goyatoka; assembly: GCF_029890125.1. Classification (NCBI taxonomy): domain Eukaryota; kingdom Metazoa; phylum Chordata; class Actinopteri; order Cypriniformes; family Leuciscidae; genus Rhinichthys; species Rhinichthys klamathensis. Next base: position 1,107,647 of record NW_026606828.1, read on the forward strand.
CAGTGTCATGGAAAACACAGTAGGGCCTACACTGGTAGGGATGGGTACCGAAACCCGGTATTAAACGAGCTGGGGGCTGAATTTTGAAAGACCGTTGTATCGATAAGCTCGGACGTTATTGGCTCTGCTGTCGGTAGCTACTGGAGAAATACACGTAGACGGGGTGATCAGACGTTATTGGTTGTTTTTTACCATCTCGCTGAGTCACCAGCCATTTCTGGATATATTAATATTAAACCATAGAGAGAGATCTCTCACGCGGTGCCACAGTGCGCACAGCACGACAGCCCAGCTTAATGAGTGACCACAGAGCAGAGGACAGAACTAAACATTAAAACGTAGCACACTTTAGATCTGTGATATTACTCTGATTTTATTTTAGATTTCGGCTTCCAAAGATTATAGAATATTTGAGGTAAAACCATTAAAAACTAGCCGCATTCTGTCTAGCGCAACTTCCTTCCCATCGCAGCAGTACGCTGCCATTTCACCTTAAAACTAAAACTTTAAGACCGAATCAGCACGATCGGCGATTGTTGTAAAATGCAGTCTCTACTGTTGCTAAATTGCGGGACGCGTTTAATAATAAAAAGAGCTATTAAAAGCACAAAAATCTGCGCAAGAGATGCTGTTCCAAATGCGGCGCGCGCTCCGAAACATACCGTAACGAGACAAGCAAATTACACATTGGGCTTCATGTGCGCGTCTAAACGATCAAATATACACAAAAATATGTCAAAATGACCGCCTTGGAACTCTGATCTACTGGCCCCGGGGGCCAGTGGGGATTTTTTTTTATGTTGAGCCCTGGTTTAATATATAAAATATTTTGAATAAAATGTGATGCACATAAATTATATTATAATGAAAATATTTTTTTTTAGTTCTCCTAGTGTTAAATAAAAAATTTCGCAGAAGTAATTTTTTCTGCCATTAATGTTGATCAGTTTTCCCTTCTCGCAAGTGGAATTTTTTTTTTATTTAAGACGGGTGCCCAATCCTGTTCCTGGATATCTACTTTCCTGCAAAGTTCAGCTCCAACCCTAGTCAAACACAACTGAACCAGCTAATAAAGGTCTTCAGGAGCATTGATAATTACAGTCAGGTGTTTTGGATCAGGATCTCTGCAGTTAGTTAGATCTCCAGTGACACGATTGATGATTGAAGATGTGGTCAAATTGAATGTTTCTGGGCAAAATTCACTCATTTCAATATGAATCTGTGCAATCACGTAAAAGCGAAATATGTCCCTATGTAGATTTCAGTGAAATTTTGCTGACAAAGTTAATATTGTAAAATATGACAATCTTTTTCAGGATCGCAAGTTATCCAAGTCAGAGCGGCAGCGTTTTAAAGAGGAAGCTGGAATGCTGAAAGGTCTTCAGCATCCCAACATAGTACGCTTCTACGACTCCTGGGAGTCATCTTTGAAAGGGAGGAAGTGTATTGTCCTGGTGACTGAACTCATGACATCTGGAACTCTCAAGACGTAAGTGCTTTAATTTGTTCCTGTCATGTTCTCTTTTTTTTTTTTTTTTTTTACCATGTTTGTCTCAGAGCCCACTTGCTATGATTGACTTGTTTTCGGTGCCCTTGTAGGTATCTAAAACGGTTTAAGGAGATGAAGATCAAAGTCCTGCGCAGTTGGTGCCGGCAGATTCTGAAGGGGCTGCACTTCCTTCATACCAGGTCACCTCCCATCATCCACCGGGACCTCAAGTGTGACAACATTTTCATCACTGGACCTACTGGATCAGTCAAGATTGGAGACTTGGGCTTGGCTACCCTCAAGAGAGCCTCCTTTGCCAAGAGTGTCATAGGTACGGCTAAGTATTTGCAACTGTGTTACCGCCTCCAAATCCATTTGAATTGGCCGACTCAGATTTGTGGTTGGGGGAAAAGCAAATCCTTCATTCCGTGTTTCTTTTCTTCCTCTGCTTCTTTTCAAAGCGCGTTTTAATAACAGTGGTGAGAAAGCAGACCACAGCGTTTCCCTGACCGATCGAACCGCAGCAAACCAGGGCTCCCGCTTTATGGAAGTTGTCTCTTGACACCCTCCTTTAGTTTAAATGTAGTTTTTCTCTGGTCTTCTGTCTTCATTGTCACAATTTCAGGTACCCTCAGACAGTGCAAGTAGTTGTGGAGCGGTTGTAGGTATATTGTGACTCGTCTGCAGGGAAACCTGATCTGATCATGGAATAACACTAGAGCTAGAGCTGAGCCCTGGGCTGGCAGGTACCGTGAGTGATCTTTGCTCTGGTTTGGAAATTTGTGGTCTGTTTCTTCAGTCAACCATGATTTAATGATGATGATGCTAATGAATCTGTTCATTTTTTCCCCCCACAAGGAAATGCTTGTTTTCTTTCAGTGTGTCAGTGTCTGGAGCTCAAAGCCTTAAACTCTCTGCTCATCTCCCTCATACTTTTAGCTTTGAGATCTTTGTGTTTTTGTTTTGTTTTGGAAGCCTTAGGCTCTAACTTCAGGTCTCCCCTTATTCTACTTTAAGGATTATTTAATGTACTGCAGTACAGACAGTAAGTACGCAGAAATGAGCCTGGTAAGTCCACCAGTATTATGTGACACATCAGTCTGAATCCATTATAAATATGGGAAGTTTGTCCGTGTGAGACCTTTGTCAATGGGTAACTTGGTGACTAGTTTGCCTGGTGCACAGAACTTCACTTTTCAGTAAGCTTTGGAGTGTGTAACATTTGAAATGCTCAACCTTTTCTTCACAGGTTAACCCAAAGGTAGGACGTTTTTGAAAGGTTTATGTTTTCTATAGCTAGTTCTTCGGTTTGGTCTTGTGATTAAAAGCATAAGGCCCTCTGACCATGGACTCATTTTAACATCCAGTTTGGGCTAACATCTACAAATACATTGATTGTTTGAATTCAGGCTACCTTGTTTAGAGTCATGTAGTCAGTCCAGGCCTTTGAGTGAGTCCTGTGCACCAGTCTGTTTTTTCTCTAACTCATTCCTGCCCTTGAAGGTCTTACATGGAGAAACTTGGGCTTCTTATCACTGCGGTCTAACTGAGGACAGTTTCCCCCTTTTCTTTTTTTTTCTTTTTACTTTTCTATCCCCTTTTTGCTCTCCTTCCCTCTACCTCTCTCTTTTCTCGCAGGTTGTGCCCGAGCGGTCTTCAGCGACAGCATCATCTTCCTCTCACCTCTTCACTGAGAGGGTGTAATAGGGTACTGAGAGAGTTCTGAACCATTCTTTTAATTTAAGGTACCCCTGAGTTCATGGCGCCTGAGATGTATGAGGAGAAGTATGACGAGTCGGTGGATGTGTATGCCTTTGGGATGTGTATGCTGGAGATGGCTACTTCTGAGTACCCGTACTCCGAGTGTCAGAATGCAGCTCAGATCTATCGCAGAGTCACCAGCGTAAGTCCACACTTCACTGGCGGAGGAGAGAGCCCCCGCACACTCATCCTCCCCCTTGTTTGCTGCACTATTTTAGTCTTTTTATCCCTTTTTTGCCCTCTGTGGGGGTGTTTCCTTTCTGCTTTTTTCTCACACAGTGGTAAGTTGGTTTTTTACCTCTACCAGTAAATGCTTAAGTCATGACCTCTCACAAAACCAATACAATATGAAACAAAATGGTAAATGGTACCAGACAGAAATATATGCAAAATTTAGTTTTAGTGATTCAAATGTAGAAGCCTTGAGAAAATCCAGCCTCAAGTTAAAGGGGTCATAAACTGCTTTATTTGTGTGTGTGTGTGTGTGTATATATATATATATATATATATATATATTAAAATATTTATTATTATTAGTTCACTGAGGTCCACTTATAATCTTATCTATTTTTACAAAAAAAAAAATCCTAATTTAGAAGTAATAAGCTATTTTTTATCCTGTTTTTGACCCTCTTTTTAAAACACTCCGTTTTAACAGGCATTCAACAGTTGGAAGTAAATGCCCACTTCTATGATGGGTAACAGTTTTGCATATTAATATAATTTTCAATGTCCTTGCTATTACATGGGTGGAATTGTTTAGAAAACGTCCGATGTTGAAAAATATCTTGTTACATAGTTGAAGAATTTGCCAACAATTTGGAACATTTATGCGTATTACATATGCTTTAGAAGTCTTGGTTGTAATTGACAAATGATAACTTACGGTGTTTGTTGTAAACCGAATTATGAATGTACCATTGTTTGTCACACTGTCGTTCTTATAGGCTATTCATAGTTCATCCTTTTCGATAAAGTAAAAAACGTATGCATTGTCGGTTGCCGTTTTAAATAAAATGAAACGTGTTGTAATATCTTACTGATGTCAAACAAGGTCTCACTCACTGAAGCTTATATTTAGGATTACAGTGAATGGCTTTGATCAAAACAATAACAAAAGCAGCATTCTTTACATGCTTTCTTCCATTTCCGATAATAATCCAACGCATTAACCCCATAAATGCCTAAGCAAAGGAAAGAACAGCAAATCAAAAAAAAAAGGGGGGCTAAAGAGGCGATCGTAGAAGTAGCCATTGATCTTCTGCAGAGGTGGTCTTTCATTGCACTTTGATGTAATAATGTGACAAAATCTGAAACAAGTCGTTTTCTGTTCTTGGTTTATATAAAAGCTGTTTTTGGAATAACAATGAAGTTTTGAGTTCTTAAACTTACAGAATTTTTTTATAGTACAATGACCTCTTATATGTCGAAAAATCAAGTAAAATTTGACTTCTCAATTCATGACCCCTTTAAAGCCATCTTTCTACATATGTGTAATATGATTGTTTCCTGTGCCGTGTTTACAGGGGGTGAAGCCTGGCAGTTTTGACAAAGTGGCTATTCCTGAAGTGAAGGAGATCATTGAGGGTTGCATACGTCAGAATAAAGATGAGAGGTGGGCTGACATTCACAGAACATGAGTGTAGTTGTCACAATGTCTTAAAGCAGGGCCTAAAATTAGCACTCGCCGGTGCCAATAGCCAGTTGGCCGATAACATTTGTAATGTAATCTACACATGTATATATTGAATAAAATACATGCATGTATTTAATAAAACAAGTTTTTTAAACTTGCTTTTTAACGTGTGCTCCCAGCTTGTTTAATTAGGTAATAGAATCTAAGATACATGATTTATTTTGAGATTGCATAGGTTAGTTCTGTATGGAGATGCGTTATTAATGTTATTTGTGGATGTCCTAAGTTTTAAATTAGATTTTGTGTGTTTTATAGATTCATCTCCATTTTCTTTCTTTTTTTAGGTATTGCATCAAGGACCTCCTAAGTCATGCCTTTTTCCAGGAAGAGACTGGGGTTCGTGTAGAACTGGCTGAGGAGGATGATGGAGAGCTGGTGGCCATAAAGTTGTTGCTGCGCATTGAGGATGTAAAGAAACTTAAAGGAAAATACAAAGAGAATGAAGCCATTGAGTTCTCCTTTGACTTGAGTAAAGATGTCCCAGATGATGTTGCCCAAGAAATGGTAAAGATACTTGGGTTTCTGTTCTGTTACCTAACTCAAGATTCAAACGGTTAATTTGTGGACTTCCATGCAATTATCAATATTTATAGTAATTCCACAGACTTGTACATAATACAGTACATAAAATCCCCCCAGGTCGCCTATAATAATGACTAATCGTTATCCTTGAAGTTGAATTATGTGTATTTTTTTCCTCCAGGTCGACTCGGGCTATGTTTGCGAGGGAGACCACAAGACCATCGCAAAGGCCATTAAGGACAGAGTTTCCCTGATCTCCCGTAAGAGAGAGCAGAGAAAACTTGTGAGAGAGGAACAAGAAAAAAGGAAGATGGAGCAGGAGAATGATCCCTCACAGCCTGGACCAGATACTAACCCCACAGCCAAGCCCCCTGGTCCCGGTCTGGCCTTAGTCATCATAGAGTCTGAGGAACCAGAAGCAGACCAGCACCAGCAACTGCAGCAGTCTGGCGCTTCTGCTTCCAGTTAGTTGCAAAACTGTCATTTTATCTTATTTCAATTTAAAGTACTTTATTGACATAATTGCGTTTACATACAACATTGCCAAAGCATTTTACAAAATATGTAAAGGCAAGAAAAATAAATATACAGTATAACAAACAGCACTTAAAAACTAATGTATTGGACACTCACCAGACATTTATGATGAAAAATAATGTAATATACGAATGTTTCGCAGCTGTAGGTTTTGTGGACCCTCAAGGTTCAGTGACTGTCCCTGAGACTCACCCTGCCCAGCCAGGCACATCTTTCAGCACCGTACAGACTGATCCGCAGCCACAGCACACCATGACCCATCCACAAAGCATGGTGAGCCATTTCCTATCTATTTTGTTAAAGTCCCCCTGTAATCAATAATTTTATCCCTAAAAACTCATCTTTGATCACCAAATAAATGTTTTTTTTTCATGTGAAAAAAAAAATCCTCATGCCTTAAAATAGCTTGAATGTATCTCTACACACTTGCTTCATTTAGTATACGCAGAACCATGAATATGCAAATTAGCCCCGCCTCCACTCACTCACAGCAGCTCAGAGATCCACTCAGTCAACTTAACTGCAGTAAACGCTGCACAATGGCAAGTGGAAATACTGCCATATATGTTTGAACCAGAAACGGATTCTGAAGAAGTGGAAGAGTGAATTTTACAGGCTCTTCTAGAAGTCGATGTATCAGAATGGCAATGCGGTTTATGTATCGCTCTCTACAACATCCGACACATTAATATGATTAATTAATTAATACGGTAATTAATATGATTAGCCTTTTCCTTGACTACGTTATCTAACAGCTAAAAATTTGTTGCTAATGTTTAGGTGCCGGTATCAAATTTTCATGCTGCGATTAATTGATTAAGCTTTTATCACGGTATACGGTATTAGCACGATATTTTAATTGCACAAGAGAAACGGATGGATTGGGGGTATCTAAAAAAAAACAACTTGCATCACAGTGTAATTGTGATTGTCAAAACATTTGGTAACTAAACAGAATTTTATTAAGTTGGGTGACAACATGTTACAATGTTTACATGTACAATGACTGGGAGGCTAAAACACAATTTTCACGATTTCAATTCTTGGATTTGATTTCAATCTTGATTCAATATTGACTCATTTGGATAAATATTAGGTAGGCTACAGTAGATAGCTTGCATGTTAATTTTTCTCAAGAAAAAATTTCTCACATAATGCTGTAAACATAGAGAGAAATGAAATATAATGCGGTTTTCATTATAATAACAATTATATAATGACACAAGTAAATGTATAATAAATAGGTAATATAGTGCACATATTTAGCTAAATACTCCTCTCTATAGCTATTTTTTTTAGTCAACTAACGTGCTGGTCATTAAATGGCTTTCCTGAGATAAATGTAACGTTCTGTGACATAATTGTTCTCCTGCTGTTTTATTGACCTCTTTCCGTGGTTGAAAAACACTGATTGATCGATATTATGTAAGGGTGCTCCGATTGATCGGTCGCCGATCATAATCGGCCGATAATTGCTTTGGGATGTGTGATCGGCGGTCTCTATAAAGGCGGATCCAGAAAAGCCGATCAGATGACGCAAAACTCGCGAGACAATTTTTTTAAGCCCTGGTAAAAATGGCTTCACCGGTCTGGCAATTCTACAAGGTGTGTGAAAAAATAATTCATTAGCAATCTGCAATGTGTGTACCATGCCGCGGCCGCTTGTCAAACTGTGCTGCCTCTGCTCAACCCCTAAATAAATCCATTGATCCGCAAATTACGTTCGAGTTCTTCAATGGTCTAGTGGGAGATCTTTTGCCATGCGTTTCAGAGGTACGGGTTCTAATCCGCACTCGTACATATTTTTTTCTCTCATCAAAACTGAATATGTTCATCAGTGGTTACAGTTATATCAAGCGCAACGGCGATAGATTGAAGCGCGCGTCCGAGTGAAGACTCACAGAGCACTGTATCCATGCAACTGATCGCCGCGGCAACGAGCGCGCAGCTTGAGTTCAAAAACACATTTTAGCACTAGATTTCTTATTTAATAGCGAACTAAATGAATGATCTGCTAGTTAACTGAAGATGTTTTATTTATTTATATTAGGTACATGGTGGGACAGACTTCACTGGATCTAAAAAAAATCAATCTTACCATGTGACCAGTTGTGGCTTTCTTAATCTGTTTAAAATAATTTTGCAAGGGTTCTTCACACACACACACACACAAAAAAAAGGTTTCTCTACCTCTCTCTTCCTCTCTAAATGCCCACAAAATCTGACTAAGCATCCCAGAAAAAAGCAAAGTTATAGATACAGATTTGGAAGTTGTTAGTTTTTTTGTTGTTGCTGTGCACTTTACTACATTATTTTGGCTATAGCCTTTTTTGTTGCTGTTTGTAGTTTAAAGTAGTCTAAAGCTAAATTTAAAGACTCAGAAGTTTAATAAGTAATGCTACATGATAAAAAGAAGTCTTCAAATAGACCCTGTAATCGGTAATCGGTATCGGGTGATACAGCTTCCAGTAATCGGTGATCGGCCCCAAAAATCCTGATCGGAGCACCCCTAATATTATGTATGAGACATACCTTTCGGTAAGTTGTACTCTAGCTTTAAAGAAAAAGTAACAGATGATCGGTTTACTTGAACTGAGGCGCTACAGCGATCTGTCACGTCACATTTACAAGCGCCAAAACGGTATTTATTGTCTGAATTTTATTTTTTTCATATCAAAAGTAACTTGCTCTGTCTAGTCTGTCGGTGTCTTCTTTGCTCCGATTTTTCTGTGTGAGAAAATGGATGTGTGGCGTGTGAAAAGTGTCAATTGCGCGAGTCTCAAGCTGAATGCGTGAGTTGGCAGCCCTACTTTTAGAAGGGGCATAAATCGTCGCCAGGGTTCCTTCTTCCGCCATGCTTCTTCTCCATGGGAGGATTGTTTACATTAGACTAGAGTGCGCACTGCGCTGCATGCACACAGTGCTCATACATGTGGGGATTGTTTACATCAGAGTGCACACGTCTTTTGCGCAGAATAAACGCAGTGTTTTTTTAAGCGGTTGATGGAAAATAAGCTAATGCGCGTTCTAAACATCTTAATTCGGATCTATTATTTTTCACAGTATTTTGAAGTGCCCGCGATAAGAATATTGTGCATATTCATTACCGCGATTTATCGCATTACCGAATACCGGCACATGTCTACTAATGTTACACAAACCATATTCCTGTTCGCCATCTCGGAGTCAGACAGCTGCCTTCTAAAAATGAGTATCCTTAGGCCGGATTCACATATAGCGCCTAAAAACGCGTAGAAAACGCTGGGCGCGCCGCATTCTCCTTTTTCCAAAGAGCTAGGGCGGTTGCGCTCCGGTTGGTTCTTGTCACGTGACCTACTGTGCGCTTATGGTGCGCTTGCGGCATTCTGAAAAGTTGAGATGTTTTTATCTCGATGCGGCGCGGACGCGCTTGGAAAAAACGAGCGCACCGCGACCGCGTGCTTCCATTATGAGCACGCATACCGCGCGCCTACATTTGAAATAACGAACTTGAGCGCGCAAAAGACGCGATATGTGAGCAGGCCCTTAGAACGTCAGTAGAGAGAGGCATATAGTTCATCATAACATTGTAATGTACATCATATACATAATTCACCCACTATATTGCCAAATGTACCCGACTTTTCTCAACAGAAAAATATACCGGGATAACCTGGTTTCTCTTAGGGTGCTTTCACACTGGGCTCGTTTGTTGCAGTCTGAGCCCGGGCGCGATTGTTCCCGGCGCCCCCCACACGTTGACTGGATTAGTTACAACATATTTGTGACGTTGAGAACAAGGTCGATTTCAAACCGCGTTTTTGGTTCACTGCCGTTTATAGACATATAAACAACATTTAAAAACTTAATTTTCACCACAGGGGGTCTTTTAAATGTCGTGGTTTTCGAACAGAGCTTGTTGTTCGTCTGAAAACAAAACACTGTATTCTTTGATATTATGTCTTAATTGCTAAATTTCTAAATTGCTTCTCTACATCAGTCGCAGCAGTTGAGCAGTACTTTGTCCCCAGTCCCCGTCCCCCAGACTGGAACTGCGGCCACACCCCAGGTACACTTCACTTGATCAATAACATAATGACAAAAACATCTTGCTCTATGGATCTGTTGTTTGTTAAACATAAACCAGAGTTATAAAAGCCCTTTTAATGTATACATGAACTTCCCTCTCAGATGATGGGACAGGCAGCCTCTCTGCCCCCTGCTGTTCAGCCTGCCGTCCCCCTGCAGTACCATCAGCCACCTCAGGATGGCAGCGCTCCCCCTCAGTCACTGCAGGGGCCTCAAGTCTTACAGGTACAGCATGAATAATGCCCTCTGGTGGCTGATATTACATTTTCCATTGGCCTGCATGTTGCTTGGTACTGTACTTTATGCACAACATCCAGCTTATTGGCAGTTCATGCATTAATACTACTGTTCTTTACTTCTCCATCTCTTTCTTGCATGCTGGCTGCTCTTACATGTTTGTCAGATATGGGCATGTCAACTCAGTCCTCCTGTTTTCTCACCACCTCCAAATGCTGAACAACTCTATTTTCTATATCAGGCTTGTCAGGTACTAGCTGTGCCTAACACTGGTGTGTGAATTAGCAGTTTGCCGATGTGGGTTTTTAGTTCTGACAACAATATTCACAATGCTGAGGGCTAATATAATGCGTTTGTGTATATTAAAAAAATGTAACGTGTATTAAAAAAATTGTAATGGTACTCAAAATAGCTAAATATTATATTTACACTTCTTTTACACAATATTTTTTACAAATTATTTCAAATGCTAAAAAAAAACATTTTTTTTTTTATTCAAGTATGTTGGTAGATTTTGAAACAAGCTCGGCTTTCAGTGAATTTTGAGGAAATGTTGTGAAAAGAAAATGTCAGTAATTTAGTATACAAAATAAATAGTATATAAAAATTTGGGGTTGGTAATTTTTTTTTAAAACATTTCTGAAAGAAGTCTCTTATGCTCACCAAGACTATTTTTTTTTTAAATTAAAAATACATTAAAAAAATGTGTCATATGATCCTTCAGAAATCATTCTGATATGATGATTTAGTGCTCAAGAAATATTTCTTCTTATTAATGTAGGAAACTACGGAGCCCCTAAAGGGACCTTTGCAAAAATAAAAAATAAACAGACTTTCACTTGCTCACGAGAAACTATTCTCATGCGCACAAGATACGTTTCTCGAGAGCATGTGGAAGTCTTTTTTTGCAAAGGTCCCTTTAGGGGCTCCGTAGGAAAAGGTTGAGCTGCTTATTTGTGGATTTTTTTTTTTTTTTTTTTTTTAGGATTCCTTGTAGAAAGTTTAAAAGAACATAATTTATTTGAAACACAAATCTTTTGTAGCATTACGCATGTCATTACTTTCACTTTTTATCAATTTAATGCATTATTGCTGAATAAAAGTATTCAAAAAATCTTATTGACCCCAAACTTTTGAAATGCTAGTGTATGTCCCATTTACTGTCAATAAATTGTTGTGTGTGTGTATGCAGACATTATAAAGGCCACTGGCCAACGTCTTCTCTAGATATTGGCACCAACCATTGAAAAACTCTCTGAACAGTATAACTTCCTGTTACCTCACCCTCTCTCCCCAAAGCCTTGTAGGCTTGAGTCACCACAAACCAACAATTTACAACAAGCCTTTTTGTCTGGATGAAGACCACCTTCTCCATGTGATTGTTTGTTATAGGTGATTATGATTAAAAGTCACTTGGATTCTAAAATTCTAATTTGATTCTCTATTACAGGTACCACTGAGTGTGTCCCAACCGCAGCCAGTAGAGCAGACACAACCTCAAACATCTCTGGTTCCAGCCTCCACGGAAAGGTGAAACATCTTTTTAATAATTCATGTGTATTAATGTTGACCCTCCATTAGAGAGAAGTTGAACCAATGATGTTTTTGGTTCCCTCAGTGGCCATTCCGATGCTGCATCTGGTCTGAGCGATGGGAACGAGGGCAGGCACGAGGGTCGCTCTATGAAACGAGCCCAACGTCGTTCTGTACGCAGCCGCTCACGCCACGAAAAGATTGCTAAGGGCAAGCTCAATTTGCTGAATGTAAGTTACGCCCAAATCTAATATTTGTTTTTAATATTGGTATATATATATATATATATATATATATATATATATATATATATATATATATATATATATATATATATATATATCTATTTATGTATTTACTATAATAACAATGTGTGACTACAAGCTAAAAAATGTATAAGTTTATGAAATAATTAATTTCATTGAAATATTGATCTGTTTGTTTTTGTAGATTTCTAATATTGGTGACAGAGTCGCTGAATGTCAGCTGGAAACCCACAACAGAAAGATGGTCACATTCAAGTTTGATTTGGATGGAGATAATCCTGTAGAAATTGCTGAAATTATGGTAAACCTTTCTCTCTCTTACACTCACCCTTTTTCAGTATAGTGGATTGGATTGAAAATGTTTTAAAACTTATTTTAACATGACATGGCATCTTACAAATGTGTAATCATGCGTGAGACACCAGGACGCGAACACAACGGTCAAAGATGTCCATCTATTGCATGTTCACTGTGGAAAACGAGCACAGTGAAACGCAAAGAAAAAAAAAACTTTGTGTGAATTGCCTGTGGAAGGTGAAGTCTGTGAAATTTAAAAAGGGATTATAACTACTGATTAGAAAACACCCCTGAGTTGGACATACCTTCTGCTGCAGAAAGAAACTATGATTTAAAAATTAATTAGTTTGTAAAATAATTTTTTCCACCCCTAATAGTGGTGTAGGATAGTTCTCCTAAGTTGTATGTAACTTCTCTTCGTTTTGTATCAGGTCAATAGTGATTTTATCTTGGAGAGCGAGCGGGATTCCTTCATAGACCAGGTTCGAGAGGTCATTCAGATTGCAGATCAGAAAGGAAAAGCTCTGAAAAACAGCCAAACTCAGGTATTTACTATGATTTTCAGACCATAAGAATACATTTGAGAAATAATTTGTGGACTACAAATGAAATTCTCCTCATAACACTTGTCACTTCAGGTGATCAATAATTCGGCCCAGCAAGTACCTGAAATCTCAACATCCAGTGTGCCTGGTAAGTGTTCTTTATAGTTATGTTTTTACATTTTTTCTGGCCCAGTCTTGCATCCTGTATCATTTTTTATATTTCACATTTAACAGGTGTGCCACCTAGCGTAGCAGCACAGGTTGTACATTCAGCAGGCCGGCGCTTCATAGTTAGTCCAGTGCCTGAAGCAAGACTTCGGGAACCTATGTTTGGACCTCCTTCAGCAAGCACATCATTTGAAGACTCCGCACCAGGTCTGATTTACACATCTGCATAAAAAGATTACTTAAACATATTACAAAATATTCAGACTGATTTTATCCATGCATTTCTCATTTCCAGCATCTGATCCCACATCAGCCAGCAGTGTTCAGCAGGAACAAGCCAACTTTGCCCCTGGTTCAACACAGATTTCTGTGGTACCAGCCACACCTGGAGGTCTTAACCCAGAGATCTGTATTCCTCCTACTTCCCAGTCATTATACCAGAGCCCTGTACCTGCAGCCACTGCAAATCTGATAACAGTCACCACTAAAGAAATCATTCCTACACCATCTACCACCAATCAGCAAACCAGTACAGGAAGGACATCCCCTTCCCCAGCTCCAACTGAATCACCAGAACCACGTCGGCTGTCAAGTCCTACCCCTTTCCAGACTCCTCAAAACATTGTGGGTCAGCAGGCTGAGAGCAGTGGCTTGGATCAAACTCAAGCTACCATTCAGCAGGTGCAAGTCTGCCCCTCTTCTATCCCCGTGACACAACCAACTGGGACAGATGGTGAGAGTGATGTACAGGGGAAGCCACCTGGAATTGAAGACATTCATGCTTTAGACCAGAAGCTGCGTTCCCTTTTCAAGGACTCCTCTCAGAGCTCCTCCACTCAACCTGATGGATCTGGAGAGCCATCTACATCCTCCCCACCCAACACCATCACTCCTGGCTTGGTCTCCAGTGTAACGCCTCCCAGTTTGTCTCTCAGTTCCAGTGGGAACTTTGCACCCGGTGCTTTTGCCTCCGTTGGGACACCTACAAGCCATGCCCAGACTTCATCTGCAGATCCGTCACCACAAAGGCCACAGGTGGGGAAAGTTGCTAATTGAGCGTCTATATTGGTATTTGGATGACATGACGCTTAAACATAAATTCAATTCATGTTATTTTTTACTAAAACTATTACAAATGAAATATTAGTGAAAAAGATATATTTTCTTTTTTTTAAATGAACAAAATGTAAAAAATAAGTCAATACATAAATCCTTCTTCCAAAACGTGTCATGTCTTGCCCTGATTTACAATGGTACGCCTATTATAAGCGTTTATATTTTAGCCTGGGTGGGATTTTCACAGGAATTGTGTACAGTTCTATATATATATATATATATATATATAAACAAAGATTGGACCGTGTACACTGACATGTTTCTTTATTTAAAGTGTAAGAAAAAAAAAATTGCTTTTTACTTTCTTCGTCATGAGAATACAAAGACTACATTTCTAAAACTTGACACATTAATTTCAAACTACATTTTTTTTTTTTTGCTTATGCTTTTACTGTAGACACTCTTATTTGTCATTGACCCATTAATACATTGTTATAGCATTATTACACTTTTTTGCATTCTCTTTTAAAGACCTCCACAGCTGTAAATCAACCAGATGGACAGACAAGCACTGAGGAGAAAGAGCTAGTGACATCACAACTCGAAAAAGCTTTCAAACTTGGCCGATTTCAGGTAGCCTTATAGACTTCTCAGGTTCATATTTTAATGCCTGAAAGATTTAAACGGCAAGTTCATGCACATCCTCGGTCTACATTTCAGGTTTCTGTGGCCAGTGATCAAGACCCAGGCAGTGCTCCAGATCCAGCAGTAGTAGTCTCATCTTCCTCCATCACCCCTTCTTCAACAACATCATCGTCATCCTCCTCCTCATCACCATCATCTCTTTCTAGCCCTGAAAACACAGTTCATAAATCTCAGACCCCTCCTAGGGTCAGCCCTGAACCTGTCTCGTCTATCACTACAGTTGGCCGCTTTCAGGTGACCTCCAGCACTGACATCAACGTGGGCCGCTTCTCAGTGACCCCAGCAGAAGGAAAGACCTTCTTCATAAGCTCTACTGAGGGACCGGACATCGCTAAAGAGCCTAAAATGAACGCTTCTAGCATGTCCATCACCAATCACTACCTCAGCAGTGACAATGATTCTGAACCAGAAGATGAGGGCCTTAAAGGAGAGATAAACAAGCTCAGGGAGAGGTACCTTGATCTTTTTTTTGTGACCTCAATTGTTCATGTTTGACTCTGTAAAGATAATCATGTGTCTCGATTTTATATACATTTATGCATTTAGCAGAGGATTTTATCCAAAGCAAATTACAAAAAAGGAATAAAAACAATTCGTCATCCTCATCAACAAAAGCAATTAGTTATCAATTTGTGATCCCTTTTATTTCTTTTTGCAGACATATGGTTGAGATCCAGGCATTACAGAATAAACAAAAAAAGGAAATCGAGGAACTCTTTACACGTCTGGGCAAAACGCCGCCCTCTGTGGTGGTCCCTCCCACCGTGGCCATTGCGTCAGGAAGGCGGAGACCCACTAAGGGCAAGGGGAATCGGTCAAGAAGTGGTAGTGGCACCGGTTCTTTTCAAGGTATCAGAGCTTAGTGGTTTACATCCAACTGTAACATCCTGCTCAGGGCCTTGTGAACAAATGGCTTAAACTGCTGTTTGGTTTTGTCCAGGGAACAAGCAAGCTGTACAAAGTGGTCACAATTCAGTCAATCAGTCTGCCACTGGGAAGACTTCAACTTCTGAAACCGCACCAAGCTCAAATGTTCAAGTGCAAGGTATGACTCAGCATTTTAGTTGGAGAATTAATGTTTTTTTTTTTATCAAAATGCTCAAGTTCTTCTAATCGGTGAATATTGATTGTAACTTGTAGGGACCACGAGTCCAGTAAGAGAAGAGAACGGACAGAGTCATGACCAGGACCAAGCCCCAGCTACTAATCTGCCACGCAAGGGCACATTCACCGATGACCTCCATCAGTTGGTTGATAACTGGGCCAGGGATGCCAAGAACATGATGCCACAGGTCAAGAAAGACTCCAAAAAGTTTTGATATAGATTATCGAAGAATGTTCACAAGATAGGATACATGTACAGCTAACAGGGTCAAAAATGCCAATGCCCCAAATTCAAGAAAAATTTCCCTGTACAATTAAAATAAATTACCACAGCTGTCACAATTAAAGTGAAATGTGAAAATCAATGAAAAGTGTCGATTGCAGAATTACAAAGATCTGCTCATGTTGCATCAGATTTCTTTTTACACGTGTTTGCAGCGTTGAGCATTATAACCAATCACACATTTCTGTTGAGCTTATAAATGCAGTGGCCAATCAGAGGCATTTAGATTAGTCACCTATTTTGGGCTTTAATAGTATATACACAATTTTCATGTAACGTCACACCCCAATAGAAACGCCCACCTTTTTAATAAGGTTTGTATTAATGTAGTAAGACCGTGATATATAAAGACCAAATTCAATATACACCTTATTGGTGATGCATACTATGTACTGGCAAGCAGATGAACCCAGAACACAAAAGCAATGTGCAGTTTCCCGCTAAGCATTTTTCCATAGAACACCATTATAAATAAAACACTTACTCATTTAGCGCATTGCATTCATATTCTGGGCTCATCTGCTCGCCTGTATATAGTATGCATCATCAATAAGGTGCATTCTGAGTTTGATCTATTAATATCACCATTTTAATACATAAAGGCACTTTATCTGTTTTTCACATTAAGCATTTTAGAATGTTCCGTCGTCTTTGGTGATTGAAATACTGCAGCAGGTGCTGTATATGGATCACAAGTGCCCACAAGTTGCATTTGCTCACCTCTTTTTGATGATGATCTTAATATTGCCTGAAACCGTTCTGTGGATGTTTTGCCCTCCAGGTCTCTGTGCCAGTCATGTGACATAACTATGAATAGCTAGATGAGCAGGTGTTTTACATCATATCGTGCATTTTAGCATGCTGTATTGACCAATCAAGATCAAAACTATGTTTTATAATAAATAAACTGTCTTCCTCCTCAGATGTTGCCACGTAAATTCTCTGCACCAGGTCAGCTTTGTTCCATGGGTGGTCACATGCCGGCCAACGTCAACCCCACAACTGGACGGAAGGGTTCACTGTGTATGAGCAATCAGCCGTTTGGCTACACCTGTCCCACCTACAGCATGCCTCAGTGGGCCCCGCTGTCTTCCACTGCTCCCCCTGCAGGACTACAACCGGGCTTCCTCGTTCCCTCAGGAGCTCACCAATCTGGAAACAGCTGCGGGTCAACCAATCTACGTACCACTCAGGCGAGCTGAAACGGCTATTGATGGGTTGGTACAATGAAGAGATAAGCTGTGCCTCATGGGGTTGAGATTATTGGGCCTACTCCTTTAAGTGGACATGTTTTATCTGACAGTTTACATTGGAAAGACTTCAAGGTCCATATAATGTGACTCGGGTTATTCAAATTTGACCTAACCTGCTGTTTAACCTACTGATAGATGAATGTGTACATTTGATAAAAGGGCACAGAAAGGGTTAAACTGGGTTAAGTTGTCTTAAACATCATATATATAGCCTTATGGTATATGGATACCATCCTTATTGTAATCAAGTCAGGCAGTGTGACCAATGAGATATAGTGATGGTGTTGCAGTTTGCCTGCAGAAGAGATGCTGACATGTAAGTGAATGGATGAAAGACTACACCACCAACACAAGTCTCAATGGGTGCCGACTGTACGTATCCTAGAAATGAGTCTAGAATGTTGGAAGATGGATAAAGAAGGTAGTTAGATGTAACTGCATTTGAGACAGTCTTCGGTTTTCATTTACTTAAGTTGGAGTTTGAAATCAAAGGAAGAGGATGTGCAATTGAGGGAGGTAAAAGTAGGGTTTTATAGCTCTTCGTACTTGCACGTATTTCATAGCATTGTTCATTCGTGACCTTTTTTATATATATATCATTTATGGTGAACTTACAATAATACAGTGTATCTTATATAGACAGTCACCACTACTCCCTGCCCACACCCTTTTTTGTATGTATGTGGATAGATGTCTTAGTTTGGATATAGATGGTCCTTGAGAGGGTGAGCATCCTGTATGCATATTAATGAAAGCATATTTCTTCATCCAATCACATATTGCTTTCATTTTGAAAGAAGCTAGCCTTAAACCACGGGATTATGTCTTCCCGTCTTTAAAAAGTCATTCAAACGTCATAGCCCATGCAAATGTGGTCAATGAAATACTTGATTTTGGGCAAATCAACTTTTTGGTGACCAACTTTGAGAAAAGATTTAACATAGTGCATTTGACTGCAGCAACAGAAGTACAGTATTAAACTACAGTATACCAGCCCCAACCCAACATTTTTTCTATACCACAAATTGAGTGCCAATCGTTTGCGGAAATGACATCCTGTCATCTCTGAAATGATCCGCTTGACTTCTCTAGAGAAGGTAAATGTTACTGCAATGCAGAATACGCGCCGTTTAAGGTTTAACCGAGTGGGGAGGGTTATTTGTTACTTTTGATACTTAACTGCACAGATCCAAATACTCTGTAATTGACCAGAACCACGTTTAGAGACAGTGAAACTGAGGAAATGCCACTAATCATAATCACACACTCCTGTCACATAACTGAAATTCTGAAAACTGCATGTTTTCACAATCCACATCTCACAAATGAAAACCGCATTAAATTTGTGGGTTCAAAAATTGCTGCTGCTGAAGTTTTCTGTCAATTCGTTTCATCCAGGGTCCTTTTGGTGAATATCTATGGTTTTATGTATCAGTCTTGTAAAAAAAAAAATGTATATATATTCAAATGCTTAATAAAACATTTTGGACTTTTTCCTCCTCCTACTACATTGTGCTTTTTTTTTTTTTTTTTTTTTTTTTTTAAACAAGGTGTTTCCCAGAAGTTTAGTTATTCCCTGTTGTCAGCTACTAATAGTTGTAACAACTGAGACAAATCAGACACAAGTATTTGTTATAGTTAACAAATAATATTTTAAACTCGCATCACTTAACGCCCCCCAAAAGGGCAAGAAGGTCTTAGTTACCATGACCACGATAAGATAAGTTGGTTTTATTGCTGTTAAAAATGTGGTCACATGTTCAAGACAGAAACAGCCTTTAATACAGATTTTGCTGCATTAATTATAGACAAACTGATCTATAAATGAACATGAAGAACATTTTGCGAATGATTTACTGTCTTTTGTTATGTTTTTTAATATTATTATTTTGTTGATGCTGTGTATTTTACAATAGAATCGGTGGTCACCTATTCCATGTTTGGTCTCTATAAATTGGTACTTTTTATCTTTCATAGTTTCTTCATCAGCAACCAATCCAGCTGCAATGCAAAGGAGCACGCTTAAAACAAAGGGTCATAAATCCTACCAACAGAGGAAACTCCCACTTGGAAATTCCCCCTTTCTTAGTGGTTGAGGCAACCCCGGAAGGTGTGACCTGCCCACAAGCCCTTCCTCCTTTTAGTCCTCTCTTCCTCAGGCCTTCACTGCTGCCCGGAAATGAATATTTCTTAGAATTGATAAACAATTAACGCTGAGTGTTCACGGGACGAACAGGTGGGTTGATTGTAATATGAATTTTACTACATTAAATTAATTATATTAACTGATCCAAATATTCATCAATTATAACCAGTTATTATTGATTATTAATATTTCATAGTTAATTCGTTACATAGTAAAATAACCTGGGAATACGGTTTCAATCCTTTCCACAAACTTAATCTCCAAAAATCAGTTTAAAATTGTTTTTATTTATTACAAATTAGGTTTATCAGTCAAAAACAGACCACGTAACAAACATTTATTAGCTTTTCATATTCACAAATTAGTAAAAAAAAAAAAAAACTAATCTAGATAAAAACAAGATTTTCTAAAAGAAAATAAATAGTTAAATACATTGCGTCTCCAGTTTTCGTTTCTTCATCATCTGGCCGTGTCTGTATGGGCTCTGTTGTCCACCTTCATTAACAATTACAACATCATTACCACAGGTCCATGATTAAAAGAAGCTAAAGTAATTTTCTCTTAATGAACAGGCAAAGTCAACAAGCACAGGCTGGTTCTAGAATTGTGGGCCACACGCTGCCAGCTCTGAGAGTGTTAAGTTCCTGGCTATTTATATTAATGGGGACGTGTGATGTTTGCATGAGTAAAGAGGCAAAAACCAGAACTGGGCATGCATATACTTGCCTTCTTACAAAGTCTGTCGTCAATGAGCATGTATTTATTAAGTGAACATGAGTCAGATTGTACCTGCTCCTGCTGTAGTTCTCATCTCAGAGGATCTGAATTGGCCACATCCTCCCTGGCCTTGAGGAACGACATGCCCCTGAGGTCGAGCTGGTGGTCTCAAGTACTGGGCTCTCTGCGGGGTCCTGCTGCGTGTCATCATCTTGTGCTGGCTCGGCGTGGTGGGACGAGGAGGTTCTGTGGATCCTGCTGCAGGATCTTCGAGAATATCAATGCCATCCAGAGTGAAGTTCCATAATTCTGGGTCATCTGAGAAGTGAGACATTTTTATATATTTTACCTCATAATCTAACAACCTTGTTCCTGTATTAAAACCTAAAATGAAAGTTCTGTAATTGTGTCATTTTAAGCCCCTTAAAACATTTTTTTTTTTAAATGGATATACTGACCACGCTTTGAGTCAAAATGGAGGACTGGTAGTTTTTAAGCTTTAAAAATGTTTTTAATTTTTTGTGTGCGTTTAATATTACTTCAAAGCAGGGTTTTCAAATAGTGTGAATCTCTTGCAAATGACCCCTTCCTAAAATAAAGTCAGCTAAATATTTTTAATACACATAAAAACAGGTTGTAAGAATAAATCAATTAATTTCAGACCAGTGAAACAGCAATAATGTCAATATTATCTGAAAATGTTGAAAAATCTTTATTAAATAAAGTGGTGTTACCACTGGCACTTTTCTCAAAAATATTCCTTACCAGCCAGATGCTCCTCCTGTTTAGTGGTCACCAGGTGTCCGTTTGGTGTACTGTGGTTAACAGGACCTACAGCCTGTCCTAAAACGATAAACCCACTGATGGACAACGCTACACACCTGACACTCCTGCAGGCGAAAGGCTTAAATCTTTTATACTCATGGCTAAAACATGAACCCTTAAATTTTCCATCGCACCTTGCTCAGACTGCAGCGTTTCCGTGCAAGCGTTTGATGGCTCGGTTTTCGGTTCCTGTAGCAACTTCTTCGCCTCCATTTCCTGTCTGAACTTTAGCTGCAGCTGCTGCTGTCTCAGCTTCCTCTGCTGCTTGGAGTCCAGTGGAGGATCAGACGAGGACAGGTCAGCCATGTCAGCTGCTGACCTAACAACATGAGAGTAGCAGATTTATCACAAGCGCAGCTGGCTAGTGCTGTAGTCGAAGTTAGCACCAAATAAATTCACCTTGAGATATTGCTGGGCCTGTTTTCAGAGTCCTGGTGAGCTGATGTGTTGCCAGAATGTGCTGTCGTGTTTGTCAATGAAGTCCTGGATCCGGTGCCGCTCTCATGCCCTCCTCGTACAGGGCGACTTCCCATTCGCTCAAAAGGGATGTTGGCTGGTTCCGCCGGTTTGATAAATTCCCTGCTGTTGGCTCGGGCCAGGCTGTCGAACCTGGCCTTCTCTACGGACGGCTCGCCATCACAGCGTTTGGTTTTGTCCGGGTCTAAAGGAGGAGGTGGCTGCGATGACAGGAAATACAATGTATTTCAGGTACATACATTAAGAAAATACATTGAAATGAGTCACAAATTTGGCCCAAATGTTTAAGATGACCTCTTACCTGCTTTGGTATTTTATTGATGGCTATGAGATACTCCTTATTCAGAATACAGTTTCCAAGCGCGTTTCCAAAACACCTTATTGTAAAATAAAATTACAATTCAATTAAAATTGTGTAAGGTGTACCGGACAATCAGCCCGTACATTATATAATAATAATAAATCTGGACAAGGTGATCAGGAGCCTGTTGTGAAGTGGAAGGGGTTTTATATCACCTATTAAAAGATATTCTCCTACTTATTATATGGCTTCTTATCAAATAAATACATTTATGGACATGAAACTATGAGTTCAAATCATTTTACCAGGCTAGATATATATATAAATATATACTTAAAGATGTAATTTATTCCTTTGATGCCAAAGCAAAAATGACAGCAATATTACTCCAGTCTTCAGTGTCACGTGATCCTTCAGAAATCATTATAAAATGCTGATTTGATTATCAAGAAACATTTATTATTATTAATGTTGAAAACAGTTGTGCCGCTTAATGTTTTTGTGAAAACCGTGATACATTTTTTCAGGATTCTCTAATGAATAGAAAGTTCAAAAAAACAGCATTTATTTGAAATGGGAATGTTTTATATTATAAATGCCTTTACTGTCACTTTTGATCAATTTTTAATACATCCTTGCTAAATAAAAGTACTATTTTTATTCAAAATATTGACCACAGAATGCCACAAATGACTACTCAGAATCAAGTATATGTAGAGGTATATGTAAATAATTACTTGAGTGCTCGTTTCAATCCATCTGTGACGGCTTCTTTTCTCGCTTTTTCCAGTGACAGAGCTTTGGATTTGAGGCCTTCGCTCACCCCATAACCTACATCCTCATGGAACGAGCCATCCTATGGAAAAGATAGAGGAAACAGAATGGTACATGTATGCTCCTCACAATGCTGCGTGTATCCCGTCAGAGTGCTTACCTTCAATTGGACCTTCACAAAGGCACTGACTCCAACATAAAATTTCCCATTGATAAGGTCTACAAAATCTGTAACACAAGATTGACCACACCCCCTTTCAAAAACAAGTATCAACCTGATTTAAATGCAGCATAAATGGGAATGTTTGAGAATCTGTGCCTGTCTTGATGACAAAACACATCAGTGCAAAAGTGATGGTGTCCTTACCGACATTCTGCTGAGATATTGAGTGTGACCATCCATTATATCCAAACATTTCATTGGCAAGGCTTATAACTTTGTGACCTTCGATATAGCACACCTGCAAAACCAAGGCAAATGTAAAATAATCTGGAAAACAGCCAGATAACTCAACTATATATTAAATATGCAAGGCTAAATATTGCTAAGTGTACAAGAAGCACATTAATTGTGACCTTTTGTCCTCCTCCAGCCTGTCTGGAGCTGATATATTCAGGTCCGAGTTTCTGCCGCAGAGCATTCTGGACTGCCTGGTACTCCTCTGCAGTGTATGCATACTACAACAAACATCAAGTTACAACTGCATTCTAAACTCCGGAATTATTATTATACATTATAAAGTGTGCTTTCTGTAGCTCTTCACATTATGTCAACATGACCATAACAAAGTGTTAAAAACTATCCCCTAAAAAACACACACCTGACCAAAACATGTGCTGGTTGTATGAGGTTTCCTCTCCTCTTGCCTCCCACTGCAGTGATCCATGTGTGTTTTTTTTATCGCTAAGTCTCAAAATCCGTCAATATTCTCTTTTAAACGATGTTGAATATGTATAATGTGAGTGGAGGTCGCTAAACTGTAACAACAGGAAGTCTGAAACAACATTACGCGCTAGTGAACGCCCATAGTGCGCTACCGTCTATCTACCCCACTTTCTGTCGACGAGGCGACACATTGAACTGGTAAGCGTTCAGTCAATGTTTCTACGGGAACGTTCTAATGTAAAAACCGGACGCCGAACGGTAGAATCCTCTGGTCTTGGTTGAGCGTTTGAAAATTCCCGCCGCAGCGCCACAACCACGTTTACGCCGCCCCGCCCATACGCACGTGCGTAACACGTCATAAAGACGGCGAGAAATCATGGGAGAAATTCAGTGAATGTAGTCGAGGTAAAGTCCCCATGAAATCAAAATTTTAGAATTAAGAATTATGTTAGCTTTACTGTTATCTATAAGCTAGTGTACTCCAAAACAATGACAAAATTCGCATAAATGTATCGGACCCATTTGAATTCTACACAGAATGCTATCTTTTAAAGTGGTAGGCTATAGAGGAGATTAGGAGGAGAAATGTTTAGAGATTAGAAGGAAACTGCGGCTTTACCGAGGTCAACCTCAGGCCGAGCTGTGATATAAACGAAACGCTATTGGTTACGCTATTAAAGGGGAGGGGCTGCGCATTTCAAGGCACTTCAGTAAACCTTTAAAAAAAAGAAAAAGAAAAGAATGTAGAGTTAAGAATCCCCTTTTTGTGTTTTAAATATCCTGCTATTTGTCACAGATAAAGGATTATTGTGTTCTCTGCGTTCACATCACAAAATGAAAATAAATATTACCATAGACAAAAAATCTAAATAACAGCAAAATAAATAAAAAACGGCCATTTATTTGAAATCCAGTCTAATGGTTACTGCCCACTATATAAATGGTAATGGAGATTTGGATTCATAGTGTCTAGCATCTTTTAAAATCTATTTTCTAAATGCATTTTATAGAATTTATTGTGAATAAAATCAATAGCCGATGTATACAACCTTGTCCCTACCAACATTTCTTTTATTTTATTTTTTTGGATAATCTGTTTCACTCAGATATATCACAATACAGAAAAAAAAGATCTGTCGCTACTTCTATTTCATTGCATCTTTAAATTCGGTCACCAAAAGGATTTGTTCACTTTCCAGTAGCCCTTTCTGCCAGAATAAATAGTCAGTTACATTTATTTTTGTGTGCTATGTATATACGATACACGGAATCATTCGCTCAACCTATTAATTAAAAACACTGTAATAATAACTCTAACAATAATAAGTCTTATTGTTCTTTTACATTTTTAAAATACAAATCCTAAAAAAATAAACAAAAAATCCAGATGCAACCTATTACGAAGTAGCGTTCCGTTTGGCCAGATTTTATTTTTCAAAATCAATTTATTAAAATTTTGCTCCGCCCCTTTAAGATAAACCGCTGGTGTGCTAAATTATATCCCTGTCACCGTCAACTCAGCAGGGATTTCCTAAATCTAAAATAGGGATCCGAATAAAGATTGCAGTCTGGTTATAGCATCACTCAGTGACTGATTGGATTGAATATGGATTTGATTATATATATGGCTTCCTGCTGAGCTCTTAAATTGAGCTCTTAAAGCGAAACGGGAATATAATTTCCTTTATTAATGTTTATTAAATGTTAGCATATCAACCCTAAAAATGATAGGCTACTTTACATTCTAACGTTTCGCTTTGTTCAAGCATATCTCGACCCTTCGCACAATGGCGCGTAGGCACGAGCTCGGGCGTGAACGCGCCCAGTCTGGACTGCCGTCTGGTCACAGTCTGCAACTCGGGAAGCGAATAGGAGGGGCGAGTATTGGGGATGCCACGGGAATGATCCATTAACCCCGCATAAACCCACATCCGCATTTATGGATTAGTTTCTCCTGAAGTGTAGAGCGTCATATTTATTGCTTCCGTCCTCACTGAAGTTACTAAAATATCCCTGACTGCTCTTATTCACTTTGCACGCGGAACACATGACGGTGAGTTGAAACACTGTTACTGCACTACTGTTTGCGTGGAGTGTTTTGTGCTATATTGCGTTTTCTCCTGGATGAATGGTGCATTGTTGCGCTGTTTGTAAATAACAAAAGTGCCATGATCACCATTAGGTACATTGAGTACCCAGTGCGTCAATCCCGCAATGAATAACTTATAGCCTAGCAACGGATGGAATATGTAATCAATAGAAATTGATGCATTGTAACACGGTCAGTTGAGTTGTTTGATTCGTATCGAGTTTTAATAGCGATATCTGTTAGTCCAGGATGGGAATAAGTGATGCTCTTCCTCTCAAATAGCCTTCTCGGGTTTACCCACAGACGTCGACGTTTTACCGTCCCTTTTTACCTGTCTGCACTTTAGAAAGGGAAATGGACTCCTCCTGCTCCTCCTGTAATACATCGTGGCTCGTGTCGTGTCCTGGCACGTTCAGTGAACAAAGGGAAACTGACATGATGCTTCAGGGAAAGTGAAACATATTGCAAAGTCACATATTTAGGTCGAGGATGTTGAGATGCGCGTGTGTGTGTGTGTGTGTTTTAAGAGCTCATAAAAAGCTCTTACGGCCCCCTGAACAAATGATGACAGCCTGATGCAAGACAAGTCTTTTGTTGTAGTAGCCTATTTTCTTTTGCGACGCTTCCCGAATGGTCCAGTAGGGGGCGCGGGATGAATTGTGTTGCTGAGGAGGAACACATGGAGAATGACATGAAGAACGTAAACAATCACATCGATCCATCCTTTAAAACAGCCGAACAGAATAAAACTGATTTTTCTTAATCTTCGGCAGAATAATGGTTTGCAAATATGTCTTCACTGTAGCTGTCTTATATGAATTGGTTTTAACATGACCTCATAATCTATTCTAGAGTGTTTACCAAATGCTTGCATCTGGGAAATTTAAGGGGCTAGTTAACCGAAAATTGAAAATTCTTTTATCTTTTTTTTTACCCTCATCTAGTTTTAATCTTTATTACTTTATTTCTTCTGCAGAACAAAATTTTTTATAATTTTTTTAAAGAATGTGTAGCGAAGTCTCTAATTTCTTTGCATTATTAATGAATGGAGACCATTCATTTCAAAATTAATTTGAGAAGCGGATCAGTCCGATTCGTGAACAAATTCAGATGGATCATCAGATTCATTAAAACTATCCGATTCAAAAGAAAGATTATTTAACTGCTGCGTCACAATTCAGAGGCTACATCCTTCGAAGAGCGCATTCGAGGGCCGATTGCTTCACCGCTGTGCGACGACGAAGGCTGTCCCAATTCGAAGGCTCCTTCAAATGTGTCTTCCATATGCGTCCTTCGTTTCCCGTGAAATGAAGGATACAACAGATGAATCCTTCGCAGCCTTGCCTACCCAACAGAAGTATTATTGGGTTTCAACTTACTCAAATATCTAATGATACAAATGTAAAAATAAAATAAAACACTTTAAAGTGGTTTAAATGTTGACTTATATCTTACTAAAATGTGATTATATATAGTTTATACTCTATTATATACAGAAATGGACCATGGTGAACAAATTTAGAGAGTTTGTGAACCCTGTTTTGCGCTCGTCGACGGCAGCTGTCACAGTTGGCGACAAGAACAGTCCTCCGTACTGTCCCATTTAACAACGCTCAGTCCGACCTTTGCTGCCTTCGAAGGCGTGGCCTTTGAAATCCGAGTCTTTCGAAGGATGCAGCCTCTGAATTGGGACACAGCCACTGAATCAGCCATGGCTTCTCTCATGAACATTAAATAGTGATGCCTTCTATTGAACTAATGATTTTTTTTCATCTGACTGATCTGATTCTAGAGTTTGACTCAGTTGCAGTTCACAACAGCTCGCTGAAGGGAAATAATTTCAGTGAATAACTGCTTAAATTTCAGTCTGTTTTTAACACAAAGCAATTGTAATCAAGAAGAATATGGAGGAATATGGCGCACAAGGTGTACACAATATAAATTATTTTGTGTTCTGCAGAAGGAAATAAATCATACAGGTTTGGGACAACATGAGGGACTATCCCTTTAAAGATGTAAGTAGTAGCAAACACCACAACCCCTCTCTCATTTTGTTGATTTCTTTATTCTCTTGTGTTATCAGAAGGACCAGAGATGTTCTGAATGAACGGAGGATCTGGCAGCCTTTCGATAACAATGCTGGAGAACTTGAGCGGAGCCCGCATTGATCGACCCGTCCCTAGATCATCCACGTTCAGCTTCTCTGCCCTGTTTGCTCTGCCACACCATCTTCACATGGATGGGAGCAGTCATCCATTCAGGAGGTACAACTGATGTGAACGGAACTATTAACACACTCACATCCTGCTATACATACTCGTATCCTGTTATGTGTTTATGATTCCTGGGTTTTCCCTTGTTACTTGTACCCTAAATGAGCCATATTCAAAAAAAAATCTCACAATGTGTGACATTCCTCTATTTACTACCTGCTGAGGGACCCATTTTGTGTACAATTATTTAGAATCAGTATGATGCCACAGGAGACATGACATAACATAGATTACTCAGTTCCAGGAACCAGACCGATATTAATGTAAATTCAATGAGTGCAGTCAGGACCAGTGGGAAAAGGATACAAATTTTCCAAGCTAAAGTCAATAGAGTACAATAGAGTCACCACCACAGCATATACATGCTATGAAAAGTAATAGTTTGTAATTTGGTTCTTATATAAATACATAATAATATAGCCTATATATATATATATTTTTTTTTAATATATATTAGGAAAAGATTATTATTTATATTTATTATATTAAATTATATTATTTATTTTTTATATTTTAATTTTTTATTTTTCCGAAAAATCTACTTTTTCAAACTCATAGAACGTTTATCTGATTTTCACGAAAATTGAACCAGATGATCTTCAGAATTCAATTTGATTCTTAAAACAGTTCTTGAATAACATGCAAACGGATTTGGCATTGAGTACTCCAAAATAGACTTGAGACTGTGGCTGTGTCCGAAATCTCCCACTACTCACTATATAGTGGACTATATAGTGAGCTTGCCATTTTGTAGTGCTGTCCGAATGTATAGTGATGATTATTATACCCTATATAGTCCACTCAATGTATCCCAGAATGCATTTTGAAAAGTAGTGTACAACCGATGGTCACTAACCCAAGCCCTACATACCATCATGCATTGCGCTGATCGTAAAAGACCTATCAGCATCATCTTCATCTTTAACTTACAATTTGACGACGTCTCGCTAGCGTAGCAAGAACAGCACGTCGTTTTCTGTGTCTAGAAATCCTGTTTCTTTTGCTCATCCGCAAAATCTTCTGAATCACGAGAACAAACAAACAAAAAAGATAAATATTGAGTGGCATCTCCACAGAGTCTAAAAGCTGTTTTATTAAGAGTATTATGAGCAAGATATTTGATAACGTAGATCTGTTTTTTTTCCCCTAATGTCGACAGGCAAGAGAAAACGGTGTGGCGCGAAAATGAAAATATATGAAATATGTGTATTAATTTTATTTATGTTTATAAGTTATAATCATGTGTGGAGTAACGCATTATAACAGAAACGCCCAGAAATGACTTTTAATTTTACAATTTTGGAGAAATAAGCTCAATATAATGTGATGTATTTATAAAAAAAAAATCTATTTAGCCCAGAGCTGGCTCGGCACCAGCTGACAGATGATGGCGCGTTTAAATAGTGCGACAGTAATGACGTAATCAACGGCGCCGAGAGACGATCGAGTAGTGTCCGAAAGTGGTGTTTCTATTATGCTGGTGAGCTCACTATATAGTGCTCTACTCCCTACCCCCTACAAAGGGGTTAGGGAGTAGTGGTTTGAGTGGAGATTTCGGACACAGCCTGTATCTCCGCAACGAAACTTGGTATCTGTAATCGCAAGCATGACTTGAGGGTACGTGCAGTGTTTCGCCACTGTGCCACCTAGTGGTCAGAAGATATGAAAACTGATTTTTTTTTGTTTATAACATCTGACCAGTTTGACCAAAAATCACAAGACTGGTCTCTTTCAATTTGGGGAGCCATGCTGAATCGGACGAAATTTGGCCATTTGGGCGTCGGCCATTTTGAATTTTGTCGTAAAATGCTATATTTTACGAATGCATTGGCATATCGTTACAAAACTTGGTAGGCTATGTCATAGATATCCATAATAAAGGCTAGATGTCTTACGGCGGAGTCTCTATCGTCATCACTGGCGGCCATCTTGTCACAGGCAAGCTTTCTGGCGGGCTCTGTGATACCTGATGTAAGATGAGTGATCAGCACGGACACAAATACTCTTATCTCGTTTAAATCTTGACGGATTTACAAACGGTTTGGTTTCTTACAACCGTTATTAACATGGCTATAATTCTGGATGATTATTTATTTATACGCTTATTATTCATAAGTATGCAGTGTCATAACTACATCTCTGACGTTTATAACAAACCAAACCGTTTGAAAATGGGTAGAAAATTGAGCAAGTTATGGTTATTTAAAAAGTATTTTGACCATTAAAACACAATGTTACGTGTGAGCGAGCTGCCTGTGACAAGATGGCCGCCAGGTGCGGACGTCGACCTCCATTGGCCAGCAGCGCGGACGAGACATCTAGCCTTTATTATGGATATCTATGGGCTATGTGTCTTCGGCAAAATGCCTTGAAGGTACTCAAAAGGTTTTAGGGCAGCGCCACCTTGTGGTCAATAATTATGACAAAATTAAAACAAAATTTAAAATGCTAATGGATTTTGATTAGTTTTGCCCATTTTATTTGATCGATTCTCTGAGAACATAGATACCATTTTTTCTATAGTCGGCTGTAATTCCTGTCTGCCATTCTTTCTTAAAAAAACGACTTTTTCAAACTCCTCCTAGACCGTCGCTCCAATTTCCACGAAAATTGAATGGGGTCCATCTTCAGACCATGCAGAGAACATAGATAGCAATTTTTCCATAGGCATCCAAACTTCCTGTCCGCCATTTTGATTTTCTTAAAAAAAAAACTTTTTTGAACTACTCGTCAAACATTTGTCCGATTTTCACCAAATTTGTAATATAAAATATATTTTATTACATAAAATAGGAAATTTTTATACTATTTTTATTTTGGATTATACATATATTAATATAGGAATAATATGATAATATTGATATAATAATATAAAAAAATTAATATATTATATAAGATATATTATATACAAAATATATAGTCTATTTTTGTATCATCCTCTTGGCACAAATCATAAGTTTCAGTGCTTAGAAAAGTAATACCACGAACCTCTATTCAACAAACCTCATGATTTGAGGTATTTTAAAACCTCACACTGCACAGGAGGAACAGGCTGTTACTCCCTTGTACGGGGAGTGTGAAAAAAATTAGTTTTTGTGTTGCATAACTATTAAACAAGATTGGTTTATCCTTGTGTGTGTGTGTGTGTGTGTGTGTGTCTGACAGAGAGAGAGAGACTAAGGAAAGGATATGAATGTAATGTTAGGAGGAAGGAAATTGATTTCTCAACAGTAAAACAGTAGTTTCCTCCCCTTCCACATCTCTAGCTGCATCTCTCTAGCTCCTCCCCTTCTCTCACTTGTTGTTGTGGTTCTGGACTAACTGTAGTGTGTTTTTAACCATGAGGACTCTGTACCGCTTAAAGTTGGTGAGTTCTCCAAATCTGAGTCAGCTGGGGAAAAATGAAAAGGCTTCATTGGAGGAGAGAGGATCAGGCCCTAATGCCACATGGAACAGGTTAGTGCGTGTTTTGTGTCCAGCACATGTCCATAAGTGTCATAAACTGAGATGTAATTTCACGTCTGTGTGATTAATTGCAGCATTCACAACGCAGTTATTGCTGTATTCCAAAAGAAAGGACTGGCCGACAATGAACTCTATACGCTCAATGAAGGCGTGAGGTGAGGCAAAACAACATCGTATGTATTGTAACAGCAGACGGGTCTTTTGTTAATTTTTATACATTTTTGTATTTTATTTATTTCGCTATAATGGTAACTGTTAGCAGTGTGTGAAATGTAGACTTTAACACACTGTCAGCTGTGATCTGAGGCTTCACATTATCAGAACAGTTGTGAGAGGACGCAGAGCCTCAGTCCGATATTATGTAACTATTACAAGAAAAATTGTGAAGCAATAACATCCCAAATAAGGAAAACATACCCACATCATATTTCACCCCAAAATCAAGAGTAAAAAATAAGAATTTATATTTTACATAAAAGGGCTTTTTAACCTTTAAATAATAAACCCTTGGTCGTTCTAAACCACGGGTAAACAGAATCCATGGTTATTTTTGTACCATTATTATTATTTTGCATTACATTTGTGATACTATTCTATATATCATAAATAAGAACACCCCTCATTCTCATTACTGTAATGCATCTGCATTGTTTTACTATTAGGTTTGTTTGTGATTCTCATTATTTTTTATGCATATATACCTCAGTATAATGCACTAATGGAAATCCTTTTGTCTGGACACCAATTACAATTACAGATTAAAAAAACTGTAATTAAAACAGCATAAGTTAAAGAACGTAATGATAATGGTACTACCTTGTTGTATAAATAATTGTGTAAATAAAGTTGTTTTTTTGTGCATTTCTTTAATAAGTATTTGGGGGAAATGTGCTTAATTGTGATTAAAATAATGCCTATAATAATGCAAAAACTACAAAAAAAACAGGCACTTTTATGCTAAATATATTATAATATATACTAGGGATGGGCAAGAGTGATGAAGTACTCAAATGTTAGTTGCCCGTGTATCAGCGTGCTGTTAAGGGAAGTGCATCCAGAGTTTTGTAAAAAAAAAAAAAATACTAGCATGCTCAAGGTCACATGCTTATTGGTGTCCTTTTGTGCAGATGCAAGTTGTAATGTTTTTTTCCTAGTAATACGTTCATGTTTTCGTAACTTTTCATGTCATATTTTTATTTGTCAACATTAATTTTCGTAAGTGTGTCCCGGGCTTAAGTGTGTATTTAAATCAAAAGCTTTATTTGCTTTACATTATATTTAAGAATGATTTCTCTTCTGAAACATTTGTTAACTTGTTTACGATATTATATATTTGTTATCAGGCAGCTATTGAAAACAGAGCTGGGCTCGTTCTTTACTGAATACCTCCAGGTGAGAAAATATTTTTAAAAATCAGTTTTTCCAGAGATGTGTTTGTTCTAATATATACTCCTTTTTTTATAAACTATTTCTTCCCTTTTTCCCCTCATTATCAGAATCAACTTTTAACAAAAGGCATGGTCATTTTACGGGACAAAATAAGGTTTTATGAAGGTATACCATCCCATTTTAACAACAAAACACATGTACAGAATTGCAACATTACACAGCATTTCACTTGGTACACAACAAGCAACACAATCTGTTTCTCGTCTCGCTGAAAATAGGTCAGAAGTTATTGGACTCTTTGGCTGAGACATGGGACTTTTTCTTTTGCGACGTTCTCAATATGCTTCAAGCCATCTTCCACCCAGTACAGGTACAGTTTAGTCATACTGCGAAATAACTTGTTAGACATCAGATACAGCAGTGGTGTGTGAATCTGTGTGCATGTTCATGTTCAGGGGAAGGAGCCGTCGGTGCGTCAGCTGGCCCTGCTGCACTTTCGTAACACCATCACCCTTAACGTGAAGCTAGAGGAGGCTCTGTCCAGACCACGAGCCCGTGTCCCTCCCTCCATCGTCCAGATGCTACTAGTGTTACAGGTACACATGAACCGCAAGCACACCCTTTTCACAATCCTCTTAGATAACGTGAAGGTTCCAGCCATCCCGTCATGAGCTGCACCCAGAAATGATAGCATAGTGACTTCAAGACAGGTCATTTGTGATGGCGTAAGCAGTTGTGTGATATAGAGCGAGACATTAATCATAAGCCTTGTGTGTCTCAACTAGAACGACTGTAAAAGGGATAGTCAAAGTGAAACTCCTAAATATGTCATCTTCACGTCTTACAGGGGGTTCATGAATCCAAAGGTGTGAGTGAAGAATACCTGAAGCTGGAGTCTCTGATTCAGAAGGTGGTGTCTCCGTACCTGAGCACGCAGGGACTGTGTTCACACGAGTGTGGCGCATCTCTCTGCTCATGTGTGATCGGTGAGAGAGCACAGACACCAGCTTTACAGACACAACATTTAGTCTCGTTTCTTTCTGCAGTAAAGAACTTCACTGGATAGTTCACACAAATGTTTGGGTTTAGTAAGAATTTTTTTTGAAAGTCTCTGAATGCTTACCAAGTCTGAATTTTTTTTGCAAGGCTGTGTTTATTATTATTTTTTATCCGAAATACAGTAATTTAAAATAATTATTTTCCATTTGAATATGTTTTAAAATGTAATTTATTATATTTAGAGATAAAAAAAATGTTAGGTAAAAAGGTGGATGTTTTCATTTATTATGACTCCTTTACACTGTGTGAGATTAAGCTCAAAATATTAAGATTGATATCATTTGCTAAATTTAAAATAATATCTGGAATAGATTTACTTTGTATTTGTTTCTTTTTTTCTACACACTGATAGAATAAAGTTCATTGTATAAACCTAAGATAAATATTTTGAATTCAATTATTTGTAAATCGCTTTTCACAATAAATATCATGGGTAACAGTGGCTAGGAGAAACTCCATAAAAAGAATACAGAAATACAAATTATGTCTCTCAAGTAATAACGTATGTCTCAAAGAAGGAGAGATAAACACTTATAAATAAATATTGTTTTCACAAAATTGTGTTTTTCTATATTTATTACAGTTAAAAATTAGGGCTGTCAGTAGAATACAATTATTGTGATTAATCTCATGAATTACAACAAAAGCATATTGAAAACGTAATATCAAATTTGATAAATGTGCTAAAAAAACTTGCATTAATTTTGCATTTAATAAATAGACGAAATGTCCCTTTAAAGATCTTGCAATTATGTTCTCCACATAAACATTTGCTCGATTCAGCCACTTATATTTTAAGTATGTCAGAAACGGTACTGTAAAAACGCAGTATATCATTACTAATTTCTTGAAAATCTTTCCAGAGAGGCGTTTGCAGTATTGCTGGTCCAAGTCTGCAGACCTGCCCTCCAGTAACCCCGTAGTGCGCTCCAAGAGTTACAACATCCCCATGCTGACCCCCGTGGCCGAGTACGACTCCGAAGTGAGCTCTGTGGGCAGCGTGGGCATCCGGCGCCACTCCGCATGCGATGTCACTTCCTGCATAGAGCACCAGGGCTATTCGGCCCTGTCTGTGGGAATAGAGACCAGCTCGACCCCCAGACTCTCATTGGATCACGAGCTCACCCTGTCCGGTGTGGTGCGAGGGGCCACGGGACAGCCCGCTCTAATTTCTCCGCCCGTCTTCATCCACACCTCCGCGGGGTGTCTGCACGCACCGGACGCCCAGGTGGCTTCATCCGAGGTGGACAAAGGCCTTCCGTCACCCCCGAGCTGCTCCTCCAGTCCTGAGACCATTGTAATGCAGGGGCTGGACTCACTGGAATCGGATCCTGACGGAATCTTCATCGACTTTTCCCACTGCCGCTCCGATTCTTTTGGAACAAGCAGGAAAACTAGCTGATGGAATTAATTGCTGTGAAGAATCCATTTCAAATGATTGATTATAAACTACTACTTTTTTTTTTTCTGTGAACTTGTGAAGTAGCTCTGTACGTTATGTATTTTTAAAACTGGAATTCCTTTCCAGCTTTGCGCTAAAGCCGAGGCTGCTTTGTGGAAAAATGGGAGAGGACTTTATTTAAAGCAGTTGTTTTCATAATGTTTTAAACCTGTGAATTTTTCTTCATAGTTTTTCATCGATAATAGACGTGAAATGTGTCCATTTTAATTCATATGCATTTTACTGTCTCTCATTTTATGTTTAAAGCTGCAGTCACATTTACTGTTGTTTGGCGAATTTTCGCGAGCAAAATCCAGTCATTTCAATAGGAATCCATCTTTACATTATTGACAATAGACAATTGACCTTTTTAGTTCGCAAAATGTGACTGCACCTAAAGTGAGCTTCAATTAACGTATTGTGTTATAAGGTGACAGTATCGCTAAATGTAGAAATCTCTTCCATTACTGTCACTCTTGATCTCATGCACTATTTATTGTCATAGGGCTTTTAAAAACTACATTTAGTGCTTATAAATCATTGCCAATCTAACCTGCACTCTTAATGCTATAAAATGAAATTTGTCTCTCAATTTGTGAGAATGACTATATCTAATGACAATACAGTGCAGAACATTGTACGTTCTCAAGCTTGTTGCTATTTTATGTGATGATTATGAGCTGCCAGAGAGCAAACAGGGTTTGCTAATTGAATGTTACAAAAGCTCCCTTTTAGCTAGTTGATAAAATAGTACAAATGCAGAAAAAATGGTGTTAGATGAGACTGCATAGAAAATTTCTCTTATTGGCTATAATATGCTATTTTATAAGGTAATTTTATATAACATTTGCTTAAATTAAAAAGACTATTGCCTGATTTCTTTAGAATTGAATAGTTAATTTATTCGGTTAAATAGCTGTAGGCATAATTGGATAAATGTATATTCTAGAATAGAATATATAAAAAATTATAAGGTAAAGAGTTGTTATTTTTGGTTCTCTTATGTTTATGTATGGAAGCTTTTTGACTTAGTTTATAAATTGATCAATTTCTCTGTAGTTTTATAGAAAGAAATTGAGCATAGATTTTTACACAAGGAACATTTTTAGAATTTTGAAAGGTTTACAGTGGTACTTTAATACTTTGCACTGTCATTTTTGAAGTCTGTGCTTTGTTTCATACTGAATTTGCTATCAGCTTTCATGTGTGCTGCTGTGGACAACCTCAACAAGACTGAATTTGTAGTAAAATACTTTTATGCTTCATGTTTATGACTGTTTCAAAGTACAAGAGTATGGCTCGGTTTTATACGGGTCAGGCTCATGTATCATTGTTTGTCTTTCTAGATTTTGTTATAATTTCCTTTAGTCACTCTTTCGATAAGATGAACAGGTTTGCCTAGGAAATAAGCGTGAAAAACGAGATAACTGGAGCTTGTATTTGTTTACGTCCGGTGACGTTGAGCCGGAAGCAAGGTTTGATTCGTGAATGAATCATTCTTTTGAACCGAATCTTTTCAATAAATAAATTGAACCATTTCTTTACAGCCTATGGTTGAAACGCTTCATAAACCAACAACTCACTGAACCGAGACGCGTTGAAATCCTAATAGCAGAAAAACGATATATGAGCTCATTTGCATTTAGAGTGAAACGAGAATTTGAATCAAAGTTACTTTAGTACCTAAATATGAGATATGAGGACCTAATTTTGTGTTTTATCAACACACAAAACAGATTTATGAATTTTATCTTCTAAATGTGTCGTAACCTTTTCAACTATGAGACGTAAATTATTTTGTATCGCTTTGTATTAGCTGAATGTCTGGTTTTATTAATAAAAATGAATTCAAAATGTGATTTTTATGTTTTATGAATGTAAAATGTCAGACAATACGTGCATTTTAAAAGGATCGCGTACGGAAGTATTTTTCGCCTTGACGTAAAGCTTCTATCAGTTTTGTGAACCAATTCTTTTAAACTGCTCAAAAGAACCGATTCGCTGAAACGAGTCGGACATCCCATCACGAATGGGGGTGTTGTTGTTTAAATAAACACAATTTGAATTAATTTGAGAAAATGCAATGCCGTAAATGTTTTTAAAGAAAAATAATAATTTTTTATATACACTTCAGACATTTTAAACAAAAACGTATGGTGTTTTTCATACAATAAAAACAGTCCGGAGAATAGTCACCCTCCCCGTTTTGAAAGGATGAAGACAAAGGCTACCGGAAACCGGACTCCATAGTTTTCGTCAAATGGCTGGTTTGTATTCATGCGAAATCGTTTGTTTTCTCCAACCATAAACGTTTCGTTTTTCAAAGTCTTTTCGGCGAGCTTTTTCATGGATTTACATTTATGTTTACTAAACATGTGTCGCGATCTGGAAACAGCCGTTACTAAGACCTGGCGGTCCAAATACAGCGTCTACTCCGACGTAAGCTGGTTATTCCAAGCGAATGAATCTCACACCAAGTTTTAAATGCAACAAAGCGCGGTCGTTTTTTATTTTTGTTGTACGTTTACTTCGTTCTGACATTTCTCCCGGTATTTTGTTTTACATGCGGTCCTCGCCGGCAGAATTCCAGACTACTAACTTCGCTAAGCTAACGAGCTGCTCTTAGAAATGGAGATCCACATCTCGAGCCTTTTCCCGGAGATCTTAGCGATGATTTTCAACTACCTGGACGTTAAAGGCAAAGGCAGAGTCGCGCAAGTGTGCACTGCATGGAGAGACGCCTCGTACCACAAATCAGTCTGGAGGGGAGTAGAAGCCAAACTCCATCTGAGAAGAGCAAACCCATCGCTCTTTCCCAGCCTCCAAACCAGAGGGATCAAGAAAGTCCAGATCCTCAGCCTGAGACGCAGCCTCAGCTATGTTATTCAGGGCATGCCCAACATCGAGAGCCTTAACCTGAGTGGATGCTACAACCTAACAGATAACGGCCTCGGTCATGCTTTCGTGCAGGACATCCCCTCATTGAGGATCCTCAACCTCAGCCTTTGCAAACAGATCACCGATTCCAGCTTGGGCAGGATTGCGCAGTATCTGAAGAACTTGGAACTGTTGGATCTCGGTGGGTGTAGTAACATCACCAACACGGGGTTGTTGCTCGTCGCGTGGGGCCTTCATAACCTCAAAAGCCTGAATTTGAGAAGCTGCCGGCACGTTTCGGACGTGGGCATCGGGCACCTGGCCGGCATGACGCGCAGCGCCGCGGAGGGATGCTTGAGTTTGGAGCATCTCACCTTGCAGGACTGTCAGAAACTCACCGATCTGTCGCTCAAGCACATTTCCAAGGGGCTCAACAAGCTGAAAGTCCTGAACTTGAGTTTCTGCGGCGGGATTTCCGACGCCGGCATGATCCACCTGTCACACATGACCCAACTCTGGACTCTTAACTTGCGCTCCTGCGATAACATCAGCGATACAGGCATCATGCATCTTTCCATGGGCGCTTTGAGGCTGTACGGGCTGGACGTGTCGTTTTGCGACAAAGTGGGCGACCAGAGCCTGGCCTACATCGCGCAGGGCCTGTACCAGCTCAAATCCCTGTCGCTTTGCTCGTGCCACATCAGCGACGACGGGATCAACAGGATGGTCCGGCAGATGCACGAACTGAAGACGTTGAACATCGGCCAGTGCGTCCGGATCACGGACAAGGGCCTCGAGCTCATTGCGGATCATCTGACGCAGCTGACCGGGATCGACCTGTACGGCTGTACCAAAATAACCAAAAGGGGACTAGAGAGAATCACGCAGCTGCCCTGCCTTAAGGTGTTGAACTTGGGACTTTGGCAAATGACCGAGGTCAAGGGTTTAGGAGACGCCTCTGAGATCCTGCCCTGCTACGCCTCGTAACGTTTACGCTACCTCAGTGTCGCCAGTGATGTCTTGTTTTTCTAGAGACGTGTATTATATTATTAAGACGCACAGTCGCACCATCATGTACTTTGTTACTAAGCCTGTTTGGAAAAGGGGCTCGATGTAGTTCAAATTGAATCAGCAATAAAACACTGAACAGCCTTCCTTATGGTATAGTCTGAATTATGATGGTTCCCTTGAATGCCTTTGTTTTTCTGTACTTTGTTTTAGAGCCTCAAATTGAGGTCAAATGTCTTTTATTCTCATTTCCACTGACAAACGCATTTTGTCACTGCCTTTAAGTATTTATCCTGAAATACCAGCAATTGGAGAGAGAAAAAAAAGTTTACCATGTGTGTGTGGACAAGGAAGGAAAACTTGCTTGTTCGGTTTATGTGATTCCTCCCTGGTAAAATGGAACATATGCAATTTAAACTTTGTTTTAAAAAAAAAGAGGCCAGTTTGCTTGTTAAAGACCTACAAGATGTCTGTTTATTTTCCTATAAATGATTAAAGCTAAAATTGTTTTTTACTAAATTGTTTTCCTCTTATTATTTTTATACTTCATGTTCTACAACACTCATTACATTTGTTTTGCATTTGATTTTTCCATAATTCCACTCTTTATTTTTCCCACCACAGATTAATAAACATGTAAAACGTGTTGTATATACACATAAAATAATATATTGACGGTTTGTGTACATTTAATTGCAAGTAAAAATGTGCATAATATACATTACATGATATACATAATCCCATACTATACATGCAAGCACAGAATAATCACAATAATAAGCCCAATTTTACAAATCTAGAATATTGCACCATCAGCTAGAAATCCAAATTTCTATAAAATGTTTTTTAAAGAATTTCTTTAAAAATTGTAATGACAAATAGCTGTAAAAGATATTTATTAGTTATTAGGAATTCTAAAATACAAATTATATATAATAATGAAACCCCATTATCTGTTTAAATGACAGGAAAATTAAATCATATTGATATGTAGAGAACTATTATACATATTACATTTATAACATATATAAACAACATTATAAATACATACACACACATATATATAATGTTACATTTATATTACAAAAGTTGAATTGATTACTTTTGATTTTGAATTGGATACATCAAAAATAATGCTTAATAACGACTTAATAATGCAAGAAATACAACATTATTAAACTGTTCACTGCTTCTTTTCTGTAGTCCTTATTCAAATGTTATTTCAGCTGCCAAATTATTATGTTTCAACAGTTTGGCCTAGCCTGGTATTTTTTCAAACCCATGATAGACCT
Source organism: Rhinichthys klamathensis goyatoka (assembly GCF_029890125.1). Lineage (NCBI taxonomy): Eukaryota > Metazoa > Chordata > Actinopteri > Cypriniformes > Leuciscidae > Rhinichthys > Rhinichthys klamathensis. The sequence goes on from NW_026606828.1 coordinate 1,148,186, forward strand.
TATTCAGAGCAGCGCCGTGACAGGTATGAAGCGAGGCTGTGAGGGATAGACTTGCTGTGTTTTTAGTGGCATCCGCTGTAAAAACCTGTATAAAGCTCCTAGATCACTTATCATTTTCCACAGCTAATATAGATACGGCCTCCTCATCCCGCTGGTGTGAAGAAGCGGCCACACTTCCAGAGTCAAGAGTTTTTTTGTCTACTGAAATTTCTTAGAAAGATATGTTTGCAGCGTTTCATTAGCAGAACAATCCAAAAACCCATTAAAAAGCAGTAAAACCCACTGAAGAGATGTATGTCTCTTCAGTGGGTTCTGAAGACAACTGAAAACTCATCTCTTCCGGGAGCACTTAACATAACATAATAATAATAAAAAAAAATAATAAAAAAATCCTTTCCTCTAAATCCTCGCTTGCCTGGCTTATGCTACTCCGAGCTATGTCTGAACTTTGTATTTTACTTCTTGCGTTGTTTTTGCCTCTTCACGATGACTCGCTTGGTTTAGTCCTCAGTTGTAAGTCGCTTTGGATAAAAGCGTCTGCTAAATGACTAAATGTAAATGTCTATCCCTCACAGCCTCAATCAAAGATGGCGCTGTAGTGAATAAGGTCTAACCACCAGACTTTTGGATATTCTCTGTGCCCACTCTCTTATTGTTTTCTGCTGGCATGAATATTCCTGTACTTGCATGTCAGCAGCTGTTTGAAGGTGTTCTTGAAGGTGACATTGCACAGGGCATAGCAAGCGGGGTTAACCGTACTGTTTATGTAGCAGAGCCAGTAGCCAAAGGTCCACATTGTGTTTGGGATACAGGCCGAGCAAAAAGTGTTGATGAGTACCATGACATTGTAGGGAGTCCATGTGGCTGCAAACGCCACTAGAATGGCCATAATGGTCCTTGTAACCTTCTTCTCCCGCGAGGATAAACTCTTCCTCTTCTGAGACCGTGGCATGAGAATCTTCTGCGACACCAGACTCAGCCTTTCCTTCCCGTTGGTCATGTCCTGACCTCCGTTGTTGGGTTTATAGGTGTTTTGCGGGTCCTTTTGGGATGTTGTTCTGAAGCAGGTAAATCTGACCCAACTTCCTGTGGCCAGCGGAGCTGATTGGGTCTGACGGCTTCTGATGTCACAGTTAGTGCTTATAGATACGGCCTCCTCATCCCGCTGGTGTGAAGAAGCGGCCACACTTCCAGATATAGAGTCATTCTCACTCTCCCGCTCTTCTCCTGCAGGGTGGGTACAATATATTTTCAGTGAGATCTTAGATGATGCCAAGATTTAACTATATTTGGTTCAGATAACTGGAGGGAAAAAATATATTTGTGTTTGAGTGTATACGGTCTGCTGCCAAGCTCCAAAAAAAGAGCATAAAAGTAGTTCATATGTCTCAGCAGATTCAATTGCAGTCTTTTTCTAACACAAAGTATATATGCTTACGATATAAGTGCACTTATATATAAAATTTGAGTGAACCAACTTTTTTTTTATGATAATTAGTTAATGTTTTATTGTTTATATTGATTATTTCCAACACATTTACTAATATTACTGTCAGATATCATAAGATATTAGAGATTACTCAATCCAATAAAAAAATGAAAGAAATACACACACGAATATATTTCATCAAGGATCGGATGCATTAAATTGATCAAAAGTGTCAATGAACATAATATTACAAAAGATTTATATTTAATAAATGCTGTTTATTGAACTTTCTATTCATCAAAGAGCCCTGAAAAATCACCATTTCCACAAAAATATTAAGTATCACAACTTTTCAACATTAAGATAATAAGATAGTAATAAGAAATGTTTCTTGAGCAGCAAATCATCAAATCAGAATAGTTTCTGAAGGATCATGTGACACTGAAGACTGGAGTAATGATGCTGAAAATGCAGCTTTAAAAACACATTAATAAATTACATTTTAAAATATATTAAAATAGAAACAGTTCTTTTCATTTGTAATAATATTTCACAATATTAACATTTTTACAGTATTTTTGATTAAATAAATACAGCCTTGGTGAGCATAAAAGACTTCTTTCAAAAACAAAAAAAATATGAATGTTTCCAATTTTGACAGGTACTGTAAAAATGTTTTTTTTTTCTGTAGGTGTATATATCTAAAACACTTTCACAATAAGCAGACGTGTGTTTTATTAACTCAATTTAATGTTATTTTTAATCTGTTCATCATATAAAGCGAACGAGTCTCTTCAAAAAAAATTACTAAACCATATGGATTAGCTTTATGATATGATATATTTTTCTATATATTTATGAGGGACAGAAATCTCTCCGATTTCATAAAAATATCTTCATTTGTGTTCCGAAGATGAACGAAAGTCTTACGGGTTTGGAACGACATGAGGGTGAGAGATTAATGACAGAAAAATGTCATTTTTGGGTGAATTAACCCTTTAACAATAACAACACTTGATCAAAAAGTTTGGAAACTCCTCATATAGACTATTTTTATGCTTCTCTTTTTTTTTTTTGGAGCTCGACAGCCCCCGTTCTCAATAACATTGTATAAAGAGCAGTGTGAACATTCTCCAAAAAATCTCCCATTGTGTTCAATGGAAGAAAAAAAAAAAAGTCATACGAACCTGTAGTGGCATCTGAAGCACTCTGCCTGCGTGGAATCATTTCCTCTCCTCCTTGGATTGACTTCCTCTCCTTATTGCTCTCAGTTGTGGGTCCAGCCTGGCCTCCATCATTACTGACTCTAGTAATTCTCCGATTTTCTCTGCTTCGGACACGACTGCGGCTGGCTTTAGAGATCTGCCAGTACAGTACGGTCATAGTGACGACCGGCATGTAGAAGGCAGCGATGGCGGTGCCGAAGGTGACCGTAGCATTGGAGAAAAACTGGATGTAGCACTTGCCTTCAGGAACCGTCCGGCTGCCCGTGATGAACTGCCAGAACAGGATGGCTGGAGCCCAGAGAATAAACGACAGGATCCAAGCTGCTGCGATCATCATTCCTGCCATCTTGTGGGTCCTTTTGACCGGGTAGCTGAGAGGTTTGGTGACGCAGAAATATCGGTCAAAGCTGATGATGAGGAGGTTCATAACAGAGGCGTTGCTCACCACGTAGTCCAGAGCCAACCAGAGGTCACAGACCAAAGCTCCTAAAGGCCAGTGGCCAGTCACAATGTACACGGTGTAGAGGTTCATAGAGAAAACACCAATGAACAGGTCGGCACATGCTAGACTGAACAGGAAATAGTTGTTGACCGTCTGGAGGTTTCTGTTGACCTTGATAGAGAGCATGACCAGCACATTGCCAATGATCGTGATCAGGCTTAAAGTGCTCAGTCCGAGAATGACGAGAACAAGCTCGACTTGTGTGAATGGACTGTCTAGGAAAAAGTTAGTCTTGTTAGCATGGCCGGGGCTTGGAGAAAGAGTTAAGTTGGAAGTCTCCATCTTTCCTTGTCACAGGACATGCACATCAGAACCTAAGGGTAGAAAAAAAAAGGGTATAATTACCTATATTTAATGATGTGCTTTCACTTTTCTAAATGTTTTTTAATTGGGTCAGTAAGTAATACCTGATGATGGCCCAAAAGAGTAGAGCAACTACATAGCATTGGGATAAAACGCATTTGGCACCTTAGCAATTGGATAAAACCACTCAATACCCTCGCAACTTTTATCACAGTTACTTTTGGAGTCATAAATATGTATTTGAGATGAGTTTGGTTCCAGCTTTTCTAATTACCATATTGTTTTTTTTTTTATTTCAGCTTTTTTCCATTTACTTTTTAATTTCATTCATTTGTTTTCATTAACATTGGTCCAAATACTTTTTACTATACATATTTTATTGAAAATACAATAAATTGTTAAAAGGTTAGTTCACCTAAAAATGAAAATGATCCCATAATTTTCTCACCCTCAAGACATCCTAGGTATACATGACTTTCTTCTTTCAGCCGAACACATCTGAGTTATATAAAAAAATATATCCTGGCTCTTCCAAGCTTTATAATGGGAGTGAATAGAGATTTTAAAGCACAAAAAAGCACATCCATCCATCATAAAAGTAATCCACATGGCTCCAGGGGTTAATAAAGGCCTTCTGAAGAGAAGCGATGGGGTTTTTGTAAGAAAAATGTCCATATTTATAACTTTATAAGTTGGTTAGAGTGACCTCTGACCGACGCCTTTATTAACCCCTGGAGCCACATGGATTACTTTTATGATGGATGGATGCACTTTTCTGGCTTCAAAATCTCAGTTACTATTCACTCCCATTATAATGTTCTGAAGAGCCAGGGTATATATATTTTTTTAATATAACTCAGATTTTGTTTGTTTGAAATAAGAAAGTCACGATGAACACCTATGGCTTGAGGGTGAGAAAATGAGGTATTTTTCATTTTTGGGTGAACTAACCCTTTAATGCTTTCTTTACAATGCACAAAAGCCCTGTGCAAAAGACCACTCCTATCTTTATTGTTCACGATATCACATCTAGTAGCATGTGGAGAGAGAACTAGTGTGTATCTTTGCGGATGGAGTCTGTTTGCCAAACATCATTCTCAAACAGAGAGCTCATCTGTATTGTTTATGCTGCCAGATTTCCATTAAGGCAAAGGAGAACAGCATCACATTGATGGGCTTGATAATACAGAAGGGAAAACATGACTAACTGTGATTTTATCTTAGATATTTTAATGTAGCTGGATGGAAGGAAGGACTCTGATAGCACATGTCTTATTTACTGTCGCCAGGAAGGCCTCTGAAGGGCAATAAGCTTATTACTTTTAGCAGAACAGCATGTACTGTACTTCACGCTTCAGTTTGGAACAGTACCAAAAACTGCATTTTAAACAACTAGATTTGACATTTTTTGAAGAAAATGGTGCTATTGTGTTATTAAAACATAAGTATGTGGTTGCTTAAGCGGTTAAGAGGGTTGCTAGTGCGTTCTGGGTGGTCTTACCATGCTATTATGTGGTTGCTGGGTGTTTTGGTGTGTTTTTGGTATAGGCAAAAAAAATAAAAAAAATATTTCTCGATTTTAATCCATTCTCATTTTGAAGAACCGATATCGAAATATCTTAAATCCAACGAAACGATGCTGTTTTCAGTTGATCTATGAACAAAGCTTGTAGCACCTCCTATTCAAGAAATCTCAATATGCTTTGGGATTACTTCTCATAGGAAACAAAGTCTCAGCTTTCAAATTCTGTCAATTTTATTCCGAAATTCAAACAATAAATAGCTTACCGTTTTGGTGCTCTTTAATGTGACGTGACAGATCGATGTTGCCGCCTCGGATCAAGTGAGAACATGAACCGATCGTCTCTTCCTCTTTACTGCTAGTTACAGCACGAAATAAACATGAATAAAACTTCTAAAGGTATGTTGAAAGATACAGTACAACTTACAGAAATGTATCATGTCTCATGCAATCGTTCAAGTAGTGTTTCAACCGCGAAAGACGTCAATAAAACAGCTTTAAAAATATGTCACATAATGTTACATTTACCTCAGAAAAGCCATTCAATGTCCATAAACTCGTTATTCAGCTAGAAAATTTTACTTAGAGAGGAGCGTTTTGCTAAATATATGCACTATATTGCATATTCATTATATTTTTTCTAAACCTGTTCTTCAATATTTAATGTGTTTGAATAAATCCTTCATGTTTTTATGGCAGCCAAGTATAAGCATAATTATGTCATTAAAAATTCTCATTATAACCTTGTTATCATTATTAAAACTTCCTTATTTGTAATTTAAATGCAAGTAGCCTACACATCATTTAATTTTAACCTTTAATATTATAGCCTAGTGATTTACCAACTGGGATTCCTACACCATTGAGAGATATTTGTTCCTTGAGGAAATTAATCGATATCGAATTGAATTGAAAGCTTGTGAATCGAAATCGAACCAAATCGTTACATGCGGTTGCCAGGGTGTAACTATGCGGTTACTAAGGTGTTCTGAGTGTTTCTTAGCATGTTATAAATAATACAGTTGCTGGGTTTTCTGAATAGTTGCAAGGGCTTTGCTGTGGTGGGCTTTGCTGTGGTGGTCTCTATTGTGTGGTTGGGTTTCGAGCATGTGACTGGTTACTGAAATGCCACTATGAGGTTTCTAAGATGTTCTGAGTGATTTTTAGCATTGCTACCATGGTATTCTGTGTTGCCTGGGTGTTCTGAATAGTTGTTAGGGTCATCATTTGGGTCATTAGTGTGTTACTGTGCAGTTGCTTGAGCATTGCTAGGTGCTTGCTAGGGTGTTTTGGGTGGTTAGTCTGTTACTATGCAGTTTCTTGGCTGTTCTGGATGGTTGCTAGGTAGTTGCTAAGGTGTTCTGATTGGTTGTTATTGTGTTGCTATGAGGTCTGCATGCCTTACCAATTGCTGCTAATTAAGTAACTCTTTGTGAAGTCATCTTGGGTGGACCTATGTAATTTAATATAATGCAAACAGATGATATATGTTGTTCATATGTGAGCTACTGGGCAAATATGTACTCTGTTAATAAAGTTTGAATAGATTTAAAATGACTGAGTGCGGTTTTGGTTTTACTACTGTGCTTAAAAGTTAATGGCCTTCAGTCGGTTATCCTGTTTGTTAAAAGTAGATATCGTGGGGTCTGGTCGTCATCACTCTCAGGATGAAGAGTAAAGGCGAGGATTTGTGGTGGTCTGTGCTGCATATTCTCTTTGAAGGACAAATGACATTATGACCTAATCTAATATGAATAATGTGAATATGGATCAACATATTAACGATTCAAAGCACTTGGTTTTGTCTGCGGTTTTAAGTGAGACTAATAGTACTGATGTGCTGTCACGTTTGCTCACTTCTCACTGTGATATGATGTTGCTTTCTGACAAAAAAAAAAAAAAAAGAGAGGACAGAGCAAACGATCAAGATGGAAGGTATTAAACTGCGAAAACATAAATATTTATTCTTTATTTATCTTAAGATCGTACTGACTTCAGTCAGCCATTCTCACCTTCTAGCTTGTGCCACGAGTTCTTGTTAGAAAGCCAGGGTCATACAGGACAGCCATGTGGGAAATATCTCAGCGCTGTGACAAAGAACAGCAATCTTAGCACCGGTGATAAAATTTGTACCTTGGTTAGTGTGTGTAAGTTTATGTGTTTTGCTTTACATAAATTCTTTACATATTTAGTGCAGGGCTAGTTGTCACACTTGTTACTCCAGTGAATTTTACTCAGGGTGGGTTTTTTTTTTTTTGAAAGCCCGTTTACAGTGCTTTAAAGTATTGGCTACAAAAATGCAAATATTTCCACCATTATTGCCTAGGCAAAAACTACAGTTCATTTAACACACATTGACATTTTGTGACATTCCCCAATAGCGAATTTATATATGGGGTAAGTTGTCGCATTGGTTGTCTTGTCACACAGTAAAAAAATTATGAAATGCATAGCAATTTATGAAATTTCAGTTATTCTCCCCCGAAAAAATAATTTAATTCATATTCACCTTTTGTGACAACATGCCTTAATAGCATGTTAAAGTGTATACAATATATAGGGTCATGTTGTCTCAATAAAACCTGCCACTGAACAGCCTATTAAAGACTTTAACTTAATTTTAAACAGTAAAACAATTATGAAATACAAAAAAATATAAAAGGAAGCAAAAATCCAACATATATTCATAAATTGTGTAAATAATAAATATAATTTAAAGCACATGACAACATGTGCCCTTTGAGAACAAATGCACTCCTTAAACATAGCCAACCTGTGTAAGTTATAAAAAATAAAATACCTAATACCTTATTTCTGCACTCAAATGTCCTTCATCATCAGTCGTAACTCATATGAGAGCAGATGATTGTCAGCGGCATCCGTCTTCTGTGAGGATCAGAGTGAGCTGTGCGTCTGTTGTCCTCTGTGCCAGTCACTGACACGAGGGTGGGCTCTAAACACACCTAGATGAGAAGCCAGAGAACTGCAAGGAACGTGGTAGAGCTTAAACATCAACTGAAAAAATGTTTCATGTTTTAGGGACAACGTCACAAATGCAGCTATTCTAGCAAATGTGTACACAATGCTTTTGTAATGTTGCTTGTAATGTCTGTCTGTGTTTGTCTGGCGGTCAATTCAATTCAAAATTGCTCTATTGCCAAAGCTTGGAATACATAAAATAATAATAAAAAGATCAAAATAATAGAAAAGAAAATATTATAATATAACTTAAACTTAAATGTTACATATTAGAACATGTGTGGACATTTGATACCACAGTGTTTAACAGTTGTCAAGAATATCGATATTCCGATATGTAACGAACTGACGGCGAATTGACACACACCTGCCTCCTCTCACTCATTCGTCTCATTCGCTCCAGTTGAATAGTGCTTGTATTGCGCATAATTCGAGTAATTATCGCAGGTTTTGTGCACACTCCTAAAGCACCATCCCACTGACCTGTATAAGTGGCACTCTCATAAAGCCGCCACTCAAACTGCTCACGAGTACGAAATTGACTTCTTTTTCGTGGCTTATTTTGCTTAAATGGTCAAATACAAATAAAAATTAAGTCAAAATGCCTGTCTTGCTGAGTATTTAGGTAAATACTCATTTTTTTCAATACTCAAAGGTCATTTTTGGAATGTAATATTTGAGAGAAAAGGCATGTCTGATCCGTACGTAAGCTCTTAAAGTGTTAATCAAGTTAATCAAAGACACAAAAAGACATAAGCATTAATCGGTATTTCATTTTTACAATGAAGACTATCCAGTGTTATTTTACATTTGATTACTTTCATTTGAGTAGTATTTCATTCCTGAATACTACTGTAGGACCCACCTGAAAAACTTAAAGCCATGTTTATTTCATTTGTCTATTTTTTTATTGTATTTATTTGTGCTATTGTTTGCAATTTGTTTATTTGTTCTTATTTTATTACTGACTGTTTACTGGTCTTTTTTTATTGTAAATCTAGTTCAACTACACAAAAAAGCCTCCCTTTTCTGTGTGAAAGCTATTACAACAAAATTACCCAAATTATATATAAAAAATATGAGATAATAAAAAATTATCTATATGGTGGTTTACAGTATATGGCAGTTTTGAAAATGGTATTGAATATCGATATTTTTCAAGGTATCGTATCAAAGTTAGAAATTTCAATATTGTGACAAAACTAATATACACACACATATACTGAGGGTCACTGTGGTGGACAGTGTGTGGTCTGACACAATACACACATTCAACTGTTGTCTCTCAGGCTGTGGCACATCCACAAGTATCTCGCAGCCAGTGCTGCTGTCTTTATAATATCTTTATTTGTTCTATTTCAGTCATGGCTAAAGTTCTTTATTCATTTTATAAATTTGTTTAAGTAAAGGTCTCTTATTGATATGCATTTGTGACAGTGAAGTAGGGAGTGTATCTCTGTCTCCATTTCTCCTGTCCCACATGCAGTGAACACACACCCTTTACTCTCTGGGTAACCAGCTCTCTCTGTGCCTGCCAGTCTCGATGGCTAGACTGTGCTCACTGAGCCTGTATTTGGTCAGGATCCGTCTCTGCTTTGTGTCTCTGACATAATATTCTTCCAAATTTGTAATTTGATTTTAGGTCTACAGAATTGTAATTTACTTTGTGTTTTAGTTTCCTGATTCCAACGTTCCAGATATGTATTTATAGATTGTTTGATAATTTGTTTGATAATTTGATTTATTTTGATGTTTGGGTTAGAAGCAGTGCTGGTCTGAGACTGGTTAGTGTTAGAGTTATTCGGGTTAGTAAGTCTAAGTCCAGCTTTTTTCGGGGTTCAGGTTTTGGATTTGTAATGTTTTAGAGATATTTTTCCATCTTAAAAATATATCTAAATTACGCCATATGCTCTCATTGACAAATGCGGAACAATTAGTTCATGCGTTCAGGACATCAAGGCTAGATTATTGTAATGCTCTACTGGGTGGTTGCCCTGCACGCTTAATAAACAAACTACAGCAAGTCCAAAACGCAGCAGCTCGAGTTCTTACCAGAACCAGGAAGTATGACCATATTAGCCCGGTTCTGTCAACACTGCATTGGTTGCCTATTAAACATCATATACATTTTTAAATATTGCTGATTACTTACAAAGCACTAAATGGTTTAGCTCCCCAGTACTCGAGCGAGCTCTTAACGCATTATAGTCCGTCACGACTCACGTCTATTGCGATCTCAAAGTTCCTGCCAGTTGATAATACCTAGAATATCAAAATCGACTGCTGGCGGTAGATCCTTTTCCTATTTAGCACCAAAACTTTGGAACAGTCTTCCTACCATTGTCCGGGAAGCAGACACACTCTGTCAGTTCAAAGCTAGACTAAAAACACATCTCTTTGACCTAGCATTCACATAATACATTATCGACTTCTATAATTCAATGTTAGGCTGTATAGATTAGGTCAGCTGGAACCGGGAACACTTCCCTTAAATCCTGATGTACTTGTTACATCACAAGAAGAATGGCATCTACGCTAATCTTAGTGTCTTTGTTTATCCCAAGGTTTTCCCGCAGCCTGCCGGACCCAGGCCGTTTCCAGATCTGATGAAGGGCCTTCGCCTGGACCCGATGACAACGCAGTGCTGAAGTGCCAACTAGCCTCTCCCTATGGAGGATCCCTATTCCACTCTACAGATAAAGTGTTGTGAAATTTCGGTTTGCGTACCAACCCCGAAGTGATAAAATAAAGTAAAATAAAATTCTGTATCAAAATGTAGCATTTATCAGCATTTATCACAGGTTCGCGTTTAAAGTCTGTTAAGAGAGAACGGTGTCATCTTAGTGGCCTCTAATTTAATAACAAATGATCATTTCGACGGAAGTGAATCAATCCAAACTAACTTTAGCTGGAAAATAACATTATTCAAGAACTGCTATAAAACCAAACCAATCTCGATAACCTTAAATTATGTTTATCTCTGTAAAGCTGCTTTGAAACAATCTACATTGTTAAAAGCGCTATACAGCTAGAGCTTGATGTTTTTGTCTAGTAGAGTGAGTCCAGGTGCTGTAGACCGTTCCAACTGCTCCGCTAATTCATTAATGTAAATGTTGAACAGCGTTGGACTCAGGCTATAGCCCTGCTGCACTCCTCTCTTCTGGGTGAAGAATTCTGTATGTTTATTGCCAATTTGTATTGCACATTTGTTGTTCGAATTAGAGTGGGTGATATGGCAAAAATATCATATCATGATTTTACTGTCTCTACTACTACTATGATTCCACTGTCACTTCAAGTCTGGCACGCATCTAATAGACACACATCCGTTTTCTCTCAAATGTTTGCTTTCACTTTAGACACACCTGCACGAACACCAACACAACGGCATGGACACCGACACAAAAAATTTGATTTTGAATTGGTTACATGAGACTCACCAACAGCGGTTACACAAACAAGACAAGATACAATGGAAACATGAGGGCCATTTATACACACAAGACTAATGACTAACAAGAAACACCTGTGAACAATCAAGACGATCAACCAATAAGAATATGACTATACATTGATTTTATACCCTTACACAAAGAAAATCTATTTCCTAATGAATAATCATATATTAAATGATTTAACGGTATATTAGAAAATATACATATTGTCTAAATATATTACAATATATTGAATAATACATATAGAAACAGCACTTGAAGTGGGAAATCTACTCACCTTCAGATGAAAGTTTATACATTTTACATATTTACAATAAATGGAGGGGACATGTTTAACTACGGGTGGTGATGCTGTTTTTAAATGCTGCCAGTGAGCTATAAAGAATGTATGAACGAAGTCACCAGATCTAAATATTCACAACAAACACCCTTTCAACATGAAACTAAGAAATTAGACCTACACTTTCACTGCGTCTCCCCGCATCCTGTCAAATGTTTGTATCCCCCAGGATACGTCGTCCCTTTTAATATGAGCAAAACATGTGTAATAACAATTCTTTTGAACATTTACTCTCCTTTAACAGTCAGAAGCAAAGCATTCTGGGAACTAGTCTGTTGTAACCACTGATTGTATTCCGTGAATGTGTGTATATATGTGTGTAAAGTACATTCACATTTATATGGGAACATGTATGTGCAATATATGTACACGATAAATATTACATGTAATGCCTATCTATAGATAGATACACATTTAGGTAGATTGGGGGCGCATTCCCTTCAAAAATAAACGTAACTTAATCCACTGCGTCTTCAGCAGATCAGATGTCGGGAGTAAATGAAGACTGCTATGTTCTCTCTCTCTCTCTCTCTCTCTCTCTCTCTCTCTCTCTCTCTCTCTCTCTCTCTCTCTCTCTCTCTCTCTCTCTCTCTCTCTCTCTCTCTCTCTCTCTCTCTCTCTCTCTCTCTCTCTCTCTCTCTCTGTCTATTTATCTAACAACATGTAACAGGCTGGAGTGCACAATGAAGCCCTACCACAGAACTGTCCTTTCTCTCTTGGTAGACGTGCAGTTTTCAACAGAATCGTCTGGGTTCAGGCTGCTGTGAGCAGTGCCAGCTGCCCAGTGGAAACTTTTGCTGTCAGAGTTTGCTGTCAAACATCTCATCACAAGTACCAAAAGACAAAAGCCAGTCTTAGATCCTGTTACTGTAATAAATGTCCTCCTAGTGCCACCACACCATAGGAAGACATTAAGTTACTAATCTACTCTCCTCCTGACATTGTTGCTGAAATACTTGTGTGTGTAGTGGGCAGTACATACTTTTTATTTTAATTATAGAGTTTTGTTTTATTTAGTGACTAAAAATGCCAATGCAATTTCTGTGTTTTCTGTTTGAACAGTAATCAATGCTGTTGCATTGTACTGCCACTTAGTGGTACTGCTGAGCAGGGTAACATTCAATACTCACTGTCTGCCATCTAAAATAATATTACTGTATTACTCAATTACTGTAAATTCTCTTTCTCTTTCTGACACGAACAAAGGTAAATAAGGTAAATGCTAAAAAAACGACCACGAAGCTTGCCTTAGTCTATATTTTTTTACAATTAATTTAAATAAAATAGATTCCAAAGACAAGAAAGCCCATAACGCACCTTGGATGTTATCACAAACACACACTTACGCACACTTATCCCCCCAGGTCCTGTTTCAGCAGTGTCTCTATTCCAGTAGCACAGCAAGCAATCAGTCCCTAAGCAGAGCAAACTACGCTGGAGAAAGAACAATTATCCCTGTTGTCTCATCTTTATAACATAAAGACGCATACTAGATTACTGCACCCTGCCTTTTCCAGTGCAAAATATGTGCTTTGTCCCTTTGTTAATTTTATAGTTTATTATGTAATTCAAAGACATAAAAAATGCAGAGAAAGGACTAGGATGCATGCACACATTCATGCAAAATATGTTTGATTGTCACTTTATTCTTTAAAAAATCATTTAAATTGATTGTATTAATAATACATTCATAGACTTGGATTAATATATTTATATAAAAGTCATCTTGCCTGCATCGTCAGTTTATACCTTCATGTTTTCAGATTAATAACCCTATTAGATACATGTAAAGTGTTGGTAGGCCTACAAAAGTAATGACTTTTTCAGGGACCGTCAGACAATTTTGTTGTTGTTGCCTAAAATAGTGTGTAATTCAAGTTGCACAGATGAAATAAAGCTAAAATATATATTCTAAAGTCCTACCAATGAATGACACTATAAATCAGAGTAATGAATGTTCAGTCGCCATGATGATTACTCTCATTTTAAATGGCTTGAGTGTGCCTTTTCTTCCATTGTGGTTCTTTAGGAAAATGCACTAGTCATGGATATGGGGTGGAACTTGTTATATGGTTTGCATACTCATGACTTTTTAAATTTAAATAGTATGTAAAAGAATAAGGCTAGATATGATAATATTTCAAAAGCTTATGTATGAGCTCATCTTTTGATTTTCTGTATGGTTTTATGCCACCTGTAAGAAAATCTCCTAAATCTGAATATATTTGAATATGGTTAGACCCGTGACCTGACCAACCAGATGTGGCCTCATTCATCTCACCAAATGGAGCCATTTCCTCCATAAATTATTCATATTCACCAACCTATGCCCTATGCACACTAATGTGAAAATGACATACTTTATGTTCTGAAAAAATATTCTACAATACACATTTGACACACTATTGTGGGGATATTAGTTAAAGGGATATTTTATTGTTAAATCCCCCATTTGTTTGTCATCAGTGTACTACTAGCATTTTATTGCATTAGTAATTATGATATTGGCTGTAATTCAGTTGAAACAGTTTTTTGGCATGACAGAACAAGACAATATATAGGCTATATATATAGTGGATGAGCTGTTTACTTACTTTTTAATTAGTCTTCCCATTACGTAAACGCCATCATTGTCTTCATTCTGGCCGATTCGAAAATACGCACGAAAACAAGAGGCGGGATTTATCGCACGACCTAATCATATCCATATCCAATCAAAACCGATCATATCCAATCATAGCGCGATGGAGGCATTGCCTCCTCTCACGTGACTTTCCCCCATTCATTAAACCCAAATAATTATAAATTAAGAAATTTAATATATACTAATTAAGATATAAATAATAACATAATAATGTAAATAAAAATTACAAATAAACACAAAATATTATTAATAAGTATTTTTAAAGAATATTAGGCTTTTCAGAAAATGTGTTAAATACATTTTAAAATTATATATAAATAAAATAAAATATTACGAATAAGGGTTTTTAAATAGTATCAAGATTTTCAGAAATTTTATCAAATAAAATATAAATAAAATAATTAAAAGCGTTTTTATCTTTTCTTTGAATTTTTCTGACATCAGAAGTACTTGGGATCAATTTGCGCGCACCCTTGCGTGCGCGCATGTGTTGCGGGAGCGTGCTCTCCGGCGCGCGCCCGTGGAGGGGGGATTTATTTATGAAAAGAAACAGGAAACTCCGTCGATCTTTTCGACACTTTAACAGCAGTGGGAGAAGCCGAGCGTGAGGCTAGGCATAACTGATTGAATTTTCTCTTTATTTTTAATCAACCATGGCCGTCAAGGCATTCGATTGATAACTGACACCCTCCGTTTTTATTTTTTTAAACTTTAGAAACTCCAGCTCCTGGAAAACTCCCGTTTTAAAAGGCTGTGCGCGTGTGTGAAAAGAGTTGGGCGTGAGACGTCGGGGTGTCTCCCTCTTTTGAACCACTTGTGCATGATATTTCTTTATTTCCTCCATTTTTTCGCTGCTTCGACTTCTTATATCGTTTGAAAGCGTTTTAAACTCCAAAAAGATGGGGTGCACCCTGAGCTCGGGCGACAAGAGCGCCCAGGAGAGGAGTAAAATGATTGACAAAAACCTGCGGGATGATGGAGAGAAAGCGTCGCGAGAGGTCAAGCTGCTGCTGCTGGGTGAGTTAGCCGCTCCGCTAGTGGAAAAGCCCTGTAATTGTCACTTAACAGCAAATATAAGCTACTTTAGCATTGGAATTAACATTTACTTAAGATATGAGTCGAGAATAAAGCAGTCAAGTGCATATTTATGGACGCTTGAAACTTTTCTCCCCATAGTTGCCGCGTTGGTGTCTCGGCTAGCATGTAAAGCTAATCCACTCAGAATATCGAATCATTAAACATGAATCATTTTAATAGTGTGATTTTCATGTCTATACATTAGAGATTAGATAATTGCGTTTTTATGTTGCTGTTTTTCTTTTGTTTTGGCTTTAACTTCTTCAAAGTGCTGGTTTGCATATTCGCAAAAATGGCCAGTTAGACGCAAACGGCTCTCGGCTAATCCAGCCAACAAAAGACTAGTTTAATCTAATTTAATCCCCACCGCCTGATTTACTGAGATGGATCTGATAGATTATCCTGCCCCTCATCCAATTATGATAAATGAGCTTGTGCATATGGAGGGTCCTGCTGGGTGCTTGGAGTAAACTGGAGTGGATGATGCTAGATGGGCTTTAAAAGTGGTCCTGGTGGTCTCACAGACATCAGCACACGAGTCTGGAAACTCTTAAACCTGAATGAATGGTATATATTTGACTTATTATTTAAATAGGTTTTCAAACAACAAGCTCTTTAACACTAGAGTAGATTTAAAGAAATACTAAAATGGCAGAAATTGTTATTTTGAGTTGATTTTTATTTATTTTGCATTTAGACCATGCTTATCCCCCTTAGAATGTATTATTATTATTTTATACTAATTCTCTAACAACCCCTTATAGTCTTAGAATTTGCTTTGGGCTAGATTATAACAAAATATTCATATGTAAATTCCTTCAATTTCACGCAAGTTGCTGCATATAAAATCATGTATGTATAGTTCACAGTTTTCTTAGCAGTAGACTTGTAAATTCATTCTGATTTACATAGAGGCCACTTGTTTTTCACTTTCTGATTCCTGTTTTGCATATGTTTCTTCTGTACTTTTCCAGCATTTGTGTGCAAGGATTTTTCGGGGCATTGAGTAATGAAGCCGAACAAAATTATTAGCTTGTGGTGATTTTAAACATTTGCGTCTTTCTTGATTATTGATGGTGTGTGTGCAGCTTAAACATAATATTTATTTCATAGAAAATGCCCCACACTCTGTGAAGAGCAGCACTTGGTACTGTTTACATGCAGTTTAATTCATTTTGAAAAGCTGGAAAGTTGTCAGTTCCCCTGGTTTTTCCTCTTACAAGTGATAATGGTCAACATTTCACTTAGATTTGCCGGTTTAATTATCCGTTTATTGTACAAACCACTTTCCCATCGGTCACTTCTTGCTGTGTAAATTGTTAGAGGATATAAAACCTGCCCTTATACCATCAAACATTAGGGAATTGGCTTTTAATTATGCAGTTAACTGGATTCTCCCTAAGTGCTGAATCATCATACGCCTTCTGTTTGCTGCGTTCTTGGGTTTGTTTGCTTTTTGGGGTTGCGGATCTACAGCATATGTCCCTTACGCCTGCTGTAAAACAGGCTGGACTTCCTGTTTAGACTATAGAAGGGGACAAATGGTGACTGCCAGGATTGTTACTAAGAATAAATTCACTGGTGAGAACAGAGAACTCTTTCACGGGTGGTTGTTTGAAGAATTTTTCGCAAAAGTCAGTGAGTGCCACAAGTGCATATCAAAAAGTAATAATTCTGTTAAAATGATGAGCACCTCTTCACGGTTTAGAGCATGTTGATCGTGCGTCTCGGGCAGTGTTGTTGGTTGCCCTGGAACCGAGGAGCCAGATCAAATTACAGCACCATAAACGCAGCCGCAGGAGACCAAACAAAAGGTGAAACCAGTGCTTTGGGAGTCAAGTTCACTATGTGGCACCAGAAACTTGGAATGATGCATCTTAGAATAAAGCAGTTATCAGTATTATCAGTTTTAGTTCACCCGAAAATAAACAATTCTGTCATCATTTATTCACTGGAAGTCGGAACACAAATGAAGATCTTTTTGATGAAATCTGAGAGATTTCTGTCCTTCCATTGATAGCTACCCAACTACCACTTTGATGCTTCATAAATGCCATAGAGAAATTGTAAAACTAATCCATTTGAATGCAGCGGTTTAGTCAGAATTTTCCGAAGAGACACATAAGAAACATAAACATTCATCAGCACACACATCAGTTGTGCTAAACGGAAGCTCAAACATGTTTGCTTGACATGCGAGAACCAATGAGGTTCATTCGTGTGTTATGCAGCACGGTTTCCGCAAGATGAACCAATGAGGTTTGTTCTTATGCATCAAGCGAGTACGGTTGAGCTCGTTTATGTTCGCTGATCAATGTTTATATGTGAATAAAAGCCTAAATCCGCTCAATCATATGGATTAGTTTTACAATCTTTTTATGAACTTTTTGAAGCGTCAAAATGGTAATTAAGTGGACTGTCAATGGAGGGACAGAATAGAAATCTCTCAGATTTAATTTAAAATATCTTTATTTGTGTTTCGAAAATGATTTACGAAACGTCTTACGGGTTTGTGAAAAAAGATTTTAACGGACCCTCTCACTCAAAATGTTGAACCTACATTGACTTGAATTGAAGTAAAGACCAGAATATCTTACAGACTTGGGCTACTATTGGCTTAAGAAACCGCCCCAGAACACCCTAACAACCAAGTAGCAATGTCCTGACAATGTGGCAACGAGTAGAGCTGCACGATATTGGAAAAAAAGATGACATTGCGATATTTTGTTTTTCTGCGATTATACAATATATTGCGATATAAAAACAATTTCATCAGATGACTTTAATAGCTCTATTTGGAAATATTTAATCATTCTAGCTAGATGTGGGTGATATTGTAGGGGAGTGAATCTGCATTGAAAATAAACACATTACATGCATAGATAAATACAACAGAGCAAAGATAAATAGTTCTTTGTTTGTCTGGCAATTCTAAAAGTACAAATGTATTAATCAAATTTAAAATAACACTGCATAGTCTTCACTGTAAATTAAATATAATTTTGTTAGTTACAAAAATGATTCTCTCTTTGTATTTTGTTGTTTGATTAACATTTAAAGGGACAGCAGCAGGAATATTAGGCTGCTGTCACTTTAAGACCAAATGTGTGTATCCGATATAATGATGCGCATAATTTCTTTCTCTCCATTGTTTACAGTCACGTAAGCCATAAGCAACAGTTTAGGAGGATATTAAAGAGGCGGCATTTTGACAATTTTACATGTTTGTCTGTTCAAGCTCAAATAGATGCAGAAGGGAACAGAATTTGGCGTTCTGTTTCTGCGCGCTCAGAAAATGGCATGCTAGTTTTGAATTGAGTTCTTTTTCACGTTGTCTTGTGCACTAATGGTTTAAAATCTTTTTAATATTTAAACTAACAAAAACTAAAAAGGTGAAATGCAGATGCATGCAGATTTTACATCTAATTCAAGTTCACCACATTGACAAACAGTTGTGCGAGCGGTGCTTCATACATCGCTACACATTTGATTGAAACAATTTGTAGGCAAAATTTCTGAGAGATTTCACAAATGTGTCCGCACTCTTGTTGTTAATACGGGGTTACAATTGCAAAATCTCGAAGAAATTTCACCAGCAGTCTATTGTCAACTATCAAAAAACCCGATAAATATGTTTGACATGCTGGAAGTGGAACTGTTCCTATCTGTTGAACACTTCAATATTTGCTTCTCAGGAAACATTACGACTTTTGTTTGAGTACGATTAATTGTGTGGATGAAGATTAAGGACCACAAGCCTCTCATCAACTCGTGTGGGAGTTTTGTGGGTGTCTCTGGGGTAAAAACAGCGCTCCGTGTTCGGTCTCCTCGCAGTAGGGTTGAATCAGTGTGAGAGATGCTGATGTGGCCTAATTGCTATGTTTGTGCTCTGGGACTGAGAGAAAGAGACGTCCTCCCGCAGGGACGTCCTCAACCACAACTGTGATGGTTAATTGAAATGTTCGCTCAGTGAACGGATGAACTCTAGTCTCACAGAAGAGCTGTATGGGAGAATTTAAATTTTCCTGACCATAGACCAGCTAGCCTTATTCTGAAATGGAGTCATTTTAATTATAAAAATTATATAGATTTTCAAACTTTTATTTTGATGTCGGAGTATTTACATTTAAATACTTATTTGCATGTATAGAAATCTAAAGACCCTATTTTAGAGATAAACACATGAAAAACTGTTTTATTTATTTATTTTCTTCACAAAAACAGATTGGGTTTTTATTTATTTGGGGTGTTTTTTGGAATGAAAAGCAGCCAAATACTTTTATTAAGCAAGGATGCATTAATTTCAAGCGTGCCGCACAAGCCCTGAAAAGTGAAGCCAAAACGTCTCGATCGCCTTTTCGGAGGACTGAGGAGATTGGAGCTTTAAATTTAAAGGGTTAGTTCACCCTAAAATTAAAATTATGTCATTAATTACTCACCCTCATGTCGTTCCAAGCCCGTCAGACCTCCGTTCATCTTCGGAACACAGTTTAAGATATTTTAGATTTAGTCCGAGAGTTTTCTGTCCCTCCATTGAAAATGTATGTCCGGTATACTGTCCTTGTCCAGAAAGGAAATAAAGACATCATCAAAGTAGTCCATGTGACATCAGTGGGTTAGTTAGAATTTTTTGAAGCATCGAAAATACATTTTGGTCCAAAAATAACAAAAACTATGACTTTATTCAGCATTGTATTGTCTTCCGGTTCTGTTGTCAATCCGCGTTCACTAGTCCGCAGTGACGCTGATGACGTAAGACGCTGCTGACGTGTTATCTGGTGCGTCTGTGTATTCGGGTTCAAATAAATATGGCTGGGGAAGAAAATGCAAGTCTTCCTCTGTGTCGAAATCCTTAGACATGTTTCCGAAGATTGTTTTGTTTACAACGTGCGTCTCCCTCAGACTGTAAACGAAGCTCGGGCGCACCAGATACACGTCAGCAGCCTCTTACGTCAGCGGCGTCACTGAACGCGGATCCACAACAGAACCGGAAGAGAATACAATGCTGAATAAAGTCGTAGTTTTTGTTATTTTTGGACCAAGATGTATTTTCGATGCTTCAAAACATTCTAACTAACCCACTGATGTCACATGGACTACTTTGATGATGTCTTTATTTCCTTTCTGGACAAGGACAGTATACCGTACATACATTTTCAATGGAGGGACAGAAAACTCTCGGACTAAATCTAAAATTTCTTAAACTGTGTTCCGAAGATGAACGGAGGTCTTACGGGCTTGGAACGACATGAGGGTGAGTCATTAATGACATAATTTTCATTTTTGGGTGAACTAACCCTTTAATATCTAAATTTCTATAATTAATTTTTTTAAAATAGCAGGAGCGTGTGCTTGTGATACATTCTGCGAGAGTGAGGGCGGGGCCTTGATTTTGCGGCTTTACTTCCTGCTCACTACTGCATGTCTGGTCCCGAAATCGCTACTGCGCAGACTCAAGTTCCAAGATGTCAGCGCCATATTGGGATACTGGCGGCTTCACTTCTGACCAATGGAAGAGAGCGAAGGGGCGTCGTCCATCTTTTTTTACAGTCTGATTAAATTGATCAAAATTGATAGTAAAGATATTTCTAATGTTTCAACAGATTTCCATTTTAAATAAATGTTGTTTGAGTTTTCTATTCATCAAAGAATCCTGAAAAAACGATCACGATTTCCATAAAAATATTAAGCAGCACATCTGTTTTCAACATTGTAGGATCATGTGACACCGAAGACTGGAGTAGATGCTGAAAATTCAGCTTTGCCAGGACAGGAATAAATTACATTATAAAGTATATCAAAATAATTTTTTTTTTTTAAATTGTAATGGTATTTCACAATATTACTATTTTTACTGTATTTTTGGTCAGATCTTGATGAGAATAACTACATAAACTTTTGAAAATCTTACCTACCCCAAACCTTTGAAGTTTGAACAGTATATAATTTTTTAATTTGTATTAATAATGTATTAAATACATCAGCATTATTAATTAACACAGTTGACAGGCCTAAAATCTACCTTTTTTCCTTACAAATTTTCTGTGGACCCTCTTGTGGCCTCTTGGGATTCCCTGAACCCCAGTTTGAAATTTTAGTTAACTGTTTTTAATCTTTATATCTGCTGTCTGTCGCCTGCAATCAAACCTGCGCTGACATGCTTATATGGACATATAGCTAATCTGTTTAGAAAAGTCTCTAATCCCATTACGGTGAGGTGACTTTTAATTAATCCATTAAGATTAACACCTACACTCTTCCTCACATCACTGGTGATTCTTGAAGCCAGTTTGTTTTATACCTCTTGTTAACATACAGGGGAGTGAAATATCCACGTAATGTGTATAAAATAGTTTGTTTCTTTGACTGTTTTGTTGGTTTGTGCCATTTCACATGTCATCAGTTTTCCCACTTCCCTTTTGCTTTTTTTGTGTTTTTAGATCACTTGTTTTCATCATGTGAATAGTAAGCATGCAACAAGACAATATAATTTCAGTAAAAGTCTTTTTTCCTTTCAAGGTTTAAGTTGATAAGGTCTTCTCCCCACCCAGTTATTACTTGTGGTCGAAATCAAAGGAAATAAGATTTTTGCCCGCTCGATCTGATACTGACAACAAGTACTTTTTCTGAGCTGGCAGAAGCCACAAATGCTTGATCGTTTAGAGTCACATCCTCATACTCTTTTATGGAGGAGGGAAAGGTCTGGAATGTTTGGGTGTGTGTCCATCTGGCTAACACACTCTCTTTCTCTCTCACAGGGGCTGGTGAATCTGGGAAGAGTACAATTGTCAAACAGATGAAGTAAGTTTCACCCCCATATGTGTCACCGTAATATGTCAGACTAGTTTCATAACATTTGGAAGTCACGTAGATAGCAGTGTTTATTTAAATTAAATGTGCATTACATAATCATTCGATTATGGACATGACTTATTAAGGGACTTCCCTGCATTTGTCAGACTATAATAACCTTTTAGCATTTTAAACATTACTCAAAGCCACTAGAATTAAAAAAATAGATTGGTGCAGTGATGACGTATTTTGTTACCAGTCTGGTTCCCTCAACAAAAACCCAATAGAATTTTTCTATTGGCTTTTGGATTATTGCAGAAAATAAACTGTCCAACAAAAGTCTGTTTATGATTCTTACACGTTTTGTTCATGATAATCTTCACATGAACACAACTTTTATGTATTTTGAAGCCTAAATACAATTCGGAAGTAAAAAGCTTTGCATAGTTAATAAACAAACTACACCACTATTGCATAACTTTGTCACCACCTTAAAGTTAGGGTTGGCAATTTTCAGAGCAGCTAGCAATAGCAAGCTAGCTTTGAAAGCATGAGATCCCACCCTCCCTTCAGAGCGTCTCCAAACCACGTCTCCTTCAAAACCCATGAATGCACACAGCAGAGTTTGCAAAGCATCACAAGACGAGAGACGGCGTTAAACTACCTCATGTTTCAAAGCACATAACATTACAATAATAATGAACATAACTTAAAGAGCGCTGACCTGTGTCACCTGACTGCTGCAGATTCATTTCGGTGTTGACATAGAAACGCATAAATTTGAGTCACGAACCTCTACAAGTATAACATCATGGGTTTCCATCTCTTCCAAATTACAGTAGTTATGGCATCAACGCAGCATAAGCTCATTGATTTGGTTCGGGAGGAACTGTAAAAGGTGGTTGTGGTGCTCGGGGACCGACGCAGAGGTATGGAAATACATATGTTGATAGGCAGGTAGGAGATCGTATCATTGCATTCGAATGCATGGTTGGACGAACATTTTATGGTCCTATGCCTTCCACAAACGATATATATATTATATATATACATATAAATACTTGTAGAGAGACTTGTAGCCAGCATAACAAAAGATGGTTCTGCTACAGATCCCCTACCCTGCCTTTAATCCATCAGCAACTTTTTCAGTCTTTATTTAAAAAGCATTTTCCCTGAAACTTTGACTTAAGCCCTATTCGCACGGGATTAGTATTATCTGGGGACCTCGTGTGATTTAAAAATTACCCCGCCACATCTGAAGTTCGTGTGGCGCATTCGCACGGGATAACCGAAGCCTGTGATTTTACTCGAATTTACTGACTTATCTCCCGGATATGACGTCAATAGGCTTGGAAATTTCTTTTCGTTATAGGTCTAGCTGTATGAAATATTATGACATAAACAGAATAAAGTTCCTTACCGCATGCTGCTATACATGTCATTCATCTTCATCTAATCATTCGTTTTGTTTTTGCTCTTCTGATGATTTTCAGCTTTCACTTTCTGCAAGTTGTGCAGTTGCGATATGACCCAGCACCCAAAATACTATCAAAACACTCCAAACCAGCCTCCATTCTTCGCGAAAGATGGATAAAAAGGCGCACATGAAACAAAAACCTTGAAAAAATGATATACGATCCGGCCAAATCACAGAGATGCCGATTCGCGCGGGACTAATATTATCACAGGACCTCTGTGTACGGCGAAATATAGTAGGTAATTTGCGGGGGAATTTTTACTTTACAAATTACAGACATGGCCGATTCGCACGGGATTAAGACCACAGACAAACTCCGCAATTATTACAAATTACTATATGTCACCAGATAATACTAATCCCGTGCGAATAGGGCTTTAGAATAGTTTGCAAGAGCGAGATTATAAACACAGTGAGGCTGTGAAAGTGGATTATTGACAAGTAAAAGCTTTAAAATAAAATGAGCTGTATTACGCATGTATTTTATGTTATAAGATTAGGGCTGGGCAATATGGCCAAAAAAATTAACACAATACATGTTTTCATATCAGTTGAAATCAGTTAATTTCTTTGTTTCCGCATGTGCTAATGGGTGATTGTTTCAAGTCATGAAACGGGTTTGTGTTGCCTGACTTTGATGCGTATCTTCAGCACAGTTTGCAGTGCAGGCTGCAATATTAATATTACATGTTTTATCTCTGAGAAATGCACATTTGACAGTAGTAGTAGTAGCTTGGGTTAGGATGCTGATATAAATTTGCTCATTAACAAAAACGGTAATATCTGTAAAAATGGAAACAATCGTTTTATTAAAATTAGCCATTGGTCTTCCATAGTATCATACATTAGATCATAACCACAGTTAAATCCACGCATATAATACCTCCCTACCATGATAAAATGTAACTTTTTGGTTTCTATGGTGTTTGTATGAAAACAGTAGCCTAAATGCATTGTCTAAATGCACAAATGCTATAGCTTAATCATAAAATACTGTAATTATATTCCATTACTCCTCCTACATTAATAATATAATAAAATTCTACATGAATATCATAATAAAATTCTACATGAATATCCCACATTTCTGTCACAATACCATGGTGCTGTTATTGTTACTACAGTAAATCCATGGTAAATGATGGCGATTTTTAGATTGAAAAGCCTTCTGACTGTATCGTTGCGCACAGTTTCTCCTTTAAACTACAGTAGTCAACATTTGAAGTAGATCAAAACCTTTCATCAAAGTTATGCATGAATTTTTAACAATACCCATTCTTGTCTTAGGACAAGTTTGATAAACTTTTTTGATTCACTTCAAATGTTGACTACTGTAGTTTAAATCTGAGAGACATTTGTGTTCTTCGTTGAATTTAAGCGCTTCTCTCAGTGTGACTGACACCGATCGATCAGCGAGTAAACGTAACTGCTATAGCCGTTTAAACTTTGAGCAGAGCTGATAAATGGTCCGTGTGGCGCGGTTCAAATTAGTAGCACTCGATCCACATTTGACGCATTAACATTATATCGAACGTTTATCGAACTCTCATCGCTTTATCGAGAAATGATATTGCGATAATTATCATTATCGTTTTATCGCCCAGCCCTATATACGATCAAATGTGAAAATATCTTGAGCTTCTTATCCATACACCTTTTTTCTGGCATTTAACCAAAAACCCCACTGATGGAACTGCAAGTGCTAAAATGCTAACTTGTTTCTGGGTTTTGGCCAACAAAAATGCATCATCCATGCAGCACTCAATAGGGCAAATATAATGACATATCTGCACTTTTAATGGGTGTTCAGCAGAACGCTTCCAACCTCTTCGTCCAGGACTGGATTCATAATATACATGCCGGGGACTATTAGCTTTATTACTTCAATTAATGGCATTGTCTTTCTCCCACAGAATCATCCATGAAGCAGGCTACTCAGAGGATGAGTGCAAACAGTACAGAGCTGTGGTCTACAGCAACACTATCCAGTCCATCATCGCCATCATAAGGGCCATGGGCCGCCTGAAGATTGACTTTGCGGATGCTGGGCGGGCTGTAAGTGCTGCTGTTATAAATTAAAGTGGGGTTAAATGCCTACCAAACATATTCCAGGCCTCTTATTTATGTAATGATAAAGTATCAAAAGGAGATCAAGAGAACGATGGATTTGATTGGCTCTCTTTCAGGATGACGCTAGGCAGCTGTTTGTTCTGGCCGGCTCTGCAGATGAGGGATACATGACAAGCGAGCTGGCTGGGATCATCCAGCGGCTGTGGAAGGATGGAGGCGTGCAGGCTTGTTTCAGTCGCTCCAGAGAGTACCAGCTCAATGACTCTGCCTCATAGTGAGTTTACCTCTCTCTTATTTTTTTGGCATATTTTCTGCCCTGCACAGCCAATTTCCCACATAATGAACTTTTCTCAACCCACATATTGCTGCTCCATTTCCATTGTGGCCACTGACCACATCATTGACTCGTGTACTGCGTGCGGACATTTCTATTACGTTGAGCCGAGTTATTATTGACATTATTCCATCCATTATGGCCCATGATTCAAATATGCTTTATGCAAACTTTGAGAACACAGGACAAATTTGCATTTTCGAAAAGCATGCAGTAAACCCTTACCTTTTGCATACAGCCCAGATGAAAAAGACATCTTTCCAATTGACAATTCTATGGAATAATAAAAAATGCGATGTGTCTGCCCATTGGCTAAAAAGATAAACCATTTTGAATGAATTTAACTCTACCATTCAAAAGTTTAGGGTCGGTCAAAAGAAGTCTCTTATGCTCACCAAGGCTGCATTTATTTGATATAAATGACAGTAAAAACAGTAATATTATGAAACTTTATAACAATTTAAAATAACTAATTTGTATCGTATTTTCTGCACTATACGGCGCACCGGATTATAAGGCGCACCTTCAATGAATGACCTATTTTAGAACATTTTTCATATATAGGGCGCACCGGATTATAAAGCGCATAAGATACTGGAGTCAAACGTTGGACTGGGTTTGCGTTATGCATCCACTAGATGTCAACAAAACAGTCAGATAAAGTCAAACTTTATTAAGCGCTCTGACAACTCTGTTCACTCCCATGGTAACGTTGTTCAAACGTTAAAAAGGAAAACTCCGGTCAATTTTAACATTGAGCTCATTTTTTTTAAATTTGGAGTGCTGTCAGTACAGATAACAACGACAAAAACCGGTGTTGCCTACACCGTGTTATCCTCTTTTTAAAATTTGCACCCTGTTGACTTAAACGGGACAAGTTTTAAACCTGCTTTTAGCCTCTATAACAACCTTAATGTGTCATTACAAGTGCACAGCCATGTGAGTGAACACGGTGAATCTGACTGCACATACCCGTATTTTCTTCCTGTTTTCGGTCGAAGTCCACAGTAGGCGATTGTCGAGTGCGCGCGCGATCATTGGTAACTAAGCAACAGTGGAGACTCGGACTGTCAGCCGATGACGGTGCTGTGTGGTGTTCTGAGAATATCAGCTCAAATGGATAGTTCATCCGAATCAGATGTTGAACACACGGAGGTTTGATCGCGCGCGCGAACTCGACAATCGACTACTGTGGACTTCGACCGAAAACAGGAAGTAAATACGGGTATGTGAGCTGGCTGAATAAAGAGATGATTCCTGCCTTCGTGAAAGCTCGGATCACAGTTGAGACTGATATATCAGCCCTCGCATCCACGATCCATTGGCAGATAGTGGCGTAAGTCGCCCGGCGCTGTCTCCCCATCTTGGTGAACGTGTGTTCACCATCCATATATAAGGCGCTCCGGATTATAAGGCGCACTGTCGTTTTTTGAGAAAATTAAAGGCTTTTAAGTGCGCCTTATAGTGCGGAAAATACGGTATTTGAATATATATTAAAATGGAATTTATTTTTGGAAATGGAATTTTCAGCATCATTACTCAGGGTTCTTACGGAGTTTGGAAAAGTATGTAATTTTAAGTAATTTCCAGGTCTGGATAAGTATGGAAAAGTTTGTGTTTCCAGACTATTGCCCCTATTCAGTTTTCTAAAATATAAAATTAGGAATATCTAAAAATACATTTGATACAAGCAGAGTTTTTATTTTTTTAATGGCCTAAGTCTAGTGATTGTCGAACACAATTGAATAAATTAAAGGCGTAAATTTTCATTACGCAAAGCTCTGTCTTTTACCATAAGCCAAGCTCTTTTGAACACTAATGGATTGTGCGTGTGCCACTCAAACCAGCAACAGATAAAGGAGCAAATGATCATCTAAATCAGACTGTACTTTGCGGTTTGGTGATCAGTCAACATCAAACCGACGTGTCAGAGGTAAAAAAAAATGGCATTTTAGGTTTCTGCTCATGTAAGCGCATCACTTCAAGAACACCAGTAAAAAAACAACAACCTAAGAATATTTACAGATGACTATATACCAAATGTAATACCATCTGTTATTGAACCTCTTATGTTAAATGTGTAAGAACCATTTGTTAAATAGTATTTTGTGAAATCGAATTTTGAAGTGGAAAATGTGTAGGAACCCTGATTACTCCAAGCTGATGAAAAATAATGACCATTTTCAAACCGGTTTAGCTAAAGCCTGTCATTGGGCAGACAGGACCGCCTCAAACTTGCACTATTGGTTGAGCCAGGTTTTTACTATAATTGGATGGTTAGGATACTCAAACCAAGCAAAAGCACTATAGTTACACTTTTCTGTGAAATCAGCTTATTTTTTTAAATTAAAGACTTTAAAGGGATACTTCACCTCTGGGAGGATGAATGTGTTTTTAAAATGGGTCATTTATGTAGAAGAAATGTGAAATTATTTTTGAATTTGGAGCTTTCTAGACTGAGAAAAGCCAGAAAATGGTTTATGTGGATGAAAGACAACAACTCCCAGAATGCACTTGCTTCGCTGCCCTAGGAGGCCACGCCTACTGGTAACTAGTGCAGCAGTTAAACAACAAGTCTAGGCCACTAGTGAGTCTCCGTGATGAGTCTGCCCGGGATTTCGAGATCACCCAAAATGTCCGGGATTCGGCTTTTGCGTTCTACAGTCATCATTCATCATGTTTACTGTGGACGAGCAGGACGAGACTGAGGGCCACGGGAGAACTGCGCGAGGCCGGTGGCGTGATTACCGATGAGCGACACCTGTGAGACGCACCGGTCTCGTATCTCTCACGGAGGAGCGTGAATATTCTTAGCAATGTTAAAACGCACATCAACCGATCACTTGTTTAGCGTTCATGTAAACACTACATTCAGATTCACCAATCGGAATGAATTCAGTTAGATTGAAACAAACGGTGTGCATGTAAACAATGAATGGCGACTGCAGAAAGCAAAAGCTGAATCCCGGACATTTTCGACGATCTCGACGGCCGGATATGTCCAGGAAAAAGTCGATGGTAACCCCTAAAACTCAGCTTTCTCCTATTACTCAGCTTTCTCCACAGAACAAGAGTCTGCTAGCTTAGCTTCCAAAAAAGATGGCTGACACTATGTATACGTTCTGGGACTTAGATCATCCTCTATGGGCGGGTTGAGAACATGCGGGACAGCCCCTACTACTGGCTGTAGTCTTTAGCCTCTGGCCAAAAAATCCTCCGATGACGCAAAAATCGTCATTTTGCGTCATCGGAGGATTTTTTCCAGACAAAAAATACATAAATCTCGTCTCAGGGGGATATGAGGGTGAAAAGCAAGGTAATTTGAAAATAATACAGGTTTTCTACTAATACAAAGCTTAATGCTAAATCCTGAAGTATCCCTTTAAGTAGATTTTGAATAACTGATTTTTGTATAATAATAATCAATCTGTATTTTCTCTCTATAGTTACCTGAATGACCTAGACAGAATATCCAGTCCTTCTTATGTCCCAACTCAGCAGGATGTCCTGAGGACCAGGGTGAAGACTACTGGTATTGTGGAGACCCACTTCACTTTCAAGGACCTTCACTTCAAGTGAGTATAGCCATTGTAACTGCACACGCCAAAACAATGATAAAATCCATGTTTTCTGAAACGTGCAGTACCTGAGTGTGAACGGCGTTTGACTTTGTCTGATGTCCTTCACTTTTTATAGTAGTCTTTGTTTGAGTTTGTCTGATTAAACTTTTAATTATGTACCACAGTTCCTTGAAAATATCATTGTGTGTTCAGTGTGACTATCTCAGAGTGCATCTCACCACCCACATCTCCTCTACTTTCAGAATGTTTGATGTGGGCGGCCAGAGGTCCGAGAGGAAGAAATGGATCCACTGCTTTGAGGGAGTGACCGCCATCATCTTTTGCGTGTCTCTCAGCGACTACGACCTCGTCCTGGCTGAAGATGAGGAAATGGTGAGCACTCAAGCAAGATCTCTTTTCAGTGTCAGCATCACGAAACAGAAACTTTGCCTTTTAAAGTTCCTCTCAAACAGTGCTTGGTTTCTTGTCTTGTAGAACCGAATGCATGAGAGTATGAAGCTGTTTGACAGCATCTGCAACAACAAGTGGTTCACGGACACCTCCATCATCCTGTTTCTCAACAAAAAGGATCTGTTTGACGATAAGATCAAAAAAAGCCCGCTTACTATTTGTTTCCCTGAGTATACTGGTATGAATAGCTTAATCTGTCATTCCTATTTATAAATCTATATATTTTTCTAGAATATTTAATGTGATTGAAAATTAATTATTCTATTTCTACAATATTAGAAAAAATATCAATTATGTAATTTTAATATGCTTTCTGTCTCAGGTTTTTCATTTTTTTTTTTCTCTAATGTTTTAAAATATATTATATAAATGATAAAATGTGATATGCTTTTCTGTCTCATTGGCATTTCTCCATTTTAACTGTGTGAAACTCTCTCCAAGGATCCAGCACGTATGAGGACGCGGCCGCTTACATTCAGTGCCAGTTTGAGGACCTGAATAAGAGGAAGGACACCAAAGAGATTTACTCCCACTTCACCTGCGCCACCGATACCAAGAACGTGCAGTTCGTCTTTGATGCCGTCACTGACGTCATCATCAAAAACAACCTTAAGGACTGTGGGCTCTTCTAAAACGAGCCATCTCACTGGTGAGCAGAAACAGGAATTTCAATGAGTTCATTATGATTTGGGTAAAACTGTATATTTATCCATCCAACGTTTACTTCCGCAGTGTGACGCGAGTGGCCTGACGTGAAACCTTTGGGGAGAACCAGAGTTAGGAGGAAGGTCAACCATGAACCTGAATGTTGAATGCGTTACTTAACTTTATATTTATGTTCTCCGAACATTTTAGATTTTTTTTTTTTAGGGCGTTTTAGGGGAAAAAAAGCATTTTGTGTAAAATATTTGTACAACTGTAATTGTTGCTGGAATTTTTCACCGTTTTAAGACGTTGACTTTACAGGTCTTTTTTAAAGGGTATTTTTCATTCAAAGGGTTTTGGGGAACATTTTTCTGTCTCTACTCTGAATATTAAGGTCATGTGCCTTGCAGTTATTGCTGCAGTGCTTCCCCCCTCTTCAACCAAGTTAAATATGAGCCAGTTGATATTTATCCACACAGCTATTATCTCTTCAATAGTAGTTTAGACCATTGAAAGCTAGATATTTTTAAGACCAAACTCCTGTGGGTGATCTCAGAGCTGTGAATTTTAAATGGTGAGTCAGAATAGCTTATCCGAGAACAGCCGTCATTACCAGCACAGTGTGTGCATATTATGTCAGATTTGCCTGTGATTGGAATGATGGAAAAGCTGTGGTGAGCCCTGAAATTTGCTGATGAATTGGTTCCTCTGCACCTGCAAATCATGAACAGTTTTAATGGAGAACTCCGCAAAAGGTCAACATTTTGCATTAATAGGCATTTTTACTGATCAAAGGGAACCACTTTTGAATACATTAAAAGGGACCAAAGAATTTCTCCTTACAATTCCTGTAACGCTTTTCATTTTTGCACTAGGTCCACATATACCCATGTTACGTAACAAATTATTTGACAACCTGTAGAATGTAATGTTTCATAGAAGCCTTCAGTAGGAGCACAAACGCCTTTTCTGATAGTAACACGATCAATTAAATGGTTTTTAAACTACACATCCCTTAAATGTAAGTTCTTATTGGATGGGAACAAATGTTGACTAATATCCACTATTTTGCTAATAAAAATGCTGTTGAAATGGCGGCATCCTGAAATAAGACTTCTGGTTTGAAGAGTCTTTCTTTTTACTTTTAAAATGAGAATAGTCCGTTAATTCTCTCCTTTACATTAACCCAAAAACACATTTGCAAGAGTGCCTTTGCTTTAAATAGAGGTTTTTCAAGTGTTTGAGAGATCCATAAATGAATATTTCCCCCTTAGGAAAACACTAGTTCTAGCATGACATAAGGTTGTTGAAACACTGAAGCACACTGCACTCTTGTGGCGAAGACAAGATAAAGCAGAAGTGTTTCCCAGTGGCCTTTAGTTGTCATGGTATAACAGGCTGGAAAATTATTTGAATAGGAAAAAGTTTACAGATTAAAACATTTATTCTCTGTCCTTCATAGCATTTGTTTTAATGCTGGAAGTCTGTAAAGCCACCTTTCCACTATATATAAAAGTCCCTAATGTTTTTTTGTTTGTTTTTTTGCAGCAATGCCATTAAAGATCCATTTTGGATTGGTCCTTTATTTTGTCTATTGGGAATTGATTGGACGGTTTGCTATTGGTCGATCTCTTGTGAGTGACAGGTTGATCGTGCCAGTAAACGTGTCCTCAGAGAAGAGACTGCAAGAGTGAGAAGTTATTTTTATTAAAGATGACGAGAGCTGATGAATTTAAAATAACAATGTGCACGGATAAATCTTTTATAATAAGGATGCTGTAATATTCCATAAAAAAGAAGAATTGTTCATTTTGATTTCATGGTGATTTTATTCACTAGATCATCCAAATGTCCATGTGACCCAGGCTCTATTTTAGCTTCAAATTGGGATTAAAATGTAAGTGATTTGACTAATCTCTCAGGCCTCCTGCGGGAAGATCAAACAGATGACTAATAATGTGGAAGGTAAGAAAGAGATGGAGAATCTGATCAAAAGAATCCATACTTTATCACACCGGAGCTTCAATATCCCGATCAGACACAGCATCTCTGTCTGTTTGATCAACCACATAACATTAACCTTATAGATTAGCCTGACTATTTTAGCAACTTTAATCCACTCCGTGTACTTTGTGCATGCCAAATGGGTGCAATTATTTCTGAATATTGCATATGCCAAGGCACGATAGCTTTTAGGGTGAATTTATGGGCATTTATTGCTGAATAAGGTCCCTTGTGTGGTAGTAATACTAATGGATTTGAACTAATGGACATTAGATGTAGATTGAACATGTACATGTTTTAAAGGTTTTATTATAGCTCTTATATCCTGATTGTAAAATATGTGCCCGTAAAACTGTTGTCAATAAGTCTAGCAAAAAATATAGACCTTTTATGGTTGAAGAAATTGAAAAAGCCTTGTAATCCTAATCTAGACAATATTTACTGAACACATTATCCACTTTAATCTGTATATAATCTGCATGATCTAATTATCATAAATGTTGCTGAATCTCGTATATTTTTTAAACAACCATTATTATTAATCATACTAACAAAAATTATAATGAATTTAGATTCCTGGATGAGTTTAGAATTATTTCATTACTCATGGATACATATGACGGTATCCATTGACTTCCATAGTATTTTTTTTCCTAGTATGGAAGTCAATGGGGCTCATCAACCGTTTGATTACCAAAATTCTTTATAATATATTTTGTGTTCAGCAGAAGAAAGAAACAACATGAGGGTGAGTAAATGATGTCAAAATGTTCATTTTTGGGTGAACTATTCCTTTTGAATGAAACGTACTCGCAATTTCTTCTCGAAGCTATACGAGTTTTAAACCATAATGTAAACAAAAGGTTTTTCGTTGTCGTCTTGATTCTTGTCAAAGAATGCAATATGAAATGGTGTGAAAAGCCTATCATCGGCTCGGCTGTATCTAGCGAGCTTCCTACCTAAAGCATTTTTGGCCAAAATTGCTGTCTAGGTAGACACGTATTTTATATGAGTTTGAAATTAGTTTAAACTGCACTAAAACTGTTCTAAAGTGAGCTTTAGATAGTACTAATGTTATGAGTCGACTCGATCCTTCAAAGAACCGATTTTTTTTCCAGCGACGTTGGGATGGGAATTGAGAGTCGATTCCTCAAAGATAGTTCCGGCCCGGGCGTGACTGTGTTTAATACCTTATTAACCAACTACACATTATAAATAGAAGATTACAAGTGGGTATTTTATTCTTCCAAATAACTTTAATATTTTGAATCCATTCACCAAAAATATTCGTTTACTGATTCCTTGACTCTTTCTGCAGGTTACACAGTACTGTGACAGTAGGCCTACACAGTGGCGGCTCCAGACAATTTTGATTGGGGGGGCAATGGGGGGTCCTGGTCATTTCAAGGGGGGTCTCATGAAAACCAACAAAAAATACAGTGGACACGGCTAATAACTGCATATTGCTGCTACTTAACGAAATGGTAAATGGTAAATGGACTGCATTTATATAGCGCTTTCACAGACCCAATGGCCACCAAAGTGCTTTACATATTGCCTCACATTCACCCATTCACACACCGACGTTTTTTTGTTTTTAATTAATTAATCAATTGCAGTTTGCAAACAATATGCTCGAACTTTAATTGCCATAGCCACACCCATGACAGAAAACATATTTACAAAATAGTATCCTCCTCATCCTCCAATTCCTCAGTGTCCTCTGTTTCCAGTCTTTACTAAGAAATCCTATGAAAAATTATTTACAAAATCTTCTGCAGGACAGTTCAATTCTTTACAATAATATAATATATTATAAAAGAAAATTAAGCTGTTACACTGAGATGGTTTAGGAAAACCATAAAGTGTTTTTGTAAAGTCAATTAATTGTACAGGCAGCATTAAACCATCAAAGTTAAATGATTGTTTATAGCTTATGAATTTCCTAGCCTATATTTTC
The DNA here is from genome assembly GCF_029890125.1 of Rhinichthys klamathensis goyatoka. Lineage (NCBI taxonomy): Eukaryota > Metazoa > Chordata > Actinopteri > Cypriniformes > Leuciscidae > Rhinichthys > Rhinichthys klamathensis. Next base: position 1,182,976 of record NW_026606828.1, read on the forward strand.
TTTAGCAGGGGGTTTCAAACTTTTTAATGGCAATGAGCCCTAAACAATACCCTTGTGAGATTCTTTATTTAGGCTTATAATATAATACAATATTTGCCCAATATAATATAATATAAAAAAAATGAATTGAAGTATTTGAAGTGATAGTTTAAATGCTTCAATTTGTTTTCATATAATATTATTATAATATGAAAACAAACTGAAGCATTTACTGTAAATAGCTAGATCTAATAGCTAAATATTTTCAAGAAAAGTCAATATGTGAACTCTTTTATAGTAGCCTAATCTAACCATGCCTGAAACTATTTAAATCTATGTAAACTAATAATGTATTTTGAGTTTGCACGCGGGTGGGTGTCTGTAATTGTTACCATTCTGTGTCCATCATCCGTTATTTCTACCACTTTAATCAAACCACTCTTCTTTAAAACATGATATTGTGATTTTATTTCACATGTCTTTGCGTTTCTCGTCGCCTCTCGTATTGAGCTATTTGGTCCGCACACACGACTCACTGCCAATCACACGCGCTCACATCATTCTCTTTCTTTGAAACCTGTTAACTGCACTCACCAGTTTGAGCACTGCAATTATTTCTCACATACAATCAAATGGATTTCCCCACACATTTCGCGTCAGTCCTCTGCGTGGCATATTATTCTTTTCTGCGCGGCCGCGGCATCAGAAGTGCACGACCGCGCACGCGCGCAGCTTAGAGGGAACGTGATTCTTATTTTATATATTTTGTACGTCGAATAAATTATTAATTATTATTGTTCTGCGTAGTTTGAAGATAAACATTTTTAAATATTTATCCCGGATATATATTTTTTTAATCAGGAAGGGGGTGGGGGGTCAAATGGGGGGTCAAAGCATTTTTTGGGAGGGTCTTGAGACCCCCCAAGACCCCCCCTGGCGCCGCCTCTGGGCCTACACCAGTAAAACCCTTTCACACAGCGCTTTGAACCCGGCAAATTGCCGGAGTGCCTTCTGTGTGAACGCAAACACGACCCGGGATCGATGCCGGGTTGGGGACCTAGTAACATTGCCGTGTTCAGACCCGGAACGCGCGCTGTGTGAACAAAAGCCGTAACCAATGCCGTGTCGTAATGATGACGCTGAAGTGAAGTGAAAGCAGGCTAGTGAAACGGTACGTAATGCGCTAGTTTATGATCGAATCAGAGAAAAAAATGCACAAGCGTGGTTTCTCCAGAGAGAAATCGCAGCTCATAAGCAAACTATACACGTTGCTGAGACATTACATGTCACATCAATGTCACGTGTCTTTCCGGAACATACACGGGTTGTGTGTGAACGCGCTCTCTGATTCCGGCAAATCACTGACAGTGTGAATGAAGCAAAATCAAACGAACCCGGGTCAAATCCCGGGTCGCTTTATCCGTGTATTTTCCGGAATCTCTGTGTGAAAGGGGCTTAAGTGGCGACCAGTGAATGTCTTTAGGAGTATTACAAGCGAGTGAGTCTCTCAACTGGTTTCGTTAAAGTTACCATGAAATCAAAATGGACCGTTCTTATTTTTTAATGGGATATTGCAGTATGTATCATAAATGATTTATCTGTGCACAATGCACATCACACTACAGATATGTCACATTAGGGAACTTGTAAAAAATAAGTCTAATGACAAATGTATTATTATATTGAGTGCATGCATGCATGCTACCCTTGGACACTGTCTGGCCACGCCCTAGCAACCATTAAGAGCACCCTAGCAAACGTATAGCATGAATAAGCCATATCTCAGCACCAGAACATCACAAAGACACATGGTTTGACTCTTGATTCGGGTAGACATCCAGTCTTTTAGTTTCAACCTGGTAACTGTGTAGCCACACCCTAGCAACCATTTAGAGCACCCTAGCAACAGTATGATATGAATAAGCCATATCTCAGCACCAGAACATTACAGAGATACAGGGTTTGACTCTTGATTCGGGCAGACATTCAGTCTATTAGTTTCAACCTGATAACTGTGTAGTCACACCCTAGCAACCATTAAGAGCACCCTAGCAACTGTATGACAGCATTAATAAGCCATATCTCAGCACCAGAACATCACAGAAACACAGGGGTTGACTCTTGAATTGGGCAGACATCCAGTCTATTAGTTTCGACCTGGTAACTGTGTAGCCACACCCTAGCAACCATTAAGAGCCCCCTAGCAACCGTATGACAGCATGAATAAGCCATATCTCAGCACCAGAACATCACAGAGACACTGGGTTTGACTCTTGATTCCGGCAGACATCCAGTCTATTAGTTTCAACCTGGTAACTGTGTAGCCACACCCTAGAGCACCCTAGCAACCGTATGACAGCATGAATAAGCCATATCTCAGCACCAGAACATCACAGAGACACTGGGTTTGACTTTTGATTTGGGCAGACATCCAGTCTATTAGTTTCAACCTGGTAACTGTGTAGCCACACCCTAGCAACCATTAAGAGCACCATAGTAACCATATGGCAACATAAACAGTGTGATATCTTACACTGTGATGTCTCATGTGATATCTCAGTATCACAACATTGCACAGACAAGTTAGCTTTCTAGCAATCACGAGTTAGCTTTCAATCACGCAAAAGACCCTTGTGCAGAGTTTGTCCATGGCAAGCACCATTCACATTTTCTTCAGAAAATGTACGTCTAGTTTTTTTTATTATACTTATTATATTTGAGTTAGTAACTCAACAGATAACACCCCCCCCCCCCCCCCCCCCAAAAAAAACCCAGAAGAATAGAAAATGTAAAGATTTTGCCAATCAGAGATCTCTAAGCTTGCCAATTTTATGAAGAAAAATAATCACATACAGTTTTTTTCCCCTTACGAGTATTTGTTCTTGAATCAGATCTTGCTAATAGACTCGATATGTTCCATAAATCTCTACAACAACATAACATCCTGTTTAAGCCACCTTCCATTGCACATCTCCCTTCTCTTTTCCTCCAAGACACTTTTGCGTGAAGCCCGCTCTAAGGAATGCACTAGCATTCCTGCCTCCTCGTAGACATCACATCCGGGTCACTCGGCAGTCAGCGTGTAAGCGAGCGTGCTCCTCCATCCAGTTGCGTACTGCTGCTGCAGCTCTCAGCGCAACTCCACCGCATGCAACATGGATACTACGAGCAGCGGCCAGCCGCGGAGGATCTGAGCGCGCCTCGGGACACGCCACACTGGGGCAGGGATGAGGTGCCATCCAGCAGACGCACACTGGTAGGCGAGTCGTCAATTGTCAGCGATGTCAAAGAGTCTGAAGAAGAAGAACCACTGGACGAACAAAGTCCACGAAGCGGTGCTCACCAGGAATAAGGAGGGCGAGCTGGGGTTTGACTTGAAAGGGGGCGCCGAGAATGGCAATTTCCCTTATTTTGGGGAGGTGAAGCAGGGTAAGGTGGCCGTCCAGAGCGGCAAGCTGTCCCAGGACGAGCTGCTCTTGGAGGTCAACGATACTCCTGTGGCAGGGCTCACCATCAGGGATGTGCTGGCCGTGATCAAGCACTGCAAAGACCCGTTCCGGCTGAAGTGCGTGAAGCAAGGTGAGGATAAACATCTCTGGGTGAGAACGAGCGAGCGACCCCTCCACTGTCTGGGACTGCTGTCTGTCTGCACATTATTTCAGCAGAAATCCTGTTTGTACACACAAAGGTGCATTTGGATACGGCGCGCGTTCGGTGTGGTTATCGATTCGATTGTAGCCGCGAACGTTCCATTGTCGCTTGTGGCAACAGAAGTTACAATGTAGCGGATTGTCACATAAACGTTTCAATATAATTAGAGATTTGTTTGGATTTTAAGCACCGTGGAATCATGCGCGAGGGGGCAGAGGTTGTTCCTCCCCGTGTCAGAGATATTTTGGCCAGAGGGTCCGCCATGGGCGAATATTTGAAGGCAATTTCATTGATCTCGTAAATTGCACGGTGGCTGTGGCAAGCCTTCTAAACATTTATTCCGTAGCACTAAGTAGTAGCTATAGTTACTAGTTCTTAAATTAGTAGTAGAAAATAGCAGTATTTTACTAGTAGGCTACTATTAATTGACTAGTGAGTAGCTAATCCAGTGTTGACTTAAATTATTTTAAAATCTCAGTAGCAACTATTTATTAGATACTAGGTCGTATTCCAGTAGTGACTTGTATCACTAATACTTATGCATACTAGTACTTATTCTTTTGTTACTACTCACTATCATATAGTGACAATTAACTAGGCAATTGTCACCGGTAATTTTTTGCCATTGAATTCTTTGTTGATCTGTGTTCACTTTCAAATAACAAATATTTTCTAAGTACGTACTCCATTCGTTGCTGGTCGCATTGTTCTAGTTATTAACTATTTATTTTCATACTATAACTTATTCTATTAGGTTGTAGCTTATTAAATTAAGTACTAGACTAGTCCTTGAATAAGTAGTTTCCCAGTATCAATCAGAGTTATTATCATAAAATAAACTATTAAAAACATTTTTGTTAATTGAAATAAAGCTTAAAATGATATATAAATATTAGACATGAATGAATGAACAAGGCATCTATATAGCGCTTTCATACGTACTACTGTACACACAAAGCGCTTTACAATTATATCAGGGCATTTCTGATATGGGACATGTAAACTAAACGAAAATTTTTAAAACGTTGCCTGTTGAAGCACTACAATTACTAACTGGAAATAAACAAAAACTAAAATCTGAGAAAAAAAAAATCAATTAAACTTAAAAATGACAAAGGCACATAACGTAATTACTCAATTAAACTAAAATGATGAAAACTGAAAATATAAAAATAAAAAGCTTATTAACGTATAAAGTATATGTAAAAAAACAAACAAACACTGTTATAAATTGAATAGACGTTAGGATGCATTCCAGTTACTAGTAACATTTTATTAGCAAGATTTTCATTTCAAGTAGTCATTCTGCCTGATCATTAATATGACAAGTAAAAAGGCAACAGTAACTATGATTAGAAATGATAATAATAACAGTGGGGATAAAGTGTCTTAAATGTCACATATGTATTATGTGTAAATATGTACTAAAGTTGGAATAAATACTAGTAACATCTGGGATATTGAAAAATATCCTAGTCCAGTAGTGTTCCGGAATGAATGTTAAAATGGCTTGCCATAAGGTGGCAGCTCTTAAAAAACAATGGTATTCGGTGGAGAAAAGGAGAGGGTACTTGCTGTGTAAATGGGAGGAGTGATGCTATCTCTCACACAGATGTTGACTTACAGTGATGGGATTTGAAGGCATGCATCTGTCTTTAGGTCTACAGTGCTGAGTTTTCAACAATGCTTATAGTAGTGCTGAGTTTTCAACAATGCTTATAGTACATTTGCAGTGTTTTAGCTCTTGTTTGAAGCGAACTTCAGCCCCCGGGCCAGCGCTTTGGAGAGCATCCCCAGTTCCCAAGTGAAAGCAAAAAATATCTTCATGCAAGCAATGGTTGTGTCTAGGGAGATCCAGATCAGTGGACTGAGTGAGTAAATATTGACTGGCTGCTGAAGATCAGAGCTTGGGGAACTTGTCCGAAAGGTGTTTTATAGTGTGCGTATATTGTAAAGACCGTAAGAACAGAGAGGCTAGTTGAATAAATTGATTTAATGATTGAAATCTGCTACAGTAAGGCTTTTGAATGCAGGAATGGACTGGCTATAGATGCACCATGATTTGTCATTGTAGCTAAATGCTTGCGAATATCCAAATTTGGGATTTAAACCTGGATCTTTGTGATTCAATTAGAAGATTCTCTTCTTTTGACTATCTAAACATCCTATTCCGGTGGTGTTTTTTCTAATAGTTTTGTAATTTGATTGTCCTACTAAGCTACAAAACGGTTATAAGGGATAGTTCACCCAAAAATGAAAGTTCTGTCATCATTTACTCACCCTCAAGTTGTTCCAAACCTGTATGAGTTTCTCTCTTCTTTGGAACACAAAAGAAGGTATTTTGAAGAACGTTCATTCGCCACAATTCAATTCACATGCAACATCTCTGTGGGAGATCAAGATTAACAAAAATGCGATGCAACGCCAATAAATCCCAATTATTTATTATTGTTATTAAATTGAGTTAAGTAGTCTATCTCTGGACCACACTGATGACAGTCAGACTGACAGTTGACAGATGTGAGTGTGAACATTTTTTGTTACGACGAACAAAACGGATATATATCACCTCAGAGAAGAAGGCTCAGGGATTTTATTTTGTGTCGTATTTTTGTTAATATTGATTTCTCAAAACTTGTGTGCTTTTTATGGGCAAGACAGAGTGAACTGTGGCGATATCAGAGTCAAACGAATGAGACCAAGGATTTTCATTAAAATTTCGTATCATATACCCCCAGAACACTTGGATATGACATGTCACATGGGATCATTCTGAGAAACTTTTGCATCTTTATAAAAAAAAGCTTGGTGCTGGTCGCTAGTCACTGCCATTATATGGACGAGGACGAGTGGGACATTTGTACAAAAAAAAAACCCTACTTTTGTGGTCCATAAAAGAAAGAAGGGCATATGGCATTAGAACAACACCAGGGTGAGTAAATAATGACTTAATTTTCATTTAAGGGTGACCTGTCCCTTTAAGACATATTGAAGTACAACAACAACTGACATAAAATGAACAGATACAGTAGGTAATAGTTTGTATTATATGCATGTGCATCCTATCCTTTGGGATTTGATGGGCCGACTGCCACAACATAAGTTATTTTTGTCTCAGTCAGTCCATCCTGCTTTGATGTAATGGAGAAGATGGTGTGTTTGTATTGGTGTGTCTTGGTGCATGTCCAGGACTCACTTTTGTGGCTTGGTGGTTACAGGGACTTTGATGCCCAACTTGTCATAATGACCCAATTCTGACAGTTATATAAACATCAAGCTAAATAGTCAACTAGGCTGCCTTCATACATCACATTTCTGCGTAGCACCACGTTTCATTTGGAATAAAGCACGTCTATTGCGGTCTTATTTTAGAAGTCGTCTTTCATGTTTTCATTTAATCTTCTGGGCCAGATATTTGGTTTAGTAGTCTCGTAATCCTGTGCCACTACTACTTTGCTCTCAGCTCATCGAACGATCCGGTGCTGCGACCTCCAGGTTTCCCAGCCTCTTATGATGTGCTGTCAGTTTTTAAATATCAGCAATATAATCTCATTATTTTTCAGTTGTGAAGTGCAATAATTGGTTATATAACATATTCAGTGTGCACAAATGGATTTGGAAACTGATTAACACGAACATGACTCTGAGCAGATTTCTGCAGCCTCGGGGGTTTAACTTATTTTGCTTTGAAGTGTAGTTTATCCATGACAGTCATTATTCTGTCATAATGTTCGACATTTTCCTTAGAGATGTGGGATAGATTTAGTCATTTTTAAATAAGTCATCTTCTTTCATCTGTGCTTTTCAATATTTCATCATTTCCCATCTCACTTTCCTTTGCATCTCTAAAGAGTACACATAAGAGTGGGGTAAGATGTGTCGCCCCTTAATCTAGCAAACTGTGCATAATGTTGATCATATATTTAGAAAGAACCTGTCACCTACAGCCAAACTGAGAGATGCACATGAGAAAAGCAAAACATGTTATGCTACGAATGAACATTTTCTACATGATCGGTAGGATTATTTAGGGATACATGTTCAGGTGATATCAGACAACATATTAAGGTGTTTTTATTTTTATTAACGATAATAATTAGTAATGATGTTGCCTAGAGGACAGTTTAAGTAAATAAAAATGGCTCATCTTACCCCACTCTCCACTAAAATGCACAGTTCATTGACACCAGTGCATTGCCGTTTGCACAAGGAAAATGTTGCCCGTGCTCCTGCTTCTGGTAAAGTTACTGAACCTGCGTCCCACACTTATATTTCTAAAGGCATTCGAAAATATTATTTACTTGTCCACCTCAGTATGCTCAAATGGCAGTTTGACGGCAGCTTTTTTATTAACTAATGACCAATTCCATAAATGATAGTTTTTTTTAAATGTATTCTTAAATGAATAGTTCACCCAACATTGAAAACCTGTGTGATTTTCTTTCTTCAGTCAAACTCAAAAAGAGAGAGAGAATGTTCAGTAAATGGTGACCAAATGTCTGTCAGAAAAAAAGAAAGAAAAAAAAACTCCATAAAGGTAGTCCAAACAACTCACGACCCAAACGTGTTTTCGGAAGTCATTCGATACTTTTGTGTGAGACTGAAATTACAGTAGTTATTCTTCTCATTTATGCTATTTGGCATGTTGTGATGGTGTTGCCGTCATATTTCTGCGGCCTGTTTTTGTCATTTTTGGTCACCTGAATGGTTTGTCCTGAATTGCCTTTTATTGTATGGAAAGGAGCAGTGTGAACAAACTGCTAAACATCTCTTTTTGTGTTCAACAGAAGAAGAAACATCATCGGCATGAGGATGAGTAAATGATTAAATCATTTCAATCTTGTGTGATCTATCCCTTTAACACAAAGAGCTGTTTTAAAAGATCTGCCATTTGTCCTCCTCGTTGTAATAACACTACATATTTATTAGATGCAGTCTGTCTTTTGGCTGGTTGCAAATCTGGAAACAATTCCCTAAGCGAGCTGTGAATGTTCTTTAGCTTTTGCACATTATGCAATGTAACATTCCAGCTATTTTGGCAATTTGGTCTAGACCTAAAGGATGAAACGCACCTTTCGGCACCGCATCCGATTAATCATGAAAACGGAAAATGCTCCATAAAGCCACTAGCAGCACAGAGCATTATATTCTGCAGTCTTCCACTCACTAAGCAAGTGGAGCACAAGTGCCGCCTAATTTGTAAAGCAGATCCATCTGGAATCCCTCTAGGCTGCTATTTGGGATTATGATGGTTTTTAATGTGCTTACCAAAGTGACTGATTGCAATCAACCGGACAGAACTGCAAGGTTCCCATCAGACAGAATGATGCACTTTATGCTGATGTTGTGATTGCCATTTTGAAGTGGGTACACCCTCGACCAATCAGGGCACAGAAGCGCCTTTGATCCATTATTAAGTCACGACTACAAGCGCACGAGATGTCAAAGACAGCCGTCTTGAATGTTAACATGACAAACGCGGGAGCTGGAGAGTGCATGCAAGATTTTCATTTTTATGAAACTGTTTCTCAAACTGGCTGCCTTACTTTGATTATCCGCATGAGAAAAACATATTTAGTAAATAATTAATCATGATATGGGTTCTTATCCTTTAGATCTGTGCAGAAAAACACTTGGCCATCTGTCATGAAGTGAACGTTACTGCAGTTCATTTCGGCATGTGCTCTCTACACTGCAGGGAACGGAGATCTCGCTTTGCCGGGTAGACTTATACAAGAGCAGATTTAATTTTCTTTAATGCACAAGTTTCTCATTCTCTATTCTTTCTTCTATTGTGTTCTTATCTTGATGCACACATTATTACCAAGCACTTGCAGTTTTGTGGCTATATGTTGTAATATTGGAACAAAAATGCTGATGTTACTTAGCAGCATCCTGTATATGGCCTTCAGTAATTTGTTTTACGGAGGGTCAATGATGTGTACATTTGGACAACTTGTTTAAAACAAGTTGGTTTTATGTGGTTTTGAAAAACTTGTGCCATTTTCAAGTTTAATGACTCAAAATGTTGTATCTGGTATAACCGCTAAATTATTATTTTTTGCTTATGGCTTGAATGCATTTGAGTGTACACATCTTACTCTTTATTTTAAAAAAAGTTTTTAAATATAGTTTTCGTCATAAAAATATTCTTTTACAAATATCATGAATAAATTATTTGATAAATCTTATAAAATAATTTTTTTGTGGAGTTGTCTCACCACATGACATTTTACAATGTGAACTAACTTTGCCTTGTCATAAAAAGGAAAATGTTGGTTGGAATTGGCTGACAATTTTTTTTACCCCAAATATTAATAAGCAGTAAAGCAGTTTTTTTTAAATATTAAATAAATATTAAATTAATTTAGAAATGAAGAACATGCTAATTCATGCTAATTTAACTCATATTATGTGTTTTATTTTTATTAAATAAATGAGTTGATCCAGACAAAAAAAAAAAACCCTTCATAATATTGTAATGTTTGAATCAACGATAAGTACTCTAATAATCAAATAAAATCTGTGCTTTTAAATGAGAAATATTCTTAGTCAAGAGAGTCAACACAGCTGTGTTTTATCACAGAATTAGCTTCAGGATCTAAAATACAGCGTCTGCAAAATAAATAATATCCACGGCCTACTACAAATGCTAGACTTTCGAAATCAGCTTTAATTTTAGCATACCGTGTAGCGCTGTATAAAAGTGTATCACTGTAATACATTGTTATGAACTGTTTGCATTCGATGTTTGCTCTGCAGCCCACAGTTTCCGGTTTCTAGCTGTGAAGAACTTGAAGATGAACAAAATGTTTGTTTTGGGATTAGAGATGCATAGGCAAATTAAAGAGGTGTAGACTGCTTGTGTGGAATTACTCAACAGCGGGATACAAAACAAAGACGGTGCTTTAAGAGCCTGGAGTCATAGAGGCTGGCAGAGAAAGGTCTTTTTGTGCAGTAATCACTATGTGGCTGTAGGCTTTAATGTCTTGTTCAATGCCCCAGAGCGTGTGCTTTGTCACAGAGATCCAGAATTGACCCCCAGAGCGTATGTATTTACTTGAAATTCAAACTGTTGTTGTTTTTGACTTTGGATATGTTGGACGGGATTGAGGTGGAAAATTGAGCCATTTTTTTTGTTCAAAATTAACCAAATTTAAATGAGTCATCAGACATCATCAAACCTTCTTCCAATGGTAAACCTTTTACAAGCGGAATGATTTGGCGTAAGAGAATAGACATTGTTGCATGAATGGGTGTTGAAGATGAATATTTTGCAGATAAAGTGGTAATTATGTTTATTTGCACAAACAAAACACTTGCGTCACTTCATAAAACCACTGGAGTCACATGGATTACTTTTAAGATGTCTTTTCTACCTTTTTGGGGCTTGAAAGTGGTAGTTGTGTAGGCTGTCAATGGAGGGACAGAAAGCTCTCAGATTTCATTAAAGAAAGTCTTACGGGATTGGAACGGCATGAGGGTAATTAATGACAGAATTCACTTTTGGGTGAATTAACCCTTTAACTTGTATTAAACTTGATACCAAAGTATCTATTTTACACCTCACCAGTGAAAGATAGATGGACAGATAGATCATGCTATACAGACACAGTAAAAATACACCATAAACTAGAGATGCTTTGGGAAAAGGGAGAAATGGCTTGAAATTAGGCCAGTATTGTTGGTCATAGAGAAGTCATATATTGCAACATGCAAATTCAAGATATTTTTTGAGGAAAAATAACTGACCTTCCTCCGGCAGATGGTGGGCCGTTTGGGTGGGACAGGGTCCCAGATGATTCTGCATGACAAAGACGCATATTTGACATGACATCATTGCCTTTAAATTCTGGGTCTGATTTTATGCTTCAGTGGCCAGATATCTGAGCAATGCTTGACAAACAAAAGCGGTGAACTATGGCATATATCGTCTACCAAGCAAAAATCGCTTAGAAGCTTTAATACGTTTGTTTTGTTCAAAACCCTAAACCAAAAGTATGAGCATCAGAAAATCAACACTAATAATGTCATTTACTTTCCAAAAATGGGTTGGTTGCCATAGTTCCTGTCCTTTTTGGTATCTCTATTTTAACCACTTTAAGTTCCAGGCCCAATTTCTCATTGTTGTAATTTTAGGAATGGAAACCTTGAAGTGACGCACAAAGATTCAATTTCTATATTTAGATTAAGCAACCTGAGCTCATCAAGATCTTTTGTAGAGTCAGTGGAAAGGAAAAGGCTCATTCATTTGCAAAAAGACTTTACCATTTATGGGATACAGATATCCTAGACTTTTTCACTTCTTACATGATAAACTTTTCAAGATGACATAAATGAAATCATCCTGTTGTGTTTGTTTCTGGAGTACTAAAACTGTAGGTTGCTTGCTTGCCTTAGTCAACAGAACCCACCTCTGATTCAATATGATATTTTGATTCCTAAATATGATTTGGGTCCCTCATTCAATTAAATGTTTTTTAGATTACCTCCGTCTAACGCTCATTTAAAGGTGCAGTAAGTGGTTTTTGAGAAATGCTGTTGAAAATTGAAATCAACAGATAAACGAACTATTTTGTGAATATTTTCTAGATATGATGTTTTATTAACAAAGTTTGGGAGGAGCACGTTCAGATAATTAACATGGGTGATGGAGAGCACTCAGCAATCAACGATAAGAGGTGTATATATATTCAGCAGTCTCACCTCAATCCATTGACAGTTTAGCAGCATCCCTCCACCACCCCTTCTCCACTCTTCTAGTCCTAACCATTTACATACAGGGCGGGGAGTACTCTGGGTTCGGGCCGAATACCAAACTCGGAGCCCTCCCCCCGGACATCACGCCAAATACGCATTAAACTTTACTCCCTCTGTAAGTGTGAACTCGTGAAGTCTGTTCTGTGTGTGTGCTAAAAAATGTATGTGTAAATAGGGGATCGGACTGATCCACAGAGTAACCCCAGAGTGCAGTCTGGACAATGGGGCGCTGATACGTGTCGATCCGCCCACTCCCAATTCCATTTCATTTTACAGCAAAGCTTATTGAGACATGAGCATGTGCGTTCCTTTATGTATGGCTTTATGAATGATCTATTCATATTCATAGCAAATTCAGTTAGGATTAAGTGGCTAAAATTTTGTTGAACTTAAGACTAATTAGTTAGATGAAGTTACTGTACAAACAAACGCTTGGTGATGGCATCTCCGGGTTCTTTATGCATAACAGAGCTGTGCAATATGTGCTGCTCGCATATTAATTAATGGCCACAATATATAGACCTATATAAAGTGTTTTGTGATGCCTAAATTCACTTAGCTTGTTGGTTCCAGCTTTATACATTTAATCATTTTGTGTAAAATTATTAGAATTATTTGATAACCATTAAATGTAATGTAATCTTTAGCAAATCTCAAAATATACATTTTTCATACTGTACATTACAATGTTGTGATGCCTAGATTGACTTGTAGTATTTATCTAATGTAACCCCCGTTCTTTGAAGGTGGGAACGAAGACATTACATCAGACTGGCGTCATGGGGTCTCGCCTAAGAGCCCAATCACCTCCAAGTGGTAACAAAACGAGCCAATGGACATTGGCCAGTGAGATTTGCATGCCGAATCACACCTACACATACATACGGGTATAAATATGACTGGCATTACTCACTTCATTCATGGTTTGCTGAGGAGCCGAGACAGGGATTCCGTCCATTCAGCAGGGGTTCAGGGCTGTGGCAGGGGGGATGTAACGTCTCCGTTCCCTCCTTCCGGGAACGGGGGTTACATTAGTAACCTAGACGTCCCCACTCAGTCAGTCACGTTCGGCGTTATTTCGGACTGACGTCAGGGGGTCCCTATGGAAAGCGCCATAGCCACTGAACTGTGTTACAAGTGTTGGAGACACAGATGCTGGCAAGCTTCCATGTGCCCTTTTTGACAGTGTCGTAACCTACCCAGCGCCCCAAGTATGGAATTACTGTTGGTACAAATCGTAGCTGCTGTTCCTTAATCGTGAGATTTCACTGGGAAGAGTGCTACGGATCTCAGTTCCCATTGTTTTCCAGCCATGACCAGTGTTGTTAACACTGGGGAAAGTGCTGTGCTATCCACTTCTGAAGTGTCTCATATGCATCAATCCGAGCGGCGTGACTGCGGCTGCGGATGCCATATGCCCCATGAGCCTCTGAAATTGCTTCAGTGGTTTAGCAATGACCGAGTTCATTTTGACGGAGTCCAACTCCACACCGAGAAAAGAAATGGCAAGGTGTGACTCGGCATGCAAATCTCACTGGCCAATGTCCATTGGCTTGTTTTGTTACCACTTGGAGGTGATTGGGCTCCCAGGCGAGACCCCATGACGTCAGTCCGACGTAATGTCGAACGTGACTGACTGAATGGGAATAGTTGATTTATTTTTATTTTTAGTTTTTTTTTTTTTTTTTTTTTCATAACATGAAAATAGTTGTCAGCTTTTAGTTTGTTGGTGCCAGCACTTTATACACTTAAAATTGTTGTATATTGCCATGTCATCACTTAAACATAATTTTGCTGCCTTTGGGTTGTTAGAGTTAGAGGTGTGAGTGATTTTGTAAAGTGAATCATCGTCACAGGACAAACAAAGTGAGTCAGATCAGAACCCTAATTAGCAGTCCTCTCTTTTCTTCATTTAACAAAGGGAAGAGATTGATAGCTGCGGTTATGCGTTTTGGATTTACGCCTAGTTGTAAATGTAGATTGTTTGAGTCAAAAAGACAAAAGGGTGTCATGCCTTATGTAGAGTTCAAATGCAGGTGTCTGGGTCATTTTGCTTTTGCAAAGAACAAAAAAAACTGCACTGGCAATGATTTCTCTCATATTAAAAAATAATATTACCAAACATTCTTTTATTTTAATCAATGGGAAAAAAAACTCATTTAAGAAAAATAACTGCACCTGTTTCTGAATATTGATTTGATCTAAATAGTGTAGACTACCTGGATAAAGCAATATTCAGAAAAAGGCACAACGAATAAAATGAAAAGCACGAAAATTGTAAATAAAATTTTATGTATACAAGAATTTATTAATATATAGTTTTATATACAAGTGGGGTGTTCGTCAACTGAAGGCATACCATCTGAATTTCCAGTGTTGACAGTGCCGATAGTCTACTGGAGGCACTGTAGTTTTGCTGTACTAAAAATATGAAAAGTAAAATACTCTAATAATATTTTTAGTTACATCTGTTTAAAAAAAAAAAAAATAAACAGTAATTGTTGTCATAAATACACAAGCCTGTTTTTGTTTTGATTGTCAGAATCTATCGTACATGACGAATCCACTCAAGGGCTGAGTGGATGGATGGCAAAAAGAGCCAGATTCAAACCCATGTCTCCCACATAAGCACCATGGCATAATATGCCAGGCTACTAGGCCACAGCTCCAATGGTCCAGCTTTCTAAAATGAAATAAACAGATGTAAGGAGCACAGGGATTGGATATCTCTGCGTCTGAAGAAAAAAACAAAGACTTGAGAGAGGAATATTGTGTGTTTGTATCTACTCAAAGATGTAGAATCTGACCTCTCGTAGGAGTCGGTTGTAGCGAATAGGAGATATTGATTCTTGGCTGGCATCACACATGGTTTCCCTCTCTGTGTCCAAAGCTTTATCACGGCTCTCCGCCGTAGTCTGTTTGAGCCGAAGGCCTCTAGCACCAAACAACTTTCCAATGGAGGAAAACTTTCAGGCGATCGATACGCTGCTCAGCTGTCCTCAGCGAGGGCAGTGGTGTCAGCTGTGATTATGCTGTCAAAAAGAAACCGCTGAAACTCATTGGAATGTTTTATTAACCTCCTCTCCAGTGAAAACAAATCAATATGGTGACATATTCCCACCTTATCAGAGAATATTAACCATATCGTACAGGATATTGTGGGTCAGACCTGTGGAAGCCTCAGAGTTAAAATAAAGGTAGTTGTGAATTAATTTCTTGTAATTGTAACTTTTTATCTCACTACGTGACTATATCTCTTTATATAGTCTTAGTTTATTGTAATTGTGACTTTATATCTTGCAACAAAACAATATCTGAGACATTGGGTGCTTTTCAATACTCAAGTTGATGCTTCCTCGTTTCCTCCCTCCTCCAGCCCCTGACCCGGAAACTGTTTGTATTCAGGCATCTTGAAGGGCATCTCAATTTTCTAATTGCACCGTGAGTTGGCGAGGAAGCTTCCTGAGGAGTCATGAGCGAGCAAACACAGGTGTATCCTTCCCTCGCATCCTAAGGAGGTGCAGCTAAGACGCTAGGAAAGGAAATGAGGATGCACAAATAAGAAATGAGAAGCATCATTTGTTTCATGCAATGGCTTTCCTTCTCGTAATTGTTACTTTGAATCTCAATATGTGACTTTATATCATAATTGTGACTCGAAATTGTGACTGTTTGTCTCACATTGTGACTTTATTTTTAGTTTCTTGTAATTGTAACTTTTATACCTCAAAATGTGCCTATATCTCGTA
Source organism: Rhinichthys klamathensis goyatoka (assembly GCF_029890125.1). NCBI lineage: Eukaryota > Metazoa > Chordata > Actinopteri > Cypriniformes > Leuciscidae > Rhinichthys > Rhinichthys klamathensis. The sequence goes on from NW_026606828.1 coordinate 1,199,115, forward strand.
ACACAACTATATCTCAGAGTTGAGGCTTTGTTTTTCGTAATTGTGACTGTAAATGTCAATATGTGACTTTATATTTCGTAATTGTGACTCGGGATTTAAACTTTGTCGGCTGAAGACCCAAGTTTGGTTTGAAGACGAACAATCTACCTAGCACAATTTTCTCTCACCATTCCTGATTTCTAACACACACACGGCGTTCGGTGTGATCTTGCGGCTGTCAGAGCAGAAATGAAAGCTGCTGCTTCTCTCCTTGTTTTTCCGTCGTCTCCAGTCGAGTTCGTATGTAACTGGTGCAAGCTTATTTTGTCCATTAGATCGAAAGATCTGAAAAAAGCCCATGCATTTACCACCCCTCGAAGAAATCAGGACAGAAGTGGTTGAAAGTGGACAAAAGAGACGGATTTAAACACCAGGTGTAAATGGGTATGTGTCTGCCTCGTCTACTTGTGATCCAATTGACTAAAATGCATCATACCAGGTATAACCTTAGTCGGAATTGTGACATTAAATCTCAAATGTGATAATCTAACCACTTTATATCTCAGAATGTGACTTTATGGTGACCGTGATTTCACCAAATACAACATCTTTGTTGATCCTGAAACAACATTCCAATCAACCAATCAGGTTTGAGGGACAAGTTTACAGTTTATGTTGACTTTAAGCTCATAACCAGGGTTAGGTGTTTTTCACCTATTGTTTCCCTCTGATTTTAGGGATAACTTATGGGTAGGGTTCAGTATAGGGGTAGGAATAGTTTCACACAGAAATATTGTTCCAGGTTCAACAAAATATGTTGGCAAAATCACGGTGACCGTAACGGTATATCTCAGTGTGACCAAATCTTGTATTTTTGACTATATCTTTATACCTATATCTCACAGTTGAGTACTTCCCATAGTAATTGTGTGACTTTGTATCTCAAAATGTGACTCGGTTTTTAAAAAAACTTTTATTTCAGCCTTCATACCGACCTCTTTAGATAGTCTAAACCCGATCGCACACAATCACCATGTCCCATCTCATCTCTGTGGCTGTTTGTTTATGTACGTGTGTCTTTGAATTTATTGACTGGTTAATAAACAAGCATCTGTCATCACTTGTGGAGAAGTGGCTGAGAGATGACACAAAGCGGCGTCCTCTGGGATCGAGAGAAAGTGAGAGCGTGAGAAAGAGAGAGTGTTTTTAACAGCTGTCCGACTCTCTCTCACCCTCACGTCATGCCTTTGCCCATTGTGTCATCCATCGTGCTGACAAATGAAGCGACCGCGTTCTCTCATGAGTCAAAGGTTTGTCCTCCTCCACAAAATCTCAGCTGTGACCTCAGACTCTCTCCTTGTAATATTAACTGAGTCATGAAGATGTATTCTCAGCAGATATGCCTCTTTTTCACAGGCCGAGCAACAAGAGAAGTGATCTGAGATCAGTTGAAACACCTCCTGCATTCCTCAACCCAATTTCAGCACTTAATAATTTTCTGCGCAGCCGTTGCGTGCAGATTTTTCTCATACCATCTTGGATGCTGCTGTTTTTTTCATTCACCCACACGAATTTCATTTCTAAAGGGTTATACCAAGGTCACTTCTGCTGCTTCACTATAACTATGGGTTATTGTTACTCCTGTCTGCTGTATAATTTTCATCCTCGCATTCCAAACAATCAGAATGTCAAGCTTCTCAACGACCAGAATACATTTAAAACAAACTCATCAAATCTTTCCGTAGACTATGTTGATCTCAGTTTACCATCAATGTTCTCCAGTGTGTAAGACTATAGTGAGCTTGTCAACCTATCACTGTTGCCATTTCAGATGTGCCATTTTTAAAGAATATTGTTTTAATGTAGTTTTACATATTCATACCTAAAAAGTAAATAGTTTGCAATGCTATTTTTGTCTTTTTTAAAATAGGAAATTTAACATTTTAAATTAACCTTATTTAGTTACGTTACATTAGACATTTGAGAGAATAATTGGTACAGTAATCTAATTAATCTGTTGTTTGATGATGTAATCAGCAGCTTTTAATGAATTACTTTTTTAGAGTAACTTACCCAACACTGTTTACTACTTGCCATTGCTAGTCGTCTTGCTAGTAAGTGTTTAAAAAAAATTTCTATGCCTGTATGTAAAAGATAAGTCAGTTTTCATGAATAACACTTAAGAGACAGTAAAATAATAAATATTGTTAGAAAATGTTAACACGTTTAATTTATTGTACATTAACAAATACAGTCCAAAAAGTCTTGAGTCCAGTAAAATTCCTCTATTGCTTTTTTATGCTACTAATGATCATTTTTGTTATTACCGGTAATTTATTTTTTATATTAGTTTAACAGTGTGTCGATTTTCAACTAACGAAAAAATTTTTTGGGGACCTACTAAATATGCCTTAAAATCACCTAAAATGTATTTTATGGGATTTTATGGGGTCTTTAAAATGTCTTAAGATTTAGCTTGACTCCAGATTCCAGAACATGCCTATACATATACATAATACACATATATATATATATATATATATATATATATATATATACTGTATATATTAGTGCTGTCAAATTGAATACTCGCATCTAACATAAAAGTTTTTGTTTACATAATATATGTGTGTATATATATATATTATTACATTTATTTATAATGTGTGTGTGTGTGGTTGTATATAATATATAAACCCACACACACACACACACACACATACATATATATATATATATATGTAAACAAAAACTTTGTTAGATGTGATTAATCGATTTGACAGCACTAATATGTGTGTGTGTATTTATATATATATATATATATACTGTATATAAATATATTAAATTATTTTAATATGATTCATGTTTAGTTAAGCAATATAACTTTGTTTATAACAGAAGTTATATTACTTGAAATGTATTATTTTAGCATAATTAAATATATTATCTTAATATAACTCCTTAACGTGTTACTTTGTAGGCAAAGTGTATAATTGACCTATTTAGGGTAATGATATTGTGAGACCCCGACATAAGTCATTTTTAATTAGCCTATTCATTTCCAGCTAGACTTGGCCGGTCATTGTGCGCTCAGAGTGCGCGCTGCTACTTGCCGTCTTCACTCTTGACACTGATGTGTTCACAAGGTCAACAAGTTCACACAATGCCAACTAGCAGGAAGCATCTGGTGTGAACAAGCTGGCCTTTTTGGTGGTGTGTCCAAAAGCATCTGTATCACGCACACTCACCCTCAACCACTGCAGTACCGTTGTTTGCAGTCAGGGGGCGATATCAGACCTCTCTATCTACCCAGCAAATGAGAATACTGGCTTCATTGTGATAGGCTCTCTTCTTGCAGAACCTTTTTTCCCTCTCTCTGTTGTCTCCCGACTGTCGACGACTCCGTCTCTTCTCCTCCTCCTGCGTTCCCTCTTTCCTCTGGATTAAATTAGCTGCAGAACGGGAGACTCCATCACTGCTGCATCCATTGATTATATAAAGGACTAGTTAAAAAATGGGATTGAATGCATAAAGGGGAATAGCAAAAAGGATTTTTGGAAGGGGTGAGTAGATCCAAGCTAGTGACAGAGGAGCACATCATCTGGACCGCTGGAATTGTGATTGGGATACAGTAGTTTTTTTGGAAAGAGGGGGAGGAGAGAGCCATTATAATTATGGATGATGACAAGTGAGATATTTATTTAGGATTGCTGACTGGAGAGATGTTACTTGTGAGATGTTCCTTTTTTGTCATTTCCCTGGAATGGTGTGACGGCATTCCGGTGTGTCCTTTCCGCCGCAACAGCTGTGCAAGCTTGATTGTTGCATTTTTTTTTCCCCCGTTCTCCACTCACGCAATGTCATGCAGAGATTTGTTATTAGAAATTTTTGACAATAATGATTCTTCTAGCTATATGAAAATTATGGTGATGTTAGAAAGGAAAACTGGTTAAGACATCTTCCATGAATGGATTTTGGAGTACCAGGTTTTTGCCTTTGTCAACCGGTGACAATGAGATGTAATGTATTCTGAACTTGTGAAATGGTGTGCAGGCTCATGCCAGATGCTTATATTCTCAAAGGATCTTCTCACACACAAATGTGTGCTGGATTTTTTAATTTCCAAGCATGCATCCCAATGTATCCATGCTCAGCTGTGCCGAATGGTCAAGGTTATGATTGGAGCAGAAAAAAAAAGGTAGATCTGCCTGGCTCTCTTGAGGCACAGTAGTGCGACATGATTTGTCATTTTTCTGTCCTTTGTTCACCTTAGAGAAATGGTAGAAAGCACAAGTTCTCAAGCTACCTTTTATTTTCAGCATTTGCCTTGGTGTCTCTCTGTGCCTCTTGCTTAAGATGTTGTTAGGGTACCTTTGGATGACTTGCTATGTGATAAACACAAGTCAGACAACACAGACAGTCGGATGCTTCAGTAAAGTGTATCTTTAGGGAATCATTTTGTGCTAAATACATTTATGCATATTAAATGTCACAGAACCATTGACGCCAACTACAAAAGTCAGCTGCATGAATGTGACAACTTCAGGCTCAACAAATGGGACGTGCTAATGCTAAGTGACACATGCTCTATATATATGGGATTTCATGAAGTGTCTGAAGGGCTTGAAAACAAACAGAATTTGCGAGGACCTAAGAGTGAACCTTGTGGAACTCTGCTCATTCAAACATACCAGTTCACATTCAAACAAACAACTTTGTCTATTGTAGACACAATATATATATATATATATATATATATATATATATATATATATATATATATATAGTGTTATTTATTGTTTGCTACTTAATCCTACCTTACCAACAGGCCTGTGCATCCTGTAAGGCAAACTCCAAAAAATTATGAGGGGGAGCTACACACTTTAAATTAATATAATTTTTTCAGGGTATCTCAGGTTCTGCATTTACCAGTTAATTTACTTTGTGTTTTTTATTTACCTTTTACAGGAGGTGTTGTAGATAAAGATCTCCGCCATTATCTCAACCTACGGTTCCAGAAAGGTTCAGTGGACCACGAGCTTCAGCAAATCATACGTGACAACCTCTACCTCCGGACTGTGCCGTGTGAGTGATCCATACATTTTGAGAGTCCATTTTTACTCTTGCCAAATAGTCTGGGTTTCTTAGCGTTGGTCTTTTTCATATACATAAAATAATACGGCGATGTCCTGATGAACCTGATGAGGATCCTATTCCAGAATGTCCGAACCAGGTGTGAAGCAATAATAGTAAGATATAAGTTACAACCCAAAAAAGCTGTCTTTGCCATCGGACCGCAACAGTCAACAAGCGGCAGGGCATTTTGATGATCTTTTGGTTTCTGTTTCTGTCGCCCACTATGAACTCTCCAAAATTCTGCACTTCATGACTATGGATTAAACATCAACTATCTTCTATGCAGTTTTGTATTTAGCGTGGAAAGAAGAATTGCTTGTCACATTGTGCCTAGTCAGGACATAGGAAGTATCCTTTTTTGTATTGTAGTGTTTTTGTATTTTACTTGTAAAACATTCTCCTGGTCTGATTATATATTAATGGAGCTTTTTTTAGTGGGGTACCTGCAGCTAAAATGAGCCAAGGTGCAATATTGAGGAAGTTGTTATTGTTGTGTGGGGTGTTATAGGAGAGACATGGAGACAAACCCTCCCTGATATGTCTGGGTACCATCTCAATGTATGATGCAACCAGATAGAAATAACCAATATGGCTTATTTTGGTTTAAAGCACTTTGAATGTATTTTTTCACTGTCAGCCGTAATGAGAAAAAATGTAATTTTGTGGAAAGCACCAGTCTCCAGTTTCAGGTAAATGACAGGAATGTTAGCAGTGCTTCGAAATCATGTAACAAATTTGACTTGTACCTCAGTTTGTAAAAACAAACAGAAATGTGTTGACAGTAATGCACTGAGACGTCTGTGGAGTAAACGTACAATGCTTACAAAAACCACTTTGTCTACTAGCTTAACTAGGATTATTTCTCTTACATATCTTATTAGTCCACACATTTGAACTGGATTGATGCTGTCAGTCCCAAATCTTGATAGATATCAAGATAAATTTGCGACAGGCAAGGTTGTGATTTGGCTAGCGGAGGCAAGCTAGGCAGCAGTTGCTAATGTTAGTTAGCTGCCTATTTGAAGTGAGTTATTATGGCTAGTTGTTGCATTTGAACAGAAAATACTCATTATCATTGCCCCCCTCCCCCTAGAATGTTTATATTCTTTATAGATGAGCTTGAGATTCATATGAAGAAAATTAATAAGAAACATATTTCATATATATGCATAACACATTTCGGCAAACCATGATGCTGGAAAAGTTAGCAGTCACCATATATACATGTATGTATGTGTGTGTGTGTGTGTGTGTGTGTAAAGAAAGAGACACAGATTTTCACATAGCTCGTCTTCTTTTCCTCAAATCAAAACAAAAACAAATTGCAAAACAACGATGCTTCGGTCAACTCTCTTCACCCACTTCACTTGTTCTTCCTTTCCTTCCTGTCTCTCTCTTTCTCTTTCTCTCTCTCTCGCTCCCTCTCTTCCTCAGCCTTGGGTTTCCAAGGCAACCACCATTTCCTCTCCAGGCTGGCCTGCTGATGTTTCCCCCTCCCCCTTCATAGTGGTGCACAAACACATCACAATCACCAACCGGCTGGATGAAATGATGCCTTTGATTTATGCCTGTGCAGCGCAGTCATGAGCGTGTATTTCTGGAGCTATTTCTCCCATACTGAGAGTCATTAGTGTAACTGAACAGCTTTCTATGAGATGTTTTGGAGGCTGAATTGGAAGAGACAAGACGAGATAAAGCGATGTTAAACTGTTCATTTGTCTCGTGAATGTTAAAACAGAGGAGGAGAGTTAGAACATGACCTGGGTAACTGAATGTGATAGCGCTGCTTTATTAAAAACATGCCAGATAGAGTTTGATTGTAGAAGAAGTAAGAAATGGGTGCTGTCGGGATATTATTAGACTACATGGGGGTTTAAAATTGGTATAGATTTTTGTTTTCCTCCATTTCGGTGCAGAATAGTGTTCTTCATGGTTAGTTGTCCAGCTCTTTGGAAATTATTCACTTGGAATTTTTATTTACTGACCTTAATTTTTCACACTATACAATGTCTTGGGCATTGAACCGGATATGCCAATGCCCACTACTATAGTGCTGAGAATGCAACATGCATTTGCGTGGACTGATTTTGGTGATGAAATGATGCATCAGTTTGGGTTTGTGTAGCTAGAAGGGTTTGTGTTCACATGCTTGTTTCGGGCCGTTCAGAATCGAATCCCGCTGGTCATGCCACACAAGGTGTAACTACAGTACATTAGATATCTGATGTGTAACTTCACTCTCAGCTGGAGATCACTGCATTGACATGGCTCATTTCACAAGTCTCTTCACTGTCACTATTAGTTGCCACACACACGCTCAATAATTTCATAACTGGGTTTATAGAACAGTCTTTGCCGTTTACTATTCATGACAAGTGTGCTTGTCTGTGTGAAATGATGTCTGCTAAATTTTTAAATATGTTTTTAATTTAGATTTTAGACTTAGCTTAAACTGTTGGACAATTATTTTGCACAACTGCTTTTGGATGTTGTATCGTGTCTTGCGCAGTTATTTGAAACATTTTATTAAGATGCTAAAAATAAACCAACTTTTAAAAATGCAGCAGTGCGTATTATGTAAACGTCCCCGAAGAAATGCATCCGATCAGGGAGAGACAAACCTAATACTAGCCTAATCAAGGCTTCCTTTAGACCTATTACTCAACTAGTCATATGTATACTGTGTAGAGAATGCAAATTGCATGTCCGTCCGTCCGTCCATCTGTCTTGAAACAAAATTGAATTAAAAATGCAAAATAACCAATTTTATTTCCAAAGTGAGGACTTGAAGCCACTCGCATGCATCCTGAGGAAGTCATGTGACAACAGTGTAGCACTACAGTTTGAAATGCCATTTTTAACGAATAATAGGTGCGATACAGGGTAAACTGCAGGCTATTCAGTAAATATTTTTCAGAACACACTCTTTTTCCTCTCTGATTTATACCCTTTTGGATTAATCAAAAAACTGAAGTCAATGGGAAATTGGAAACGCTTATATTAGAGCTCAAGGGATTGCTGGTTTGGTTTCTTACAACACCACTTCACTTGTAATTTCACACAACATATGACAATAGTCAACGACACCCCCCCTCCCCCTCCCCCCTCCGCTCTCAGATTCTCTAGTATTTCACTTTTTCTCTTCCGCATCAGCTGTTATTTCCACCAACCAAACAGTGACAGTGCAAAATCATGCTTTAGTCTCACTCGAGGCTGTGGCACTGTCGGATCACGTCTGTCACTTTGATGAGCGGACGACAGAACGCATCACGAAAGGGCCTGTCCTTCCGCAGGGCAGTCGAAGCCCTGTATTGTACAATTAGACTTTCATATTCGTTCTCTAACCCCCACCTCGTATCTTCTACATCCAGCCAAATGCAATTGTTGCGTCCTGCTGGTAGCGCGCGCCTTACTGCTTAGCAAAACCCCATTAGTATCTGTCAGCAATCAACCAATGATATATAATCATTTTAGACAGTTAGCTTTTTGTGAAGTGCATCGACGGAAGACGAACAGACATTCGTGTGACTGTAACAGGTTATTTTGATGGGGTTTCTATATTTCCTATAAATGCTTCTAAAGGCTTTTTCACATGCATCGTGACATTGTTTTTAAATGCAGTGGACACTACGCATTGTAGACCAACTGTCGTAATGCAAAGCTTAAAGTTCAGCCTCCGTTTTTTGACTGTTTGCACTAACTTTCCTCAAAAAAGTGAACATTTTGATTGTAGTGCCTCAAAGTGCTGGAAAGGTGTCGACTCTTTAGGAGTTGCTGTTCTTTAGTGGAGAGTTATATAGCAATGCACAGAGACTCATTATACATTCTGCAGGAGTGCATGGCTGAACTGTCAAGTGAACAAAATATGGGCTTGTAGATCCCACTGGGAGACACTTGAGACAAAAAAATTGGCAACTCCTGATCGCAGAGACAACCCTGTTGTTTAATCAGCGATGGGAGGAAAATGGACTTCATTTTGAACTTTTTAAAAACTGTAGTTTGTGAACTGAAGATGATAATGGGATCAGTGTTGCACCTCAAGGCACAGCTTCATGTGCTTGTACACACAGGTAATTGCGCAGACAACTGCACACACACCAGACCACTGAGTGAAACAGTGAGGTGTGCTCTATCCAACCGTGAGCTTCAGATTTTTCCTTGCCTCTTCAAAGCTTCATAAAATGAACAAGCAGGACATCTGAGTCATCCATTCCTGAATCATTGCATCAATTTTTACTGTCTAAATGCTTTTAAATCATCCTTTTACCATCAACTGGCCTCATTTAAAACCGATTCCCAGCATAAGTGGACGTTTCTTGTGAACGTCAGAGGCGGATTTAAAGATAAGTGTGGCGAAAGAATATCAACCGATCAATATTTTCATATGGGACTTGAATGGTGGATTGTGGATCTGCTCAGACCTTCACACAAGCTTTTGTTTGAGGTTCTTCTTCTCTTAATAAACCAAAACATGCAAAACAACCGCACTCTTTAGGGTACACGGCTCCAGATCATTGATTTGATTTCTTGAAAACAGTGTTTTTATACGATAATTAGTCTGAATTGTGGAAATGTTCACAGAAAAAAGGAAGTGTTTGGATAGCTTTTTAAACAGTAGCGTTTGAGTAAAGAACACTGGTGTGAGTTTGTTCACCTTTTTTGAGGCTAGACTATAAACAACATTGTCCAGTGGCGGTAAATGTCTAATTGAGCATGTCATTTATTCATTGAGTCATTGATTCATTAGATTCGTTCAAATGGCTGATTCATTCAGGAATTAAAGAGCAACGTGCAGGTTGAATTTATAACTGAATTAATACTTGATATTTTCTGAAGAGGTCTTTTAAAAACACATATGTAGAAATTACTAATGAAATCTCATTTGATGTAGAGATTTTGATGAAAATGTGCTTGGCTCTGGAATACGCCTTTCCCGCTAGCAACGCGTCATATGACGTAGGCCGAGGCAAACAAGAGCTCGCGGTCAGCTGTAGTTAGAGCGGTAGTGAGAGACAGAGAAAGTTTTAGATCGAGTTTTAGAGATGCCATAATGGTAAATTGTTGTGTTTGTGCTGGTTGCACGAATTCCAGCCTGTCAGGACATCGTGTCCATCATTTTCCTTCTAGGAAAAACAAGGCTTTTCGTTCTTGGGTGCGTTTTGTGCAGGTGAAGAGAGCAGACTTCACTGCCGCGTCTGTCACCACACCTGGAGATTTTTTGCATCACAGACAGATGGTTTAATTAATACGGATTTGCAAACATTGCATTTTGCTGTCTTGCTCTGCGGTGTTTCCAGTGTGAAGTATTTACACACAGCTCAGTGCTGTCCTGCTTGCTGGCTGCAAACTGCGGAATGGATCCGCGCCTCCGTTCAGGAAATCCATTCCACAGTTTGCAGCCAGCTAGCAGACTGGCCGGCGGGAATCACTTTTGGAGTCATTTCAGCAGGATATCGGATATCTCCGCAGGTTGGATCGGGAAAATCCATTACATTAATTACACTGGTATCTGTCCCGATACCGACACTGGATCGAATCGGCCCCATCCCTACCTGTGGGCCATAGGCATGCTCGTCAACATCGGAGAACTGGGTTTCTTCATTCACATCCATTGTAACCTGAGCTTGAACTTGACCAGACTCCCTCGCCCATCGTCACTTCCGGTTAGTGTTTTGTAGACGCAGAAGTTATTTTATCACAATTTATCTCAAAATATCGTTAATGGCTAAATATATATTACTCCAGTTCAGAAAATCTAGTTGTTTTATTATCAACATACACTATGCTATATAGGGGTGTCCAACCTGCATGTTGCTATTTAAGTAAATGGCTCTCTTTATGAATGGGCCATTTGAATCATTGGTTCGCTTGATTCGTTCAAAATGTGGATTTATTCAGTAATGAAACGCTTGAGTGTTGCTTGAAGGTGCTCAACAGTTCTGCTGTGGCTTTATAAGTAATATTTGCATTGACAAAATTGAGCAAAAACAGACAATATTGTGTCTACACAATATTAACTAACAGACAATAGGCTTCATCAAGCAGTGAGTTGTTCCCCTGCCTCATGTTCGTCACCAATCAACTGTATGAAATGTACGGCAGGATGGGTGCGGGGGTGTATATATACACTCACCGGCCACTTTATTAGGTACCCCATGCTAGTAACGGGTTGGACCCCCTTTTGCCTTCAGAACTGCCTCAATTCTTCGTGGCATAGATTCAACAAGGTGCTGGAAGCATTCCTCAGGGAGTTTGGTCCATATTGACATGATGGCATCACACAGTTGCCGCAGATTTGTCGGCTGCACATCCATGATGCGAATCTCCCGTTCCACCACATCCCAAAGATGCTCTATTGGGTTGAGATCTGGTGACTGTGGAGGCCATTTTAGTACAGTGAACTCATTGTCATGTTCAAGAAACCAATTTGAAATGATTAGAGCTTTGTGACATGGTGGAAGTAGCCATCAGAGGATGGGTACATGGTGGCCATAAAGGGATGGACATGGTCAGAAACAATGCTCAGGTAGGCCGTGGCATTTAAACGATGCCCAATTGGCACTAAGGGGCCTAAAGTGTGCCAGGAACACATCCCCCACACCATTACACCACCACCACCAGCCTGCACAGTGGTAACAAGGCATGATGGTTCCATGTTCTCATTCTGTTTACGCCAAATTCTGACTCTACCATCTGAATGTCTCAACAGAAATCGAGACTCATCAGACCAGGCAACATTTTTCCAGTCTTCAACTGTTCAATTTTGGTGAGCTCTTGCAAATTGTAGCCTCTTTTTCCTATTTGTAGTGGAGATGAGTGGTACCCGGTGGAGTCTTCTGCTGTTGTAGCCCATCCGCCTCAAGGTTGTGCGTGTTGTGGCTTCACAAATGCTTTGCTGCATACCTCGGTTGTAACGAGTGGTTATTTCAGTCACTGTTGCCCTTCTATCAGCTCGAACCAGTCTGGCCATTCTCCTCTGACCTCTGGCATCAACAAGGCATTTCCGCCCACAGAACTGCCGCTCACTGGATGTTTTTTCTTTTTCGGACCATTCTCTGTAAACCCTAGAGATGGTTGTGCGTGAAAATCCCAGTAGATTAGCAGTTTCTGAAATACTCAGACCAGCCCTTCTGGCACCAACAATCATGCCACGTTCAAAGTCACTCAAATCAACTTTCTTCCCCATACTGATGCTCGGTTTGAACTGCAGGAGATTGTCTTGACCATGTCTACATGCCTAAATGCACTGAGTTGCCGCCATGTGATTGGCTGCTTAGAAATTAAGTGTTAACGAGCAGTTGGACAGGTGTACCTAATAAAGTGGCCGGTGAGTGTATATATATATATATATATAGGCCTATATGATTCAGGATAATTGGGGGAAAAAATTCCAGTTATCTCAATAGCAAAATGCAATATACTTGAATCATGAATCCTATATTTAATACCCAATCCAGTTTTTCCTGAAGTGCCACAGCATCAGATTATGCATAGACATCATCCCAATATGGGAGAGATCTTGTGTTGGTGTGTCATATTGATTATTCTGTTCATGCCTGAGTTTATTTAACGTGTTGTACTAAAAAATGGATGACAGAGCATCTTAGGCAGTTTTCTGGTTTCTTCAGATCGGCTTTGATGTGCTCATAGACCCCAGCTGTTTGATTGACAGTCTGGTTTGCACTGCTAATCCTGGAAGAGTGATTGTAGCAATCGGAGTATCATTACTGCCTGATGTCCTTTGATGTTTGAGGGAGCGGACCAATCAAATAATCAATCATTATTCTTCGCCGTACACATTGCAAAATGAAGATTGAAGACATCTGCGCTGAACTAGAAAAAATACAAATGTTGTACACACAGTACACAGTATTTTGCAGTAATGGCTTTTATGCAATATGAAATAGTGAATTCAAGCAAATGTCACCAATTGTTCGAGATTATGTCAGACTGAATCTTTACTGATTTAAGCAGTTTATAACTACATGTTTGGGTTTATGTAGGACTAGGAGTGCCATTTAAAAATAAAATGTACTGTAGGAATCAAACAATTTAATAATTCAAATAAAAATACTCACTTTTTCACAAATTAAGACTGTTTAACTGTTTATTTTTTATATAATTAACCGCAAATTTAAATATGAATACATTTTTTTGGATATAATTCAAACAGACATGTAAATAAATATATATATATATATCTCACAAATTAATAGACATTTAAAACTGTTTATTTAATTTAAAATGTACTTAATTTTAACAATAAAATAATAAATAAACATTTTTAAATTTACAAATAAATAAAACATGAAATATGTCTATTTATTTGTCAATTTTCTGTTATTTTATTACGTTTAAAGACATTTTAAAACACGAATTAAACCATTTTAAATGTTTGTGAATCATTTTAAATTAACAAATAAAACATGAATTAAATACTTTAAAATGTGTCTAGTGTGTAGTTAAATAAATAAATAAATAGTTATGTTAATTTAAAAAAGTAATATTGAATAAATCATTTTTAAAATGCCAAGTAAATAAAGCATGAAATATTTTTTTACTTTTGTCAATTGTAATAGAAAATGAAAAATTTATTGTTTTATAAATTGTAGTTAAATACTACGTTTTTCATTGTTATATTAACTAGATTTTAAAGTATGATTTAATGAACAAAATTCAAACAAAAATGTTAGTAAATAAATCCCCTTTTTTGCAAATGATTAAATTGTTGTTTATCCATATTTACATATTTTTTTGTTTTTTAAAATGTCTATTAATAAATACTTTTAAAACAAACAAATAAAACATTAATTAAATAGTTTGAAACACCTATGTAGTTATGACTTTTTTATTGTTATATTTAACTACATTTTAAAACAACACTTTTTAAAAAATGTCTATTAATTTGTCCATTTATGTATTTGCCTTTTTATGTTTGAATTAATTTATTCTTTTGTTTTATGTTGAAGCGGCACTTCTAGCCATCTTCTCCATATGTATTCTGTATATGTAGAATAATTATCATTTGGATGCCAATGTGATTCCTCTCATCATGTAAATTACATTTCATGACCACTCAGGTCAGGTGTGTAATAGTTCTTAATGGCGACTCTAGATAAATGCTTTATGGGCATTTTGAAAGAAAAATACTCAAATGTAGAAATCCAGAAATCATTTTATTCTCTGTATAGACTCAGTTACATGGCTTTGTGTCGTGAGCCTGCTGTTGTAGCTCTGCTACTGTGTCGCTTAAACGGGTTTAATGGAAACCCTACCACTGCACTTCTGGAGTTTGTTGGATTTTCTTAGCAACAACAACAACAAAAAAAGCCCTGTTTGCCCACTTTCAAGTTTGCAGAGGTTCCAGCTTCCGGCAAAAGTCGATTGCATAACATCCGTGCTGTTTACAGATGAGATGACTCACTGTTGAGACACTGAGAGCATTTTGAGCAGTCGTCACTGCAGCCGCTTTATACATATGTGGGAAATCAAGGTAATAAAGCATCGCGTTACGGTGTGACATCCTAAACATTGAAAGAATGATATCGGAGTCCATGCAAGCGCTCTTCGATGCAAACTCGAGTGAGGCCGTCAGAACCGCGCTGGCTTGTGGCTGTGTTGGGTGACAGAATGAAAGTCTTAAATGTCCTTTCAATCCACCAGGGACTCTCTCTCTCCGACGTCATCCTGATGTATGAGTCTCCTCATCCTTCATGGCAGGCAGGCAGTGCACTCAGTTAGTGATGGGACTCTGCGATACAGCCAATAGACACTGGTGCTGGATCTGGTCAGCCGAGGCATAAATCAAAATGAAGGCATTGAGGTTTGGGATTATTTACGCTTTTTCGAACGTATATGAGATGGAGACTATAAATTCTTGTGTTGCACGAGAGGTGAATAAAAGGTGAAATAGAATGGGTTTTGAAAGAAATCTTGAGTTTTTTTGTGTGTACTAGTTTGTGATGTCAGTTTTGAAATAATATTCCAGTGTAGCTTGTTACTGACAGATACAAGCCATTGAGGCACACTGCAAAACAATCTTTTTTTTTTCTAGTAAAAATATCTAAACTATGGCAGTCAGTGGAGAGGGAGAGGGAGAGAGAATGGATTTATTCACATTTGATATTCCAGATAAAAACATTACAATTTTGAAATATTATTACAATTAAATATTTTAAAATGTAATCTATTCCTGTGATGCAAAGCTGAATTTTCAGCATTAATTCTCTGGGTTCAGTGGCACATGATCCTTCAGAAATCATTCTAATATGCTGATTTGTGCTCAAGAAACATTATTTAGGATTTATTTGTTAAAGGGGTCATATAATGCCATTTTTGTACAAGCTAGTATGATTCTTTAGGGTCTAAATTAAAAGTTTGTAATATACTTTAATTACAAATTCTCATTAGTATTGTAAGAAAACACTTATTTTACCTGGTCAAAAACAGCTCTGTTTTCAGCACGCCGTTTCAGTGCATATGACTTTAAATGATAATGAGCTTTGCTCACCCCGCCCCTCTGTTCTGTGCGTACACCGTTTGTAACACAATAACACAATAATCATAACGCGTTGTTCAGTATAAACGTGGGATTATGAATTATATTGAGAACGTCGTACATAGAAAACATGCCGTAATGTACCCTGACTGAGTGTAAACCTTAGACGCATTCATTGTGAAGCGTGCAAGCGATTTGCAAAGGTTAATATAAATATTAATATAAAGTTTAATAAAACGTTACACTCACTTCAGTTGTTCTAGAGGTTCAGCAGGAACACGAATAGCTGGTACCGATCCTTTTTTCATGAGCAGCTTCTTAGCAAAACCAGCTTTATACTGACGCTCGTTTATAAAGCAGTCTGCTGAGAAATGATTCGCGCAAACATGAGAGCATTGACGTTGCTCGTGGGGAATATTCCCTTCGAAAACAAACTCAGCCACTGCGTCTTCAGCGGTTCGGATTTAGGAACATCAAAATGACTGTTGTGTTCGTTATTGCACCCAAGAACAAAACACCACAATCGCTTAGACGGCATTCTGCTCATAGACAGAGCTCCAGCATATCAACAATGACCGCGCCGGTCCGCGCAGACTATGATTGACAGCTCGCTCACGAGCGAGGGCGGGTCTGTGTTGAAACGTTGCTGTCAATCAACAATCGTGGGAGGGGCTTCCGAGCGTGTGACGTCACAAGGTCGAACGGCTTGATTTGAGACAGGGGAAAACATATAAGGAGATTAAAACAAAAACACTGGATGGATTTTTATCATTTTATGATGGTTGTGTACAGGCACTGCCAACACACATTTCAGTACAATCAACTTGTAAAAGTGCATGTACCATTATATGACCCCTTTAAAACATAAGGTTGCTGTATGCATATGTATATATACACAATCTTATGTTTTAACATATATTCTGTTAAAATCTTATTTTTAAAAGAAAAGAAAATCTTACTGTGAAATCGAAGAATGACATTTCAAACAAACATTACGTCATTTAAAAAATTACATTATTTATAAATAGCATTATTTTTGTTTGAAATGTTGCTCTTCGACTTCGCTTTAAAGGGGTCCTATTATACCCTTTTACGAAGTCTTGATTTTGTTTTTGGGGTGTACTAGAATATGCATTATTGCTTTCATGCTTGATTGTTAAAAAAAATATTTTACATTTATTACATATCCCTTCTCCCCAGTCTGTCTCGAACGAGTCATTTAGTTCTGGTTTCGATGAAGCCCCTCCTTCGAAATACAAAATGTGCAGTGATTGGTTAGCTGGCCCAATGTGTTGTGATTGGTAGCACTTAGCGTGTGTTCGGGAAATGTCCCACCCCTCCATAACTGCGAGTTCTACTCTAGTGTAAATACTGTATAATGGATGGCGGCCATTTCAGTCCAATTCGAGCCCGATTAAGACCCTGACAATGTTATTGTTAACAAACAAGAGGATCGTCCAGAACAGATTTCACGAACTTTGCAAGCACAGATTTCACAGGACGTTTCAGAGTGGTGTGTTTTTCTCATACATTATAGATACGATGTTATATCCACCCTTTAATCATGATATTTGTCGGAAAACTATGGTTATACAATCACAAAAACATGGTTAATTTTTTTAGGCGAACAGTTTTCCTGAACAGCCTTATAAAAGTGCGAGCTTACAAAAGCTACAGTAAACACTATATCAACACACTAGCAGGCTAGCGTAGCAAAAAACATAAACATTTGAATTAGAACTGTTTATAGAAAACGCAACTACAAATAATAATACTTACAAGTTGTGATCCTCAAACAACAGATTGTCCCGACAAAGTGGAAACTGCTGTATTTTAGGAGAAGCTTTTGTGTGTATACAGTAGCTTTTGTTTGTACAGATAAACATTGGGATTATAATATTCAGGAACAGTGTTTAAAATAAATCTAAGTTCGTTAGCCTTAGGAAGGTTAAACAAATGAGTTGCGGAAAAAACTTCATCTCTTTGATATGGCAGCAGCTCAACCAGGCCTCGTCCGTGTTTTTTACGTATTCCGTGGGCGGGGATTATTTAAATGAGAAACATCATGACTTCATAAAGCCCGGGAAAATCACGTTGTAGTCCAAAGAGCCATTAGTTGTAGTTCTTTGAAAATGGATTCTGTTTAAATAAAATATCTCCATTTGGAGTGGACTTTGAGCTTTGTAACCTTGCAGATCTTTTTTTATACTCAAACAGCAACATTGCACACTAACTAAAGTTGAAAAGGTGAAAAGGTATAATAGGGCCACTTTAATATTTAAAAAAATATTTCGCAAAAAATCGGGCCAAAGCAAAGTTTGTTTCGAGTTTGTTTCGGGAGTTCGAAACAGCTTGCCAAAGCGAACTTTCGTCTGTTAAACACCTTCGCACTACCATTGGTCTGTGGCGATGATGTAATAGGTAGGTGTGCTCTGAGGCTCCGCCTTCCTTGACGTGTGAATCTTCTCCGGTTCATTTCTTCTGTTCAATCTATTGAGGTCAGAAGTCCACGAGTAAATACACGAATGCACCGGAGAGCCGCTTTATAGTAGAATCTGAGGCTGTAATTGTAATTGAAAAGACACTGACACTGTTTTTTTGTTTTTTTCAAATTTAAAGGCACACTGTGGAACTTTTCAACCTTTATAATATATTACCAAAACCCATTGAGATGGTACATCGACTTACAATAGGTTGAATGACACGTCTGCCGAAGCCTGAAGGTGTCTGTATCGCTTTTACTAGCACTATGTAACTTCGGGTTTCGGGTAGGAACCCGAGCACAAAAAGAACTACAAAATTCGACCGCTTTACGGCATACGTCACTTCCCCCACCACCCCAACTTCCTCTAACGTGAGAGCTCAACTCGCGTTTGATTGCCGGCGTCTGTATGTTGTCGTCATGGCTGAATCAACAGCTACTCGGAAGAAAGCGAAGAAAGCAAAGATTTTGTCAGAGGAGACCAAAAAAAGAAAAAGGGAGAGTTTAAAATAAACATCGGCATAAAAGTGTAGCCTATATATAATGTAATATTTACTGCGAATTCGTGTAACAAAACTGATATAAGTCACAACATACTGCCGTATACAAATGTAAATGGTCTTTTTTCCTTTCAGCTCATATATGTTTGTATTTGTGTAAAAGGAAAAACAAACTGAAGACTACAAATAACGGAATAGAAATATGTAGTGAGTTATATATCAGTTTTGTTACACGATTTCCCGACTACTTGATTTCATCTCCAACCCATTGCAAAGAGATCCTGAAGACGTTAATTGTTTGCCTCAGGTGTGTTTGATTAGGGTTGGAGATGAACTGTGCAGGACAGACGATCGGCAGGAGCAGGATTGGGCAACCCTTGTCAATGCGACTTACCTGATCAGACATTGTTTTCTGCGTATGCTACTTTTATTAAAGGGGTCATATAATGCCATTTTTGTACAAGCTAATATGATTCTTTAGGGTCTAAATTAAAAGTTTGTAATATACTTTAATTAAAAATTCTCATTAGTATTGTAAGAAAACACTTATTTTACCTGGTCAAAAACAGCTCTGTTTTCAGCACGCCGTTTCAGTGCATATGCCTTTAAATGATAATGAGCTTTGCTCACCCCGCCCCTCTGTTCTGTGCATACACCGTTTGTAACACAATAACACAATAATCATAACGCGTTGTTCAGTATAAACGTGGAATTATGAATTATATTGAGAACGTCATACATAGAAAACATGCCGTAATGTACCCTGACTGAGTGTAAACCTTAGACGCATTCATTGTGAAGCGTGCAGCTAGCGATTTGCAAAGATTAATATATTAATATAAAGTTTAATAAAACGTTTCACTCACTTCCGTTCTTCTGGAGGTTCAGCAGGAACACGAATATCTGGTACCGATCCTTTTTAGCAAAGCTTCTTAGCAAATCCAGCTTTATACTGACCCTCCTTTATAAAGCAGTCTGGTGTGTGAAATGATTAGCGCAAACATGAGAGCATTGACGTTGCTCGTGTGGAATATTCCCTTCGAAAACAAAACTCAGCCACTGCGTCTTCAGCGGTTCGGATTCAGGAACATTAAAATGACTGTGTTCGTTATTGCACCCAAGAACAGAACACCACAATCGCTTAGACGCCATTCTGCTCATAGACAGTGCTCCAGCACAGCAACAATGACCGCGCCGGTCCGGTCCGCGCCGCGCAGACTATGATTGACAGCTACCTCATGTGCGAGGGCGGGTCTGTGTTGAAACGCTCCCGTCAATCAACAATCGTGGGAGGGGCGTCCGTTTTATTGACGTCACAAAAACGAACGGCTCGATTTGAGGCAGGGGAAAACATATAAGGAGATTAAAACAAAAACACTGGATGGATTTTTATCATTATATGATGTTTGTGTACAGGCACTGCCAACACACATTTCAGTACAATCAACTTGTAAAAGTGCATGTACCATTATATGACCCCTTTAAATTTGTTTTCTTTATAGGATTTATATTATTAATCTTATATTTATATTATTATTTTGGTCAGTAGTGAATCGATTAACTTTCTCCAACATACAAATCAAATGCCGTCTGCACACACATAAAGACACGGGAGGTTGACCGGTTGACTGTTTGTTGACTTTTGCGACAATGCTGCGGCGCTTGTGGCCTCTAGGGGCACTAGACGTGAAAATTACAGGTCGAGCGCACCCTAGTGGCCAAAAATTCCACAGTGTGCCTTTAATCCTGTAAAGCTGCTGCTTTAAAGCAATCTGTTGTAAGAAGTGCTGTATTCATAAACGTGATGTGACTTTACCGGAGTGCTAAGTTGCAGAGCTCGTGCAAACATATCCACTTAGCAAATGTTTTCTTAACTACTGTTTTCTCATCGCTGTCATTTTTGTAGTTTTAGTTATTGAGAGGAAAGCACACAGCACGTATTTACATATTCATCTAAACGTCGCGCTCAGCAGTGTGGGCGGCATCAGGTGTTCGCTTACAGTAAACCGCTGGTCATGTAACTTCTTTTTACACAAAGCGTTGAATGAAAACGAACTTTGGCAGGAGTATATCTGGGTCTTTAATTAAGTCTTAAGTCTGTGAATTTATTTTAATTTTTTTCCCCACCGGAGACCAAGACAGAAATACTGATTAAGAACTGGATTTTTTTTGCAGTGCAGCATTATCAGCCTGAAATGCTTTAAAGTATGACAGTGTTAGTCACAGTTAGTAGCTCGCCGCCTCATCTGACCCTCCGTTTTAAAGCCCTAGGTTGAGCTGTTTCTCTGACGCAAATATATTCCTAAAGCGTTCTGTTTCCTGCCCCCCTTCAAGCACTTCTCTCACAGGTCAGCACATGAGACATGAGAAGATCAGTTATACAAGACGGTGCTGATGGACGTGTCGTGAAAGCTAATAAAAAGGACATTTAACTCTGGTTTGTGGGGTCAACAATTTTGGGTTGAGTAAATGTATTGATTTTCCGATTCATTATTTTCGCTTGATCCAATTGAATCTTAAAATCTGAGGATACATTTTTTTTATGCCTTTTTTCACTGGATGCATTATATGCCATTAAATACCAGTTACTACAGTGATTGTTCCTACAATTAATATATATAATGCCATAAAAAAAAGTTTGGTAAGTCATTTCAACTTAAATTGCATTAAACCGACTTTAAAAAAATGAATTGTTGAAAAAGTTGAATCTTGTATAACTTCCACTAAAGTGGAAATTGCTGAACTTTTTTTGAAGAGTTAAAGCAATGTAAAATATAATATTATAATTTTGTAATGATTATAATATTTTTTGGGAGTTTTTTCAGTCAAATGTTCCTCCTTCAAGTGAAGGATCGCCTTATTTGCCCTGGTTTCCGAAGACATTTAATGGCATTCAATCCATTACGGTTCACCTACGATGTGATGAATCATTGATTTAATCACTGAGAAGAAGCACAGCAATGTATAGCCATGATTGAAGGGCCGTTTCCTGCATCATGTTCAAAAACGCAATGCCTCATGTTTTCTGGCCGTATCGTATCCCCTGGGTCGTCCGATATAGGCTCGTTCACTTTAGGGCACCCGTATCTCACATATCCCTTCACCTCTACTCACACTGAGAGGTGAGAGCTGTTTACCTCCATTGAAACATTAGCGATTCAGCGCACAGAGCAGCACTGGGCTTCAAGGTTGGACTGACCGCAGATTAGAGGGAACACGATCCCCCCGTCACGAGTGTCAGTGAGGCTGCAGGCCATTACAGGCAAATTTCAGCCCTTCAGCCCCGGCACTCATCAACCCCTCAAACGCATTCACAGATGGTATATAAGGGCAGGGCCTCGGTGTCAGCCTTCATCCAACTTCAACCACAGAGAGTCATTTGTGATGACTGAAAAATATATTTGAACACTTGAGTCTTTCATTAGTTTGCCAGCTTTACCTTTTACACCTTCTTGAACTTGAGAACTTTTCAAATCTCTCTGCTGTTTGGTGTGGCAGTACTTTTTGATCCTTTGATGTTTGGTCTGTTGTTCATTCAAATTAGCTATTAATAACTTTATTTGCAAGGAAATGACATTTTAGCCCCGCCCTCCCAAAGTCAATCTTGTATATAGATGTATACAGTGGTGTGAATAAGTTATTACCCCCATGCTAAAGTTGCCTAAAAAGAGGAATAAAAAATCATCTTTTGGAAATTGATCTTAATGCCTTAATTAGAAAAATGAGGAAAAATCCAACCTTTAAGGACACCAATTTTCTTTGTGTATGAATAATGTATCATAAATAAATAAATGTTCTTCCTTAAAATACAGGGTGCATAAGTCAGGCCCCCCCTATGTTAAATTCCCATAGAGTCAGGCAGATTTTTATTTTTAAAGGCCAGTTATTTCATGGATCCAGGATAATATGCATCCTGATAAAGTTCCCTTGGCCTTTGGAATTAAAATATCCCACATCATCACATTCCCTTCACCATACCTAGAGATTGGCATGGTGTTATTTCAGTTAGCCTAATAGCTGGTTTGATTTGCATTGAAAGATGATCTTATGGAAAGTACCCCATGCCAATCTCTAGGTATGGTGAAGGGAATGTGATGATGTGGGTCTATTTTAATTCCAAAGGCCAAGGGAACTTTATCAGGATGCATATTATTCTGGATCCATGAAATAACTGGCCTTTAAAAATAAAAATCTGCCTGACTCTATGGGAATTTAACATAGGAAGGGGGGCCTGACTTATGCACCCTGTATTTTAAGGAAAAACATTTATTTATTTATGATACATTATTCATACACAAAGAAAATTGGTGTCCTTAAAGGTTGGATTTTTCCTCATTTTTCTAATTAAGGCATTAAGATCAATTTCCAAAAGATGATTTTTTATTCCTCTTTTTAGGCAACTTTAGCATGGGGGTAATAACTTATTCACACCACTGTATTATGACAAAAGTCTTTTATAAATAGTAAAATAATAAATGCATTTTAGTGGCTGCAGTTTAACATGTTTGTATATTTACACAGTGAATATTTTAATCACACATTTTGTCATTAAAAATTAAATTATTATTAGTATTCACCTTTCAGAGTTCAGTTCCAAAATATTCCGAATTTTTGAAAATACCATCTTTATTTTTCAACAGGTGATGATAGTAAAATAATTTGTAATAATTCAATCTCTGAGTATTTATATAAAATAAACAATTAGTTAAAACAATATGTAAATGTATTAAAACAATATGTACATAAGTAGTAATAACAAATTATTATAAACAATTATAATTGTTATAATATAATAGTAATACCTAGTACTAATTAAGTATTCATATTGAATTATTTGTTAAAACTATATAATTAACCACACACACACACACACACACACACACACACACACACAATGTATATATATAATATGCATATAATAATAATAAATTAATATAAATAATTATTATAATATCATATAGTAGTATATTATTTTATTTTATTATTTATATTATTGTATGGGGAAAGAGTGTTTGGTTTAGATTTATTGTTGCTGCATCAAAAATCGTTGTTGTGAATATGGTTTCTGCATGCTGTTGTTGATATGATTCTTGTCTAAGGCTTGTCTGAGTATATCTGGAGCATCAGTTGTTGTCAGGGCTTTGTTTAGCAGGTGGGAATGTCATTCGCAATCCAAGTGATCCAAAGAGATGCCGCTGACGACTTGTAAGCGGAGAATTCCTGAGGAGATGAGTCGAGACAGCAAGAGGCTGAGAATGAGGTGCCGTGGTTGAGGACTGTGGAGTAAAGCCATAGCCGCGCTCTGAGAGGCAGAGGTGCCTTTTGTATGCTTGCAGTTGATTGGCTTTGACAGTGTATTCGAACAGGACGGCGGTGCCTCAGTAAGTGTGAAACGCTCACACCTGAAAGATTGTTTCACATGGAGATGGTTTCATGGGAAGATGAAGATGATATAAAGAGGTAATCAAGCAGACAAATGAAAACGGGTAAGGCTGGACACAATTTTCTCTCATCATTTCTCACAATCACATCAACCGTAATCGCATGAGAGCGAGCGAAGAGAGAGAGAGAGAGAGAGAGAGAGAGAGAGAGAGAGAGAGAGAGAGAGAGACACTAAGCCAGTTTCTATGTCCTGTTGTAATCAGATTTACCCCATGGATGGATTAATCAGGGCTCTTCAGGTAGTGATCTGAACAGATGTATTCGCTGGGACAGATCAGCAGCACCAAACGAATTAAGCGAAAAATATTTATAGTTTTCTAACAGGTTCTTTATCACTAATCAACTAGATTTAAATGTATATATAACATTTATATATATATATATATATATATATATATATATATATATATATATATATATATATATATATATATATATACACTCACCGGCCACTTTATTAGGTACCCCATGCTAGTAACGGGTTGGACCCCCTTTT
Organism: Rhinichthys klamathensis goyatoka; assembly: GCF_029890125.1. Classification (NCBI taxonomy): domain Eukaryota; kingdom Metazoa; phylum Chordata; class Actinopteri; order Cypriniformes; family Leuciscidae; genus Rhinichthys; species Rhinichthys klamathensis. The sequence continues at coordinate 1,223,648 of NW_026606828.1, forward strand.
GCCTTCAGAACTGCCTCAATTCTTCGTGGCATAGATTCAACAAGGTGCTGGAAGCATTCCTCAGGGAGTTTGGTCCATATTGACATGATGGCATCACACAGTTGCCGCAGATTTGTCGGCTGCACATCCATGATGCGAATCTCCCGTTCCACCACATCCCAAAGATGCTCTATTGGGTTGAGATCTGGTGACTGTGGAGGCCATTTTAGTACAGTGAACTCATTGTCATATTCAAGAAACCAATTTGAAATGATTAGAGCTTTGTGACATGGTGGAAGTAGCCATCAGAGGATGGGTACATGGTGGCCATAAAGGGATGGACATGGTCAGAAACAATGCTCAGGTAGGCCGTGGCATTTAAACGATGCCCAATTGGCACTAAGGGGCCTAAAGTGTGCCAGGAAAACATCCCCCACACCATTACACCACCACCACCAGCCTGCACAGTGGTAACAAGGCATGATGGTTCCATGTTCTCATTCTGTTTACGCCAAATTCTGACTCTAACATCTGAATGTCTCAACAGAAATCGAGACTCATCAGACCAGGCAACATTTTTCCAGTCTTCAACTGTTCAATTTTGGTGAGCTCTTGCAAATTGTAGCCTCTTTTTCCTATTTGTAGTGGAGATGAGTGGTACCCGGTGGAGTCTTCTGCTGTTGTAGCCCATCCGCCTCAAGGTTGTGCGTGTTGTGGCTTCACAAATGCTTTGCTGCATACCTCGGTTGTAACGAGTGGTTATTTCAGTCACTGTTGCCCTTCTATCAGCTCGAACCAGTCTGGCCATTCTCCTCTGACCTCTGGCATCAACAAGGCATTTCCGCCCACAGAACTGCCGCTCACTGGATGTTTTTTCTTTTTCGGACCATTCTCTGTAAACCCTAGAGATGGTTGTGCGTGAAAATCCCAGTAGATTAGCAGTTTCTGAAATACTCAGACCAGCCCTTCTGGCACCAACAATCATGCCACGTTCAAAGTCACTCAAATCAACTTTCTTCCCCATACTGATGCTCGGTTTGAACTGCAGGAGATTGTCTTGACCATGTCTACATGCCTAAATGCACTGAGTTGCCGCCATGTGATTGGCTGCTTAGAAATTAAGTGTTAACGAGCAGTTGGACAGGTGTACCTAATAAAGTGGCCGGTGAGTGTATATTACTGTAAAAAAATATATGATCAATGTTATATATTATATATTTTTACATTGCTTTAACTCATCAAAATAAGTTTGTTATACAAGATTCAACTAATTTTTCAGTTTAATGTAATTTAAGTTGAAATGACTTAAACATCCAAGTTGATTGTACTTAATATATACCAATATACCAATTATATATATTTTTACCAATTATTTATATATATATATATATATATGTATATAATATTTTGACTACTTTACTTTGAACATATGTATACTGTATATAAATATTCACATCAAATATGCACATGCCCAGTAATTACACTTTTTGGGGAATAAAACCTAGTTGTCTTAGCATATATTCATAATGTCTGCAGACATTGATTTTTAGATCACAAGATTTGTGCTCCAAAAGAAAGAAATCCCGCACCCCAAAATTTTTAATTCTAAGGCAAGAACTGTACATTAATTCTATCTGATTAATAAGCTATGTATATTAATGATGCACATGAAAATCAGCAATGCTTCTGTTTAATTTCCTCAGTGTCATGTTCAGGCCTTTGTCAGCACACAGACGCAAGTATTTGCGTTGAGCACACACATTTGAATTGACTCAGTCAGCGATTATATTCCCTGGACATAAAAAATTGCATTGTCAGAACCCTGAGATCATATCTCCATGGAGGCCTCTACGTTTTTGAGATGATTCACATATTTGTAATATCACAGATGGATAGGTACATATGGAACTGGTGAATTTAGTTATGGTGGTAAATCGATGTTAGGCAAATTCTAAACTTTATATGTTGTCAAAAGTTTTGATCCATGAACTAAACAGGAATGTTAGCTGTTAGGATTTAATGCTAAAAACAAGAGAAACCAAGTATGAGCTTTAATAAGCATCCATCCATCCATCCATCCACCCACCCACCGACCGATCCACCCATCCATCCACCCATCCATCCATCCATCCACACCCATCCATCCATCCATCCATCCACACCCACCCACCCACCGATCCATCCACCCACCCATCCATCCATCCACCCACACCCTCCCACCCACCGATCCATCCACCTATCCATCCACCTATCCATCCATCCACACCCACCGATCCATCCACCCATCCATCCATCCACCCACCCATCCATCCATCCATCCATCCACCCACACCCTCCCACCCACCGATCCATCCACCCATCCATCCATCCACACCCACCGATCCATCCACCCATCCATCCATCCACCCACCCATCCATCCATCCACACCCATCCATCCATCCATCCACACCCACCGATCCATCCACCCACCCATCCATCCATCCACACCCACCGATCCATCCATCCACCCACCCATCCATCCACACCCACCGATCCATCCACCCATCCATCCACACCCACCCACCCACCGATCCATCCATCCATCCATCCATCCATCCATCCATCCACCCATCCATCCACCCACCCACCCACCCATCCATCCACCCACACCACCCCACCCCACCCACCGATCCATCCACCCATCCATCCATCCATCCATCCACACCCACCGATCCATCCACCCATCCATCCATCCACCCATCCATCCATCCATCCACCCACCCACCCATCCATCCATCCATCCATCCATCCACCCACCCATCCATCCATCCATCCACACCCACCCATCCATCCATCCATCCATCCATCCATCCATACCCACTGATCCATCCACCCACCCATCCATCCATCCACCCACACCCACCGATCCATCCATCCATCCACCCACACCCTCCCACCCACCCATCCATCCATCCACCCACACCCACCCATCCATCCATCCATCCACCCACACCCTCCCACCCACCGATCCACCCACCCACCCATCCATCCACCCATCCATCCACATCCTCCCACCCACCAATCCATCCATCCATCCATCCAACCACATTCACACACCCACCCATCCATCCACCCACACCCTCCCACCCACCGATCCATCCGTCCATCCACCCACCCACCCTTCCATCCATCCATCCATCCATCCAAAATAGTTGTGGTTCTCTGCCATTGTAAATGGTTGCCAGGGTGTTGCTATTTGGTTAGTAAGGTGTCTTTAGTTTAATAATATTAAAATGGTACAATATATGACATTTAAAAAATGGCCCCTTGGCTTGTACAGATTACGCACACAAAATATCTTCAGCATTAGGCCATCATCTCAGGGGAGCCACTGAATTTGTAGACAGGTACTATATTTAGGATTATCGCTGGTGAAATGATGTTCAGGTGAATATCCTTGAATATTTAAATTTTCTAGACCACAATGTGCCATTCCTGTCTGCATATTACCTAAGTTGTGCGTGATGTACTTGTCTCTCATTTCCCAATCTCTCTCTCTCTCTCACTTAAAAATATATTAGTTTTGTCTTACTTTCATAATTCAGTGGTACCTTGGCCTCTCCAAGCTGCACATATGGGCTGTCATTTTTGCCCCAAAATCAAAATGGACTTTTCTTGTTTAAAGAGTTCACACTAGCCGGGAAATACACTCCAGTAGCCTTTGATTTCCAGATACAAGGTAATACGTATCTTTCTTCTGAATCTGAAATGAGCTTTCTTTTCTTCATGGTGGAAATGTGTTAAGTGTGCCTGAAGAATCAGACAGATATGAAAATGCTTTTATCAGCACTGGCTTGAAAGCTTTCCATGTTATATAAGCAAATACATAGAAGCTAAAAATCTCTTGGGACTAATTTTAAAAATCTGCTTCAGTCGGTGACATGACCCAGCGGGTACAGCATGTGCTGCTTGTGTGGTCGATTGGAGTTCAAATCTGGCTCATGTAATTGCCTGATCCTGAATATAAAATCAATATAAACCAGCATATTAGCCTTCGTGACTCGTTCGCACTCGGTCGTCATTTCCATCAAAAAGAAGATTGATGATCTTAGCTTGCTTTCGATTTTATTTTGATTAGGCATATGAAGACATGGGTCAACAGAAAGTTGGCTCCCGCTACTCGCCCCTTCCAACCCTATCAAACAATCCGCCATAGTAGGGGTGGGCGATATGACCAAATTCTTATTTCACGATGTGAGAAATTTTATTTCACAATAACGATATATATCACAATATAGTTATTTTGTGTTATTTTATCTAATTTCTGTTATTAAAAATAAATAAAAAAAGAAGCAAATTACAAACAATAGGACAAATACAATATAACAAAAATATGAATTAAACAAATCAGGTAGTTAGTCAGGTAGGTTTATTTAACATGTAGTTAGAATTAGTACAGCAGTTTAATAAAAATAAAATATTGCATAGTCTTCACTGTATGAATTAAATTATAAATGTATTCTTATTAAAGCTAAAAAAGTTATTCAGTAAAAAACAATGATTGATTTTCTCTTTTTTTTAATTCACATTGACACAGAGCAGCAGGCAGGTCAATTATGCCGCTGTCACTTTAAAACCAAATGCACAGATCCATTATACTGATACACATCCAGGTTTACACCCAGCTGTTAACTTTCACTTAAGACATAACTGCATCAGATATATTGCACTTATAACTCTTTTTAACATCAAGCACGTCCCGCTCTTAATATTATTATTCATGCATTTCATCACTCTGAAGTATCAGTAGATGTAGCCTATATATTTACATCCCGCACGATTTAGCAAAATCTCTAACGATATACATTTAATACCGTGGTGTGCCCTGTGCACACGTGACAGTGAATAACCAATAAGAAATAACAAAGAATGAATGCTCCTACACAGCAAAAGGTGCTTAGCTTGTCTAGCAGATGTTTAGTGGCTTTAACTGGTCAACCAGCTGAAAACGTGTCCAGAAACCTCCTTTAGCACTTTAGTTTTATTGTTGTAAAAAAGTGCTTTATTTTGTTTAGTTATGATTATGAAGTTATAATGAAAATGATGTCTGGGCATGTATAAAATTTGTCCCTGACAGTTTGATTGTCAGTTTAGCAATTGTATGGCTATAATAATAGCCAGAATGATTTCTGATTGGACCATTGTTGTTATGAATGATAATGCTTTATCTCAGCAAACGTTTAGCTTCTGTTTGACTGGCTGAGTCTCTGCAGTCCTGTTATTAGCTGATAGTGTCTGGCTAACAGTTTTCTTTTATTGGATGAGTTTTAGCTGGCTTTTGAATCCAAACCTTGGTGGGACGATTGAGTAACTTTGCTGTTCTATAAACCTTAGGCGTCATATTGAATTTAACACGGATGAAAACAAGGCTGCGTCCCAAATCAGAGGCTGCACCCTTCGAGGGCTGCATTCAAAGGCCGAATGCATCACTACAATGCATTAGAATAGAACGAGTGGATCCTTCGCAGCCTATAGCCAATCCCAAGATTCATTGCGTGCTGGTGAAAGGTGTTTTTGTAGTTTATTCTCTTTATCATGTACAGAAATGGGCCACAGTGAACTTATTTAGACAGGTTGTGAACCCTGTTTTGTTTTCAGACAGTTGAATATAAATCGATTTGACCTTCGCAGACTTTGAACTCTGCGTCATTCAAAGAATGCAGCCTCTGAATTGGGACCAAGCTTTACAGTCTTTACAATGGCAATCATTGTATAAAAGTCCTAGATCACTTAATTTTCACAACTCACTTTTAAAACTGGAGTTTTTGTCAACTGAAAGTTGTTTTGTCATCTGAACAATCGGGCTTGATGTTAAACAACAGTAGGATCCATTGAACACACTATCCCTCACAGCCTCGTTTTCATTCCTGTCAAGGTCCCGATTAAGCTCTATGGGTTGGTAATTTAAAGATAAATGTTTGTCATCTGTTTATCTGCTAATTTGGCAAAGAATTGTTGTGACAGGCATCGCATAGGGTTTATGATGGATTGCATGGCACTATGTTGATAGTTGTTGATAAATATGGATCATTTAATTCTGCTCATTAAAGGAATACTAACCCACAGATGGAATTGTCAGGTAAGATGACAGATAACAAGAATACAGAATAATGAATACAGCCAACAACATTCTGAGCTGAAATGTTGACATAAAGCTGATTATTCTCTCAGCAGCATCCCATATTAATGTCATGTCTCCTTGGTTACGAGCTGACTGTTATTATTGATTATTACAGATCATTAGCCTGATCTGATGACCCATCCGTTACATCTGTTCTCGTGTTTTGAAGTAAAATCAAATCTTGTTATTAATCACCCACTTGATCAATCTTAAATTGTTCTTTGAATTGCCAGAATTAATAAGAATGCTAAATTAAATAAGGCTACCCTAATCTCGTCATTTTTCACAGAAACATGAAACGGCTTTTCTAAATGAGTCGGCTTCATATTTTAATGGCTCACATGTTGTAAGTGTTTTCCCCTTGGCATTGAGTAATAAATGTCTGTTTCACCTGATCATTTGTCATTGCTTTGGCATGATGGGAAGGTCATTAAAGGGATACTCCACTTTTTTTTGGAAATAGGCTCATTTTACAACTCCCCCAGAGTTAAACTGTTGAGTTTTACCGTTTTTGAATCCATTCAGCCGATCTCCGGTTCTGGCGGTACCACTTTTAGCATAGCTTAGCAAACATCATTGAAGTGGACAAGACCATTAGCATTTCTAAAAAAAAAAATGACCAAAGAGTTTCGATGAGAGTATAGTTCTTAGCCATATCAGCCTAGAAAATCGCAACTTTACATTTTCCGTCGGTCTTAGTGCACGATGTAACTACAGAAGAGTCAAGTTTTAAATAGGAAAAATATCGAAACTCTTTGGTCATTTTTTTTTTTAGAAATGCTAATGGTCTTGTCCACTTCAATGATGTATGCTAAGCTATGCTAAAAGTGGTACCGCCAGAACCGGAGATCGGCTGAATGGATTCAAAAACGGTAAAACTCAACAGTTTAACTCTGGGGGAGTTGTAAAATGAGCCTATTTCCAAAAAAAGTGGAGTATCCCTTTAAAGGCAACATGTAAAAGCAAACAGCAGGGATGGACAGTTTCTCTCGTGGTGAAGTTCACAAGCCCAAAAGCTTGATTTAATTATTTTTTCCCCTTCAGAGTGAGATTTTTTGGAAATCAGAGACGATTTGGTTTAGAGCTCAAGGGACTGGATTATGATATCGTTGCTAAGTATGTGTCTTGCAAATCCCCAGTTCCTGATTTCTTAAGAATGTTTGATTACCCTCAGAAGACTCAGCCTCAGTTAATGCATTAATTATGTAGTGAATTTACATAAACAGTCGATATGGAACTTGGAAACGATACTTCAGTTTTCAGAGTTACTTTATTGCTTTATTTTTTTGACCTGACTGTTTGTCATTATTAGTTCTGCTAATTGTATGAATGCATTATTAATTCTGATCCGTTCAAAAAAGTTTTGGGAGGACCTATATATTTGTGGTCGGCAAGATTTTTGAAAAATGTTTTTAAAAGAAGTTTTATATGCTCACCAAGCTGCATTTATTTGAATAAATCAATATATATATATATATATATTGATTTATTCTTTATAGAAATCATTCGAATATGCTGATTTGCTGCTCAAGAAACATTTCTTATCAATGTTGAAAACAGTTGTGCTGCTTAATATTTTTATGGAAACTTTGTTTTTTTCTGGACTTTCTGGTTTCTTTGATGAATCAAAAGTTTAAAAGAACAGCATTTATTTAAAAATATTTTGTAATATAAACTTTTGATCCATTTAATGCTTCCATGAATACAACTTTATTTTTGTCAAAATATAAAAGATATAAAATATCTTTGCCGAATATAAAAGATACACTAACAATTCACAGTTTTCCTGCAATATAAAAATAAGCAATATTGTGAATTTTAGTGATTTTTATGCACATTTTATTTGTCTATTAACTTTCTTTAAACTTCAGAGGATAATATATTACTTTGTATCTTTGAATAATTATATATCATAATTGTCAAATATTCTTCAATTTAAACTTCATTTTTATTGTATTTTACATCTTGCATTAAAAATATGCAAATAGCATTTATTATATTCCTTAAAGACCCACTCCGATGAAAATAATGTTTTTCTAGGTGTTAACATGTTCTTGTGGCATTTTTCTGATGTTAGAGGACATATCTTGAGAAAAATCAGCTCAAAGTTGTATTTCTGAGTATTTCTACATTCAAATGGCTGTGAATCAGTAGCAGACGCTAAAATGCCGGCTAAAATAGACTGGAGTTGTGACGTAGTAACTCCACTGGGCGTCTCCACACGCGACGTCTTGGAGTGAAATAGTGATCGGTGATAACTTTGATTAACTTCGGATAATAATAATAAACGTGTATATAATACTGTTGCCCCACCGGTATTGGGGATGTAAGCTAGCGGGAGAGACAGAGCTCTCAGCAACGGGCAGGGGGAGGGTCGTCTCCGTGCCAACGGCTCCGCCCACAACGCAGAGGCGAATTGCTAATGAGCTACTGCTGCTCTGCTGAAGCGAAGTCCCAGAAAACGGCACAGGTTTTGTGTTTTTGGCTAAAAATGGCATAATCATAATTTAAAGACCACTGGGAATGTTTAAAAATAGCTCAAAATATGATCGGAGTGGGACTTTAAGGACAATGCATATTTCCAGCGCTTTTGCAGGGATCGTGCTTTTTTTGTACTTTCCTATTCTAATAAATAAAATGCATTTAAAATCTACTTGGTTGAATACCATGCTATAGGATTATGATTGTCTTTTACCAGCATTCTGACAGATGTGATAAAGTGTTGTTTTGTCTGCAGGCACAACGAGACAGCCCAAAGAGGGGGAGGTCCCAGGTGTGGACTACAACTTTGTGAGCGTTGAGCGGTTTATGGAATTAGAGAAAAGTGGGGCCTTGTTAGAAAGTGGAACGTACGAAGGTAAGTGAAATTCACCGTTAAACCTCCCACATCTCCTTAAATCATTACCTCTTGAAATAAAAAAATAAAAAAACGCCATAACAGCCAGGAATATGAATTTGCTTAAATTTGCTTGATTTTACCGCAAAGGTCTTTGACATTGAGCAAAGGTAATCAGATCTAGTGCAGTTGGGTCTCTTGAGGACCGACTGAGGTGTGTGGACTACTTTCAGACGCAGGTTTCTTTTCCCTTTATGAGGAGATGAGATCCTTCCCATGATTCTGTGAGGCACAGCATCATAACAGCTTCAGTCAGGCACTTTGAGAATAACTTTATATACACTCTAAAACTGCAGAGAAATGCAAATTTGAGATTTCATTTTATAGCTTCGACAAATTACATTTAATAGGGATCATTTTGATTATCGGCAGATATTGGGGGATTTTTCCCTTATTTTTTACATTTTGATTGCCTTTGAAATCATCTGAAACTCACTTAAAGTTAATCTTTAAAACCCTATTAAGTTAATAACACAGTTAAATCTAATCTTTAGCCAGACTCAATTAATACATTTTTCATGCTGTACATTTATAATGTTGTGATGCCTAAATTAACTTGTAGCACTTTTTTTTGAGTTCATCAGCAGTTTATCAGTTACTGGACAGAATTTGAAAATATGAGTTATGTTTAATGTATTTTGATCAAATAAATGCAGCTTGGTGAGCATAAGAGACTTCTTTCAAAAACATAGGTGGAACAAAATGACCTTAGACAAATTTTGGTCAATTTTTCCAGAAGTCAAATCAATTGCTCTCTAGAATGAGACGATACCATCTTCCTCTGACTAGCAATAGCTATTATCAAATCATGGTGCATGTCAACACAATAAAAATGACTGTGTTTGTCATTTAACAGGATATAGAACATAAAATATTTAATAGAGTCAGAGGAAATGTGGGTATATTGATTTTATAGGCTTCATATGGTCTTATTTGAGGTGATTTCAGGTCACTTTAAAGGGTTAGTTCACCCAAAAATGAAAACTCTTTCATTAATTTCTCACCCTCATGTCGTTCCAAATTCGTAAGACTTTCGTTCATCTTCGGAACATAAATGAAGATCTTTTTAATGAAATCTGAGAGCACCACGACGCATACATGTTGTGTTGACACGAGAGTGAATGTTATTGAATGAGATTAATATTTTGTAAATAAAGTGGTAAATTATGGGGGGTTTTTTGTGCAATCAAAGCACTCACATCGCTTCATAAAACTGAGGTTAAACCACTGAGGTCACATGGATTATTTTAATGATGTCTTTACTACCTTTCTGGGACTTGAAAGTGGTAGTTGCTTAGACTGTCAATGTAGAGACTCAACTGTAAGCTCTCAGATTTAATTAAAAAGATCTTCATTTGTGTTCCGAAGATCAACGAAAGTCTCACAGGTTTGGAACGACATGACGGTGATTAATGAATGAATTTTTTGGGTGAACTAACCTTTTAAGTTAACCCACCCAGTCAATGATTCTGGGTCACAGGCTGTAATGTAAATGAATCTATGAACTTCACCTCTTCTGTTTCTGTCCCTGAAGTCTTGCAAATGAATTCATAAAGCCTGTGCCGTACCCGCACAGGAGCTCAGTTTTTAATCATTAAACAGATTTCCCTGGATACACATGATTTCTTTTCAATCTTGAATGAAATTATTGAGTCGCCAGTGCACAAGGGTGCCGTAATGGCAAACATCACAGAAAAAAATAACTCCAGCAAAGTTCATGACAAAACATGATTGAAAAGTTACTTGAAAAGTCTGACTTCACCTTTTTGCATGCCAAGTAGCTGTGTAAGCATTTTTAAAGTCCCAAAAACGTTTTTGTTGTTGTTTCTAGATAACTTCTATGGCACGCCAAAGCCTCCTGCCGAACCCACGCAGATGCTGTTTAATGTGACGGACCAACTCTTGCCCGGTGCCCGACCCAGTGCAGAGGGAAAAAGGAAGAGAAACAAGTCCGTCAGCAACATGGAGAAGGACAGCATTGAGCCACCAGAAGAGGAGGAGGAAGAGAGCCCCGTCGTCAATGGCAACGGCATCGCCATCACACCAGGTTACAACCTAACACTGTTACCCAGATAGTTTAGAATGACCCAACTGAGTCAATTATGAATGCGGGCTTCATAGTTGTGTGACTCATTTCTAATGAAAGACATTTCAGATGAGAGTCTGAAGCATTATTTAAACTCTTCTGTTATTCGTAACTCAAAGATGAGGTTTCAAAATATACTGAGCAAACAAGGCTTTTGATTATTGGGCTGGTGGCATTTTTCTGTTGGTATTTTAATATATGGAAAATGCCATATACATACATGTCATGCCATCAAACTTTTATGTCATGTATTTAAATGTATTTGAATTTAAACATTTGTAATGATAAAGTTGCAATTTGATACTTTTAAAATGTAAGGAATAATTGACTCATCCAAGGTGGTGATGCGGCCACAACGCAAAGTGGTATTTTCTAATAATTCAATGGACCGTAGTCAATTATTCCACTTACACTAGGGTTACCACACCTCACGACATTGTTCAGATGTTGTATTTCAAGACATTGTCCGGTTTTTGTCCTTAAATTGCTCTTGTGTGTAGGACTTATTTCTTACGCATCTCATCATCCCACTCCATTGCCAATTACAAAATGTCACTTTAGAGCTAGTAACGGAGGCTTCAGCCATTGATAGCAGTCTAATGCAGTTATTAGAGAGAGAGAGAGTGTGAATTAGCAGAGACTGTGCATCTTTCAACAGTGTTCAGCAGCAGCGTCTCTACTAATAGCGAGACTAAGTTTATCTGCTTCAAGAACAGCGGCGTTATTACCTCGCTAGTGAGAAACGAGAGAGACTGGAAGGTTGCCGCTTGGTCAGCACATCAAAATAAGTGCACAACAAAAGATTATTAGAACAACAACTTGACGTGCAGTTTAACTTTTAGTTTGACATTATTACAAAGTGCACTTTATAAAAGTGTATTTAAGTGTGTTAAGAAACACAATCATGAAAGTACAAATGGCCTTTTATTTTTATTAATATGTTATCTGCAAGGTTTTTTTATATATATATATACTTTTAAGGTTTGAAGTACACAACAAGTCCACATTCAAGACAATTAAGCACACTTCTTTTTCACAAAGTTTTGATTAATCTATATGAGGAGCCGTCATAGTCTCAGTCAGAAGGTCAGGATTGACACTGATTCCTTTTGTTTACCTCAAAGAATCGAGCGAACATGAGGACAAGAGCACCGACGCTTCTGGAGACGTGCCCGTCCAGCCATGCCCACCTGAGACCCCCACCCTCACCGCCACAGATGCCCAGGAGGAAGAAGTAGACGCCCCCAAGTCCCCACAAGACTCCCAGGAGAATGACGACCTGGGCCCTTTGCCAGACAACTGGGAGATGGCCTACACTGAAAAAGGAGAAGTTTACTTCATAGAGTGAGTGAAGTGCACTTCAAAGCACACTTCATAATGAAAGAGGTGTGAACATATGGAGCGCTACCTGTTGCACAGTCCTCTTTTACAGATTGTTACGGATGTCTGAATTATTTATGTGTGCCGTATTGAGCTCTCTCAGTGTAATGCAGTTCAGTTGACTGCATTTTGGAAATGATTTGCAGGACTTTATACACAGTAGGGTTGGAAATGTAGCTAAAATCAGCGGCGCCTACAGCTGTACGCACTTTGCGTACCATGAGTGCTCCGACAGACCTGACCCAGCAAGCAATAGCCGTAATTTCACCATCTAGGTTAACTATTGACCCGATAGAGTCCGGCTATGTGTAACCCACTTCTAGCCAAAATAACTTACGAGATGTATAATATTCCAGTCATCAGTGATTACAAGGTGTTTGGTTTCATGTCTTTCACATGTTCTATGCGTAGCCCGTGCGTCTATTCTTGGGCTGTGGTTAAACGTCTATTAAATCTTCAGATTTTGCTTTGTTTTAGCCTACATTTTCCTACAAACAATTGAAAAAAAAAGGCTACTTTTGAGAGGTAACTTAAGCCACTGCTGTGTCATGTCAATAAGCGGCCATTTTCACATCTAAAGTTTTGTCTTTCTCTGCTCGTTCAGCAGTTTGCAACGCTTTCAGCATGTTTCCTATAACAGCGTCTGACGTTTACGTTTTATGTGGCATGAGAAAGTCACATAAACCACGCAAAATACGATCAGAGCAGTCAGACTAAAACGGATTTCCAGAAATGCGATTTAAATTGGATTTCAAACCACATATGGATGAAGGTCGAAACGGATTTATAAAAATTGCATTTCATGTGAATTTTTATTTATTTATTTATTTTTTCACATCTGATCGGATTCAAATATATGCACAAAAATCGGATTTGGACTGACAGTCTGCCCTAGTAAAAAAAAAAAACTATACCAAAATCTATTTAGGATACATTTATTTAAGATATATTTAAGATACATTTAAGATAAACAATTATTTCATACTAAGTATACTTCAAATCCATGACCATATTGATATATCACATAAGACTTAGGCCTACTGATATAAAATTATAAATGCACAATGCACAATTTTTAATATTAAGCCTAAAATGTATTTTAATATCATTATTAATAAGGATTATATGAACTCTGGATAATATCCGTCTTTAAATGAAAGATATTTAAAGTGTACTGAAGTATACTTGCAATAGTTCCACTTTAGCACAATAAAGTATACTTAAGTATATCTTTAGTTAGACTGCAGCTCTATTTCTGCATGATTAAAGTGCATTAAGTACAAGATTAGCTGTTCCAATTTAGGAGACTTTAAGTATAAATGGTAAATGGACTGCATTTATATAGCGCTTTCACAGACCCAATGGCCACCAAAGCGCTTTACATATTGCCTCACATTCACCCATTCACTCACCCATTCATACACCGACGGCGGTGTCAGCCATACAAGGCGCCATCCAGCTCGTCGGGAGCAGCCGGGGTTAGGTGTCTTGCTCACGGACACCTCGACACTCAGTCAGGTGGAATCGGGGATTGAACCGCCAACCTTCTGGTTTGTAGACAACCTACATGAGCCACTGCCGCCCCAGTATAACAGTTTAGTATACCAAAAGTACAATTTCAGGGTATTTTTATGAAGTACATAAATATGTAGATGGATTTGTAGTATACTTAGCACAGAATAAATGTATTCCAAATACATTTTTAGTATATATTTTTTTCTCTAGGGTGAACGTATCCATAGAAAAGTTACACGAATGCTAAATATACTAGAAAATTAACACTTCTCTCAGAGTTGAATAAAAAAATAAATAAAAAAAAGCTTATCCTAAAATTATATATTTTAGTTATATATTTTAATGTTATGTTATGTTAACTATGTCTTTTGAAGGAATTCAATTTAAGGTCTTGCCTCTGAAATGAATAGATTTTTTATGAATTAATTAAAAATATTTAATAAATTCATTTTATATGAATTAAATAAATATTAATTATACATTAATATCTTCATATATTTTGTATTATTTTAAATAGACGATTCAGTTTAAAATGATGAATGTTACATGGAAGATCTAACAAAAATATATTGTGAAATAAAATGTATAGTGATGATGCCAACCAATCATTGAATCTTAAGTTACAACTTCAGTTACCATCATGAATCATCATGATGATGAATGGATCACCATACAACTGAATCTGCCAGAGTAGCAGAGGGAAGAACGGTCTTAAGAGTGAGAGAAAGCTGTTCCCCTCCCTCCATCTGTCCTTAATGAGAAACGAGGGACTTATTAAAACTATTGATTGTCATTGTTTTAACTGGAAAACCCCCAACCACTGTGACTGAGGCCTTCTGGGATATCTAGTCTAGAATGTTTTACATTTCAAAGTGAGGCTTGTACCAACATTTGGCTGACATAACACACAAAAATGCTTCCGATTCAGATAATGATAACTAAACTCTATCATATGTACTATTAATTGTTACAAAATTCTTTTTTTTTCAGTCACAATACCAAAACGACGTCATGGCTCGACCCTCGACTAGCGAAGAAAGCCAAGCCCCCGGAGGAATGTGAGGAAGATGGTGAGTGCACTGGTGTTTTAACGTGTGTGTGAGTATGTTTCTCCTTTTTACGCTTGGAGAAATTTGATGTCGTGACCTCTACTTGTACCCCCCCTCCCCCGGAGACATGCGCGTGTGAGAGTGTAACATGAATTTCCATTTTGTGCGTTTGTTCACTATGTCAGGACATGCTCTGGTTTCATGAAACATCCAGAAAGACAAACTCTGCTAGCTCATGATGTTTACATTCATTTACTGTGTTTATGAATGGATGGCTTGGATAAAAAGAAAGTTCATCCAGCATTGATGCATCAGTTAATCTATTTAATCTTTCTTTCTTTTTTTTTTTTTTCGTTAAACCAACCATTTTGTTCATTCTGTAAAGCCACCCATCTTTATAGCCATTCATTTGTTTATCCATTAGTCCATTAAGCATCTATCCTCCATTCTTTTATTCATGCGTTCGATTGCTTGCTGAATCAGTTGTTCGTTTGTCCATCCATCCAACCAACCTTTTGTTAGTTTATTCATCCATTAAGCCAATTATCCCCTATTAATTTATTAATTTGCTTGTTGATTAATTTGTGCGTTTGTTCATCCATCTATCCATCCATCTATCCATTCATCCATCTATTCATCCATCCATCTATTCATCCATCCATCCATCCATCCATCCATTCATCCATTCATCCATCCATCTATTCATCCATCCATCCATCTATTCATCCATCTATTCATCCATCATCCATCCATCTATTCATCCATTCATCCATCCATCTATTCATCCATCCATCTATTCATCCATCCATCTATTCATCCATTCATCCATCCATCCATCCATTCATCCATCCATCTATTCATCCATCCATCCATCTATTCATCCATCTATTCATCCATCCATCCATCCATCATCCATCCATCTATTCATCCATTCATCCATCCATCTATTCATCCATCCATCTATTCATCCATCCATCCATTCATCCATCTATTCATCCATCTATTCATCCATCCATCCATCATCCATCCATCCATCTATTCACCCAACCAACCATTTGTTTGTTTGTTCATTCATTCATCCACTAAGCTATCTATCCTCTATTCATTCCTTCGTTTGCTCAGTGATTGATTCATTAGTTTGTTTGTTCAGCCATCCATCCAACCGTCCATCTTCTATTTGTTTGTTTGTTTGTTCATTCGCCCATCCTTTAACTATCTCTCCTCTATACATTTGTTTGTTTGTTCATTCGCCCATCCTTTAACTATCTCTCCTCTATACATTTGTTTGCTTGTTCATTCATTCGTTTGCTCGATCAAAAGTTCTATATCTAAAGCCATTCATCATTCATTTTTTGTTTATAAATTCTATATTTGTTTGTTTGTTAATCCATCCACCCATTCATCTATGCGTCCTCAATTCATTCATTTCAACAATTCATGCTCATTTAATAATTTGTTTGGTTATTCATTTGTTTGATTGTTTTTTTCAGTCATCCATCCATCCTCTTTGTTTTTTGTTCATTCATTCACCCATCCTTTAATTATCTATCCCCCATTGATTTGTTTGTTCATTCATTCATTTGTTTGATAAGAAAGGGATTGATCCTTTTTTCATTAATCTATAAAGCCATTCATCCTCCTTTCCATTCATTTATTAGTTCTTACATTCATCCATGCCTTTGTTCGTTCGTTCGTTCGTTCGTTTGTTTGTTGTTCATTCATTTATTCGTTTGTTGTTCATTCAATCATTAATTTGTTAATTCATTAATATTAATTAATTTGTTAATTCATTCATTCGATCATTCATCTATTTGGTTGTTCATTCATTTGTTCATTCATTCATTCATTTGTTCATTCATTCATTCATTTGTTCATTCATTCATTTGTTCCTTCATTCATTTGTTCATTCATTCATCTGTTCATTATGAATGGTGATTTTATGTACCCAAATCTACCATCTTTGAAACCTTCTGTTGAATTCAAATGCAATTTAATGGGGCCAGAGAAATCAATATCTCTTTCCACAGGCCTTTTAATGCCTTTCTGTGACATGACTACTAATATACCTCTCCGTAGTACAACATAGATCTATTTTTTGGGCAGGTCTGTGCAACAATGTAAGCTCATACACATAATCATGATTGATTTCCATTGTGTTCAATACTATCTGCTGCGTAAAAATCACTTTGTGTATTGCAAATTTGATCCACATCTCACTTCAAAGTTCAGACATGTACATTATTCAGAATTGAACTCAGATGTCTGTTAGATTATGATCCTCATGGGGCCGCACAGATTCATCATAAATTCCCATCAAAGGCTAGATAAAAGATGAGCTGTTTGTGTCAAACTAATTTTGCCTTCAAAATCAATGTTAGTCACAAACTCTTAAACATCTTTGTGTAATTTCAGAGGCGTGTCTGCTTAATTTAGCAACAATGGAATCATTTTTCCATGGTTCTAACGCTCCAAAATGTACTCTGCTGTCTGCTTGCTAGTTAATGAGCCCTGCTGGTTGGTTTTGATAGCACAAATTTCACAGAACATTTAAAGACGCATCCGGCACACGCTCATATTTACACTTGTGCATTCAATGCACTCAAATATACATAAGCCACACAGTGAATGAAAGAGCCTGAAAAAGAGACTTCTCCCATAGTTGCCATGGAAACTGCCAATGGAGGACCATTGATTTAAGGAGGCTTGAGAAAATATATTTAAGGTGGTCTGGGTTAGATCAATGTCTTTAAACCATGAAGGGCCCATAATGGTCCTGCAAAGAAAAACAAGATTTTTCTCTAAAAAAAAATATGTTGGATTTTCTCTAAAAGCGGTGCATTAATAATCTGTTAAGCATTATATTTATTAAAATTAAATTGCAATATCATGCACACGTTGAGTAGGTACCGTAATATATTGAACTTATTGAATATTATTAATTTATGATTTATTTTCTAAATGTGGTACATTAATGATCTGTTAAGCATTACAGAAGCTATTATTTGATACGTATTCGCAGTATTATGGGAGCATTAAGTAGGTAATGCATTTAAACATTTCGAATATTATTTGTTTTTTATAATTCATTATTTATTAAAAACAGAGGCCCAAGAGCATGACATCATATCCCGTTGTCCATATTCATTGTACTTATAAATAATTTCAATGTTTACATTTTTAATCTGCAATAATGTTTGCGATGCGGGAACGTTGAGTAGTTAACATTTTGTAGATTGTTATATTTTATATGATTTATTATTTATTAAAAACACTGAAAATATGTTGTTTTGCACCTCCGTATAAGTTCCATATAGGTGTTATAAAGAGAAGTGATACAGATGACCTATTATAAGTTAGATTAAATATTTAACATAGTCAATATAACTCTGCTTGGATACATTTTGATTCATTTGGCTCCATACCAAGCTATAATATTTAAAAGAAAGCTCCAGTAAATCCAGCCAAGGTTGTCACACTTCTCACTTTTTTTTATTAAGAAAGTGTCGCCATCTGGTGTGTTACTCGTCTTTCTCTCTCAGTTAAAGCTACGTATGTGATGCATATAAGAGTCTCGTCCGCTGTTCTTAATGCAAACCCTAAATATGAGACTGGTTTCTGTTTGCGAGACAGAGGGTCAAGCTAGCATTAGCGGATGTGGTGTAGCCGGTTGGTCTGTGTGTGTGTGTGTGTGTGTTTGTAGGAGGGATTTGATTGCTCTAACCCTCCTAGGGAGGTGCGAGAACCTCGTCGGTCGTCACACCTGCTCCTCTCCCACCTCGTCCAACCCAGCGTTCTGTTCAGCTCAGCATCCATTCACTCAACTAATGACTATCTGAACACAGCATGGCTTTATGATTTAAAAAAAAAAATTGTGTCAGGAAAAATATATTACATTTTCTTAATGTACATAATATAAAAATTGCAATATTATGTTTTTCATTTTTTAATTTGCATTAGAGCTGCATGATTAATTATTAAAAGATTGTGATCTTGATTTAAACATCCACGCTATCTTGACAACGATTCGCCTGTGTCTAATAAACTTTTGACAAAATCACACCGGAACATTCAAATCTGCGTTTGATCCAGAAAGAGTTATTATGTATAGGTATGAAACAGCTTTAACCACACAGTATCATTATTTCTGTTACAAGAATTCAAATGATTATTGAAGTACTGGGATAAAAGTTTATATTTTTTAGATATAAACACAGATGCGATCAGAATACACCAAACTTTTGAAAATAACGTGGCCCTTCAAATAACAATTGTATTGATTACATTGTTACTTCACTAGGTGGTGGCAAGTAACTGTTAAAAATATATTTGTCATTGAATCATTTATTTAAGAGATTTGTTCACAAATGCTGATTCATCCAGTAAATAAAATATGTGAAGGGCTGTTTTTGAAATCGCCCCTGTACCCTCATTCACTATTCTCTACATTACTCCACTAATATAGTCCACTTGAAGGAGTGAATGAATATGAGTGCCAGATAATCTGCTAGATTATTTAGTTGTCTGTTCAGAATCATGTGAGAAAAGCTATCTCTTTTTGAAACAAAAAAATCGTGATTTTTCAATTTATCCAGAATCATGCAGCTCTAATTTGCAGTAATGTTTATCAATGAAAAGATGCCAAGGTGTACTGAGTGGTTGCCAGGACATTATTTGATGGTTGCTAGGAAGTTCTGTATGGTTGCTAGGGCATTGTTTGGTGTTTGTTTAGGGTGTTCTAAGTGGCTTCTAACTAAGGCACTGTTCGATGGTTTCTAGGCTGTTCTGAAAGGTTTCTAGTAGTTACTTCCTCAAGCATTGTTTGCTGGTTGCTAGGGTGTAGGGAGTAGAGCATAGACATAATAAATACATAGACGCCCTATTGGCCGCTTTGGAACGTTGCTGCGATATGTCAACGGGTCCGCCATTTTGCGGAGGGCAAGACTGCACTGTAATCAAATGTAAGTAAACGGGTGAGCTGCGTTTTTTCTGGATAAAAACAAACTGTGTTTACATTTATCAACCGATTTCAGTGGTTTGTATGTGGTGTACAAAAAGTTCCATCTCTAGTTATTTAAAATCTCGATAGTAGTTAGACTTGTAAAATATTTTAGCAATAACAAAGATAACTGATGGATCCTTTATGATAATACATATGTTACGGTACAACTATAGTGCAATGCAAATAGTAAATATAACATAAAGTGAGAAGTAATAGTAAATAGTTTAGTCAATAAAATAAACAAATAGTATACTGCAAATAAAATAGTAATGAATAGTATAATTATATAATATCATAAGTACAATAATACAATCATAAAATATTGATAATAGCATATAGTTTATTAATAATACTATAATAATAACAATAGAATAAGAAATATAAATACAATAAAAAATAAGTTAATGACTTTAATATTTAACTCTTTTTGTTAAATTTCAGTTTTATTGATCAGTAATGGCTTCAGTCAAACATACAGCAGGATACAACGTTAAAATAGCCTAAATATATAGTTATGAAACTTCACTTTGCCCTCAGCCAAAACGATTTACCAGGGAACTATTTATAGATTAATGAGACCAAAGATCGCCCGTTTGATATAGCTACACAAGACGAATTATATCTCATGTTTAACCACTAGGCTACAGACATCCGAGTCAGCGGCAAAACTTCAGAAGCACTGGCCGAGGTACGGCTGTTCCAGGCGGGGAAGACGAGCTCTGAGCCCCGGTGATAGCATCTTACAACTCCGAAAACGTCAGATCAAATTTTTGTTTATAAAGCTATCTTTATAAACAAACCATAGATTTGAGCTTTAAACAACTACATTGTCGACTGAAAAACTATTAAAACTACATTTCGTGACACAATAACAGTAGTATTTTTAAATGTAACCTCTGAACGTTACTATTACTAATTAAATCATGACCAAATACAACCAAAAACAAACGTTCAGTCTTGCTTGTGAAAGGTAATTCCTCGAAAGCTGTTTTCAATTGTGTGGCGATTTGTACAGCCCCAAACAGCGCACAAAACAGGCATTTTTCTCAATTCCCGGTTTGAGAGGTATGGGAAAGTTGCCATCCCCAATATGGCGGCGGCGCCGTTGACGTACGCTCCAGCGGCCAATAGGGCGTCTATGTATTTATTATGTCTATGGAGTAGAGGCTATGTGTTCAAAGTGGTTGCTAGGTTGTTGCTAAGTAGTTTCAAGGGTATTCTAAATATTTGTAAGGGCATTTCAGGTCTGTCTCTATGAATGTTGCTAGAAGGTTACTAGGTGTTTAGAGTGGTCTCTAGATAGTTTGTCGAACATTGTTTGGTGGTTGCTAGGGTGTTATGGGTCGTTGCTAGGTGAATGCTTACTGGTGTTTATAACAGGCCTATTGTTTTTTTTTTTTTAAATACAGCTTTTTTATCATCTGCCAGATCATAGATCACATTTTTAGGAAAGTCATAACATACCTCCTGTCAACAAACTATACGTTTTGAGATATAATTCATGTCCGAAGCACAAATAATGTGGAAAACTGGGGGGCATGTCTGTAGACAAGCTCTGACGGAGCGAAATGGCATGTGTGAGGTTAATTACTGGAGAAGGGTGATGTCTGAAGAGATATGAGTTATGTTAGCCTGGTGTTTGTGTACATGAGCTTTATTTGCATGTTTGCCGCACACTGTTTATTCACACATGCATGACTTCATCTGCATGTATGTATGCGTGCGTGTTTCTGAAGAACGCCGGCAAAAACTGCAGCATGTCCCACTGGCGATGTTTTTGATAATTACTGTGTGAGTTTGTGCATGTACCCCATTTTTTTTTCTTGATGTTTCAATCCTGTCAAATTTGGCTGAAAAACAAAACAGACAGGAAAAAGCATCCTGAACGCTGTGTGATGACAGCCCTTTGTTGTCATGGTGATCTCGCCAGCTCTTTAATTTGTTTTGTGTCTCTCGGGCGGATTGAATCGCATGAAAGTATGTTGGCTCTAACCTTCGGGCTGCCAGACCTCCCCTCACTTACCGCTGTGTGTCCTAATTAAGCTTTGTTTTACACACTGACTGCCAGCGTGAACGGCCGGCTGGATTGTTGAGGATACGCAATCGAAATTCTGGCGTGTGCAGGGAATGTGTGTTTTTAAAAGACGTCTAGACTGATTTGTGTCGTGTATTATCATATGCTGCAGGCATCCCTGGGGTTATTGATTTACTGGACTGGGCTTCACTATAATGAAAACTGTGAGAAATGTTTTCATGACTCGCATGCTTCGTGCCATGCATTAAATAGCTCATTTTAAGCTTCTTGCATCTGAAGGTTTTAAACACTCAGGCTCACCTTTCAATGTTATTGTAACTATTTATGAACATAAAAGTGAATAGTAATACTTAATTTGAAGCCTGATTAAATAATGCAGCATCAAGGCAAGGCAAGGAAAACTCATTGATATAACTCATTTCATAAACAATGCAAATTCCACGTGCTTGGAATAATAAAAAATGTTCACAGGTTAAATTAAAAAATGATCAGAATAAAAAATATAAATATTCAATAAAATTACATATATATATTTTTTGGTATAGCTTTTATTTTTTGTTTCATTTTATGTACTTTTGTCGTTGTTTTTAGATTTTGTTTTTATTTCTGTTTAGTTTGAACTTATTTTTATTTCAGTGTTAATTTTAGTAATTGTAGAACTTAAACTTAAAATGTTTAGAATTTTTTTTATGTAATATTTGTTTTTACTTTATTTCAGCTTTATTCCAATTACAAAAAAGTTAATTTTGACTAGTTTCACAACAATATATATACATACATTTAATACCGGCAAATCAATTAATCTTGATTAATCGCATCTAACATAAAAGTTTGTTAATATATAATATATATGTGTGTGTGTGTGTATATATATATTATACATTATATATTGTATATATATATTTATTGTACACACACAGATATTGTACACATACACGCACATGCATGCATATATATATATATATATATATATATATATATAATATATTCAATGTGATTAATCGGGATTGATCGATTTATATATAAAATCCCCCAAAAACATAAACAGAACTATGCAAGGAAACAGACAAAACAACCCAGACTACATTAAATACGGGTTAACGTGCAACGGGGATAAAGAACGTTTGCAACGAGGTGCCGACCATCTTATTTTTTTCTTTCTACAGAACTTCCATATGGCTGGGAGAAAATAGACGACCCTATTTATGGCAGTTACTATGTTGAGTAAGTTGATCAAATTTCTTTTATCAAGCACCAAGTATTTGCAGAATCCGACCCCGAATCATCCGCGTCATTCTCTTCAATAAGTTCGCCGGGGGAGGGAGGGTCCCAGCGTGATTTAAATATCTGCTCGTTCTGCCCCGCAGCCACATTAACAGAAGGACACAGTTTGAGAACCCAGTCCTAGAGGCCAAACGAAGGATCCAACAGCAACATCAAATGCAAAGTCAAGGTCTATCGGCGCTGCCATTGCCCACGATATATAGAGGTACTTCTTTTCTCTGTGGCCCATATTTGCCATCTTCACCCAATTGGTTTGTTGGTGTTCCTCGGTTTTGGGTTGCTCAGGTGTGCCCTACTTTCATGTCACTTTAGCTCAGTTACCGAAGCACCAAAGACCATGCAGTAGAGGTGGTTGTGCAGTGTGCAGTGCATTCCTCTGATTGTTCATGTGTGTTTGTCTTCACAGAAAAGCCTCCATTCACGAGGGACGCCACGCAACTCAAAGGGACGTTCCTCACCACGGTGCTGCAGAAGAGTAACATGGGATTCGGCTTCACCATCATTGGTGGGGACGAGCCGGATGAGTTCCTACAGGTCAAGAGCGTTATACCTGAAGGACCTGCTGCCCAGGATGGCAAGATGGACACAGGTGAGAAGGTCAAGGAAGTCAGGGCCTCTTAGTGTTCAACTTTAAAAGTTTGCTATATTCTAGCAGAAGGGTGGATGAAGGGTTATGAATCTATGAAACTTTGATATTATTAATAATATTTCTATTATATAGGTATTGAATATCTTTATAGTATATAAGTATTTGTTATTTTGTTAAATTGCTAATCATTTTTGTAATTTATTTATTAAGATAATAACTGTTAAAAATACAAATATAATAATAAAATGTACCTGCAAATATTCGCTCAATTTCGGTAAATGTGACCGTACCTTAAAGACCCGCTCACACAAAGGACAATAACTATAACAATAAAGATTGTTATTAAATACATTTTTAATAATCACTCTAATTCTATGAGAAAACAGCACAACTATGAAAAATATATACAGTACTTGTCAAAAGTTTGGAAAGTTTTAATGTTTTTGAAAAAAAGGCTCACCAAGCCTGCATTTATTTGATCAAAAATAGAGAAAAACAGTAATATTGTAAAATATTATTACAATTTAAAATAATGGTTTTCTATTTTGATATACTTTAAAATGTAATTTGTTCCTGTGATCAAAGCTGAATTTTCAGCTTCATTACCCCAGTCTTCAGTGTCACATGATCTTTCAGAAATCATTCTAGTGCTGATTTATTATCAATGTTATCAATGTCGAGCTGACTGATATTTTAACAATATACATTTTTACTGTCACTTTTTATCAATTTAACATATCCTTGTTGAATAAAAGTATTAATTTCTTTCAAAAAAGTTGTTACAAAAGGTTTCAATTTTAAATAAATGCTTTTATCTATCAAAGAATCCTGAAAAAATATCACAGGTTGTAAAAAAATATTTAGCAGTACAACTGTTTCCAAGTTTGATAATAAATCAGCATATTAGAATGATTTCTGAAGCATCATGTGACACCGAAGACTGGAGTAATGGCTGATGAAAATATGTTTTTATATATATAAGACAGTTTGTGTGTATATATAATTTTTTAATGTGATTATCAACATTTTTCTTGTTTTGTCCATCATCTTGGATGATGTTACTCCCCTGTCGCAGTGCATTCTGGGATTGACTTCTTTATGAAAGATGCATGCTGCCTACACAAGGGAAAATGTTAATCTGCCTATTCAGATCAATTCAGTGACACCTTTCAGTTTTATTACCAATGATTGTCACCCCAACCATAGTTACTGTTGCTAAGAAAGACAAACAATGCCAGCAAAGCCTAATTTCCCTGCTTCAGTGGACTGTTTAGAATTACAATATGCCCCCTTTTAATATGCTAACACTTATCAATATATAAGCAGGGCTGAGCAGTGACCTCACATCTCAGGAGAAAACCTTCAGTGCATGGACTAGGAAATCATTATCTCTGTAGCCACCGCTTGACAACAGTCTCTAATAGCTTGCACAGAGCTAGCGCAAGGTCACGGTTGTCGCATTGTGTTTTTCTCTGATGAAAGAGTGTATTTGAGTGAGTCATCACAGGCGGACACCGTAGGCTTATTTGCTGCTTTTTCATAAGTTCTCTGTTCTCTTAGAGGAACTCTTAACCTAGTAAGGAAATCCTATGTCCTCGCTGCGATTCTACCTTTCTGGATGGCTTGTTCGTTTCCTTGATCATGTTTTAACTTTAGAAGTGTATCACAACTGTGAGCTGTGAAGATGACATCACTTCCCAAGGCCCTCACAGATAATGATGCTGGCAGTGGCTTAATTTGCATATGCCTCCAGCTAACATTGCAATTTGGGCTTTGGTGGGATCTTGTGTGTTTTATCCACTTTTGATGGGGGAACAGGGTCCTTTTATAGAAGTCCTACTCTATTCTGTACACACATACACAGTTGGCTTGTGCAGTTTCAACAGGCCTTAGGTTGCCTTTCTTACAGAGACGTCTCATTATTGGCCAGCTTTGCTGATACGTCGCTCAGTCGGTATCTACAACTGTCTGCACTTATGCAACTGACTTTCTGTGTGTGTGCGCGTGGAGATGACTTTAATCCAAAGTGATAGGATTTAGTAAACACGTGGGTCAAACAACGGCTATTTTATTAGACAGCGGCTATTTGCACGTGTAAATAGTAGTTAGATGATATTTATACTTATAAATAGTGGCAGATACTATTTGCACCTCAGTGTTGTCGTACATTAAACGGTATAATAATAACAGAGTGTAAATTATTATATTTATTACATTTTTTAAATGGATGCCGCCTTATTGGGACAATAAAGCCCTCCCTACACCTAACCCTAACCGATAAACACTTAATTATTACACGCACGTTAGACACTTTATTTCAACTTTTTGAATATTTTCTTAATTTTTATTGAAAATAAATGCCTTTCCGATCTGATATGTGATTGGAAAAGGGTGTAGAGCGAGTTTGGCAAAAGGCGGATTCGAACTCGGGTCGATTTGCGTCAAAACTGTCTGTCATGTGCCTTACCCCTACACTATTGCTACTGTTCTGTAATTTTGTCTGGCCCAACCAGATGCCAGTGGGCGGATCTAGTGTAAATAGCCTCTGCCAGCAAGGTAGGCTATTTGCACTTAGTGTTCCATTTTATTACATTGTGTGTGTAAATGAATAGACTTGGACTTGGTGCTGGAAACCCAAAGCACAGGACAATAGAGACACCAGAATAACAATATTCATGATTATGAAGATGAAAATACAGAATTATTTTAGACGGATTATCTTGCATTGTCACTGACTAAATATATTTAAAGCCACTTTTTACTGGTAACATCAGACATTTGGTATTATCAGAAACCACAAATATTCCCTCATTGCATTATTATAAATTACATTCAACATTATATATAGCAGTTTAATGTAGTACTGACACTAAAACTCTGAAAACTTGAATTATTTCTCACACATTAATTTTTATTTTGGGGGAACTATACACAATACATATTTTCACTATCCACGATACGATACATATTGTTGCATTTGTGTATTGCGATATATTGTGACACGATATATTGTTACACCCCTAGTTAATGTTCTTGATGTGATTGAGCCTTAAGAGGACAACTTTGCACGTCACTCGTGTGAAATACGCCGGAGACTAGACTTACAGTTGATTTTCAATGGAATGGAATCTTAAATGGAATTTTATGTTAGCATGTTGCTAAGCTAACAGCGTGATATGCTAATAAGCACAAATACATATAATACACAAATACTGAGTAAGAATATCATACTTTACAGTATTGAATAAAATAAATATATTTCTAGATTTTTCGTTTTTTTTCCCACTGATTCGCAGGGCATTCTAGGATTGCTTTTTTACAGTGTCGATTCATTTTTATTCTTCTTGTTGGGAACACAGGGCGCACTTGCTCGACAACTGTATCCTGTAACTGTATCACTCTCTCTCATTGGTTGTCATCGCATTGCTCATTTGCAGTCTTCTCTACTTCATTATAAAACATTGGTTGGTCATGCCATTAGAATTAAACTGGTTTCATTGAAAATGAATGACTTGCAGTTGCTTTTTCATTGTAAACCTCTCAGTGTGAACACCCGTTCAGAAGGCAGCATAATTATGTTTTGTAAGAGCCTCATGATGAAGCTAATTTATGTGCATACGCACTCTGAGCAAGTGGTAGATGTGACAGCGATGACATAATGCTCTTGGGAGTGTGGTGCTTCATATTTTGTTTAAATTTGCGTGTTTAGTACTCTCATATTTTTGTCATTTCTTCATCAGGTGATGTGATTGTCTACATCAATGACATCTGTGTCTTGGGCACAACCCATGCCGATGTGGTGAAGCTCTTCCAGTCAGTCCCCATTGGCCAGAGCGTTACCCTGGTGCTGTGTAGGGGATACCCCCTCCCTTACGACCCAGAGGACCCCTCCGCTAGCTCTTCCATGCCCCCTTTGGGCCTAGTGGATCATCCGTTGCTGCTCAATGGAAGGAACAGCTATGAAAATTACATGGAGTACATGTCTTTGACTGGCCGCTTAGTACCTGAGCACGGCGAGGGCCTTCCCCCTCATCCCCACCCTGGAGACACCCACCTGGACGGCTCGCAACCTCCATCCCTGACCACACCGGGACCCCCACCTGATGACAGCGTCTCCATGGCGTCATCCTCGGGAGCAACCACTGGGGCTCAAGTGGTCCCTGAGCTTCTGAGTCTCACTATAACCAAAGGTGCCGAGGGTTTCGGGTTCACCATAGCGGACAGTCCCACAGGGCAGAGAGTCAAACAGGTACGCTGATTCCATTAACAAACATTTTAATGCAGTGGATTCAAACTCTAATTAAATTATATATATATATATATATATACACAGTAGTGGCCAAAAGTAATGTCCGGCCTAGGATAATTGGCATCTTCCACACTTTTGTTTAATATTATTCGAAATTTGTTAAAGATTTTGTAATCATATTACGTATTGTGCTTGGAGTTTAATTTGTAATAATCCAATGAAACATGCCAAATTTTGTGGACATCATTTTTGGCCAGGCTGTCATACCAAGAAATTATGAACACATGCAAAAACAAGAGAGAACCAATGAAATATTAAAAAGTTGTAGTCAATGTATGCTTTTTGTTTTTTGGTGTTTTTGCATAGTAAAATAAAACTTGTAGCTTGCCCTTTTTGCCAAATAATTTTGTCAGATACAGTAAATACCTTAACCAAGTTTAGTGTTTGTTTTTCCTTCATACTTAGAACATTTAAAAATATATTTTGCTCATATTTTGATAATTTTATCGAACTTGTAGGGTTATAAAAATGAATATTCCCTACGGACATCACTTTTGGCCACTACACCAATGGAAAAAATATATACACGACTAATTATTAAATATTAAATATAATATAATTATATGATTTATCTGAATATATGTTTATATATATATATATATATATATATATATACAGTGCTGGTGCTTGCCCCCTAGGTAAATATGGCTGTAAAAAATAAATCTGCATTGTTAATCCTTTTGATATTTTATTAAAACAATTAGCAAAAATCTAACCTTTCATTGAAGTAAAATAATTGAAAGTGGGGGGAATCACATTTTTAAATAAATGTTTTTCTCCAAAACACTTTGGGAACAATTATTTGCCCCCTTTTATTAAATACTTTTTGCAACTTCCTTTTGCCAAGATAACAGCTGTGAGTTTTCTCCTATAATGCCTGATGAGTTTGGAGAACACCTGACCAGAGATCAGAGTCCATTCCTCCATACAGAATCTCTCCAGATCCTGCAGATTCACAGATCCATGTTGGTGCTTCTTCTCTTCAGTTCAGCTCACTCATCTTCTATAGGGTTCAGGTCAGGGACTGGGACGGCCAGATGCTGGTTTGGTGTTCAGTGACACATTTTTGTGTTGATTTTGATGTTTGTTTTGGACCGTTGTCCTGATGGAAGATCCACACACGGCCCGTTATAAGATTTCTAGCACAGGCGGTCAGGGTTTGATTTTTTATCTGTTGGTATTTGATCGAATCCATGATGCCATGTATCTGAACAAGAAGTCCAGGACCTCTGGCAGAAAATTAGGCCCAAAAAAATAGATTTTTGCATTAAAAAAATTTTACATTTTAAAAGGATAAACAATGCAGATTAATTCTGACCAGCACTGTATATATAAAATAAGAAATATAACCAAATATATTTATTATTGTAGATAAATGCTCTTAATGCTCATATGCAGGTTTATGTGTCATAACTGTTTCTATACGTTGTGATCAGGTTCTGGAGCCGCAGGGTTGTCCAGGGTTATGTGAAGGAGACTTGATGGTGGAGATTAATCAGAAGGGTCTCCAGGGACTCAACCACACACAGGTGGTGCAGCTGCTCAAGGACTGTCCAGTGGGAACAGAGGCTACGCTTGTCATTCAGAGAGGAGCAGCAGCAGGTGCGCACATTTACACTCTTCATTTTTGAAACCAAGTTCATCAGAAAGGTACTGAAGGTTGCCTGCAATCTATTCTGGACTTTGGCAAAGTGAAATGTTCACGTATGTATTGGAAGCCAAATGAAAATATCAGTGCTTCAGTTTTTAGTCATTTCTAGCTCGCTGAACTTCAGCTTAATTTGCCTTTAGCTTTGATTCGTCAAGATTTTGAAATAAGAGGAGAGAAATACTCCTATTATAGAGACCTAGATGTACATTGCCAGTGCATCTCGATTTTTCAGACTCAAACTGTTTTCTTTCAGAATAACTGAAGCTGATGAGCTGTTTTGGGGAAATTTTAGCAAAGCCTTCGCAATATTGCACACTGTATCATCTCTTGGCAAGAGCTGGTGACAGTTATTAGCATATTCAGACTGAAGCCTAGCTAATCTACTAATTCCATGCGAGTCCACTTATCAGAGTGCTTACTTTCATTAAAATGTCCATGCAGAGTGTAATATTTTATCACCCTTTATAATTAGGATATTCTTAGAATGAAAATTAATGAGGCAATTAATAGAAACGATCTTGAAGGACGCTAAAGTCTCTCCATGTGTATAGTAAGTAAGCCTGATATGAGTTCTTAAGATGCTTGTCCATTTCTCTGAACCACTACCAATCAAGTAATTACACCAATGCATTCTGCCAATTACACCGTGTGTCTGTTCTCACCTCCTCTGCGAGTTTCATGACTATATCGAAGGCTACGGTCTTAAAGGACCGCTCAGCAAACACTCCAAGGCCTCTTGTAGCGGAGCGAGAGACGTCCCACGTGACTCACTGGCTGAGTGCGAGACCATTCAGTTTCCTGCCGGCGCTCTGCCAAGAGCACGGCCTGCGCCGGCCATGTTCACAGCTCTTTTCCCCAGTCGTCTAATTAAAGCACACCTCCCACACTGAGCTGGTGGAGATAAACAGGCAGACGAATCAGAATGCAGAGTGGCTGAAGGGGGGCGGGGCGTTCAGCAAACAGACCAATCAGAGCCTGTTACTTCCCTGCAGGTAGCACTGAGGGAATACACAGAAATAGATGCTGATTGAGGAGACATAATTTATTCTTAGTGACGTGAAGAGTTTATATTATCATAATTTACATAAATTTACATGGATTTATCTATTTAAAGCAACAGGATGAATGGGCAAATAAATGTCAAGACGAGCATAATTTCACACCAGGACAAGAGCAAATATCCAGAATTCTTACCGGAGTTGAAATACTTTTCACTTAATCTTTTTAAATAAATAAGAAATGTGTATAAAAATATATATATTTTTAGTATTTTTATTTAATAGTGTTTAGTTAGGATTAGGACATGGGTGATTATAGCTATAAAAATAAAACTCAACATTTTGTCATATTGAGTATATATTTTGATATTTAAAAAAAAAATATATATATTTCTGGAAAGGTATTACTTAACTCAAATTTGTGTTTTATAATCAAAGCAGTGTTGTTGTAAACTTGAACTATTAAATCGTTTTCCGTAATTGAAATAAAGTAAATCTAGGTGGACAAAATGAAAAGAAAATCTAAAATTACTAAAACTAAAATAAAAATGATTAAATAAATCTATTAAAAAATAATAAAGGACAAAAGAACAATGACAATAACAAAATTACTAAAACAGCATAAAATTAATAGGAAATTCGAAATATTATGAATACAAATAATACAAAGATAAATACTAAAATTAATGTAAATAATACTAAAATAACACTGAATATGAGGGACCATTTTTTCAAAAATGTTAAAAGTAAAATACATTAAAAAATCTAATTAAAATGAATGAGTTTTTTACTAAATAAACAAAAGAAAAATATATATACTTAATCTGGTTTTGTTTATATGCACCATTATAACAAAACAATACATAGAAATAAATAACAATATTTACTTGCATGTAATTCTGCCAGCAAAAGCATAACAAATATATATTGCAAATATTCAATATTTCGTCCAGCCCTAGTTAGTACCAGTTATTGAATTGCATTTGCACCCATATAAACACCCTGTATAAATGTAACTTTTGCAGTAATTTCATTAGATTTATTTCTGTTAAAATCTGAAATGATCTCATTTGGCAGGTAAATGCAATAAGATGCAATAATGCAATATTTCTTAATGCAATAAGAAATGCATTTATTTCTGAATGTTTCCAAAGTACTAAAAGAATCACTGATGG
Source organism: Rhinichthys klamathensis goyatoka (assembly GCF_029890125.1). Taxonomy (NCBI): domain Eukaryota; kingdom Metazoa; phylum Chordata; class Actinopteri; order Cypriniformes; family Leuciscidae; genus Rhinichthys; species Rhinichthys klamathensis. The sequence goes on from NW_026606828.1 coordinate 1,255,754, forward strand.
AAGCGTTAAGGAACCAGAAATGCTTACGATTCCCATTTCGAATTCTTCAAGCATTTCTCTACCTTATTAGTGCCGCAGTCAGAGCACAATATCACTGTCCGTCTTCCTCTCTGCAGTTCTTTTGTCAGGATTATTGACATCTCGAGTAGGACTGGACAGGCAGGTGCGAGGTGATAACTATACTCTTCTGACTTCCCGGACTGTCGGAAATATCATCAGGGCCGTGGCATTTCAGCAGGTCTCTTACATCCTCTTGGCTCTATTCCATCTGGGTCTTGCAGTACACAGACATGACAGTCACCCCGAATCCCTCACCTTTCAGACTTCACCTGAGAGAGACTCGTGACATGAACGAAACCCAAGGAAGCATGAGGCGACTGATGCCATTGCCATAACATGGCATTCAACAAATCTTTTACTTTTTTAAAGGTTGTTTCAGTGTTCAAGTCAGATTAAAAGCAATCAATCAATCAATAAGAGAACAATTTTTTTTTGAGGTTTTGCATGCGAGTTACACTGAAGTTCTTTGGTCTTTGTTGTCCATATGGCATCTTTTGTGATGTATTGGGGGAGGATGAGGACTTATGGAGTGGCACGACTGTGCATGTTTGCCCGAGGCTTTATGTTTAGCTCTTCGCTGCCAAGTCGTGTCCTGGTCATATAGCGTTTGATGTAATCCTGTTAGTTTAAGTAGGCATAAAAACGCATTGCCCCCCTGCCTTGTGCTACAAATACTCACATACACACACCCATACGTACAGGCCACACACACGTGCGCGCGCGTGCGTTTGTGTGAATGCACAAAGACTATATATATAATCCATGTTATTGAAAGAAACATGTATGAGACTGAGAAATGAAAAGTCATAACTCATTATTCTTCCAGCACCTCTGGTCATGGTATAATCACATTGCAGATGAATTTTAAACAACCTTCTTCTTATCACAGTCATATCACAAATGCACATCATGAATTTTATTATATGGAGAACTTAATACTGAAAAAACAGTATTATGGTAGTTCTTTACTCGCTGTAAAAATGTGCAGTTTTAACTATAGTTTCTACCAGATCTGACCCTTAAAAATGGCTTTCCATTTTTGTAACCTAATGTAGTCTGTAAGATACTTAATAATATATATTTCTTTTAATTAAATAATCTTTTTATTTGTAAATTGTTTATTTAGGTGATTTAGATTATTATTAGGAAGCATGTTGAGCAATATTTAGTATAATATTCTTAATCATTTGAATTATTTTTCAAAATTGTGTGAAACAATGACTAATGTATTTTGATGTTTATTTTTCTGACCCTTTTAGCATTTTTTTTTCATAAAGCAAGAAAAGAAAACAATGTCTATAAAGTCAGAAAAAAAATCTAATCCCCATTTTCTTCTCAAGTAAATATATGTAGTATGTCCATAAATACATTTTTATAAATGCGTTGATGTATCAAAAAATATCAATAATAAAAATTATTATTTTACTTCTGCTATTAATACTAATATAATGTGCAATTTTATTACAGATATTTGTACAGATACTGATATAAGGACGCTAATACAACACATAAGCTAAAAGCATTGCTGGCCATTATGATTTCAGTATGATGATTCAGAACTGACTGAAAGTTGCAAGAGTTGTAAAAATCTAGTTTAGTGTCTTACAGAGTTTGGCTTCTGCTCAAAGCTAATCAAAGCTAATGATGTAATTACCTCAAAAATAAATGCAATAAACTTCCCTCACTTAAGAGCCTACAGGACAACGAAGTGAAGAGAAAAAGGGGTGAATATTATGTGACTAATATGAAAAATGTGTTAATTTCTCTTTAAGGAATATCTAATAATATTCTTTCTCTTTCCTTTTCTCTCAGGCCTCTTTTCACCCTGGGATCCCACAAAACAGGTAAATAGATTTCAAATATTTAGTTTCTCAAACAAGTGTTTGTTTTTGCATGTTCGTGAACTGACCTTGACATTAAAATGCCAAGTTCTGTCTTGAAACTCTAGATGGCGCAGGCTGATAGGTCCTTAACTCATTTGATAGTTATAGCGCAGCTGATTGGTTGCTGTTGCATCAGCAGCCAATGAGCTGCGGCTCAACATTTAAATACTGGTAGTGTTGCTGTTAGCACTCTGCAGCGCACTTTCAGAAACCCTCCACCTTCCCCAGCTCCGCCTGTATAGATCTGCAAGAAGAGTAGTTCAATTCCTGAACGAATGGCTCTTCTGAGCCAACCTGATCTCATGAGAAAACTCTTATGAGGTTGCAAATTCATATGGAAGCAGAAACTTTTTTTTTTTAATCCAGCATGAAGGTCCACCTCTGCACATAAGGTCAGTGGGGCGTAACCAGATCGCGTGAGATTATATGAATTCAGGCGAATTGGCCAACAATTCGACACAACATAAAGTACTGTGTACGAATTGCCCTTTTCAGTGACTCAAATACATATATAGCAACCAGTGTAGTCCAAATGACTCTTACGAGATGGATCTTCTAGTGAAATAAACACATACAGTGCAACAAGTGTGGTCTGATTCCAGAACTCTAATAATAAGTTGTTCTTTGTAATGAATCAAACACAAATATATTGTAACAGTGTAGTCACATTCCCAAACAAATGACTGAGTCGGTTCTTTGAAGTGAATCAAACAAATACAGATCCTATTCATATGAAAAAGTGTAAAGATGCACATTGTGTTTTATCAGTAGTATTCTATTTTTATATGAATGATTTTAAACTCTAGTTTTATATAAATTAATCAAATGTTACAACATTTTAGTTTGTTTATTTGAGTTTTTTTATGGATAGTTAAGGCTAATCATTGGATTGCATATTTGCCTATAAACATATGTAAAGTAGAATAAGTTCAAACTGTGTAGTGTAAGATTTTTCAGCATTTTCTGCCCATATTTGCTTTTGAATTGATAGATAATTTCGACAGGTATGCTGATGGAATTTTGACATTCTGCGTCAGTGTTTGCTGGAGAAATGATCAAATCATGTTTTTATGTAACGTAAGACGATTTGACCACCTGCACACCTCTGGCTATCCGCTGTCCTTTAGCAAAGATCTTGGACTAGTGTCTGATGGCCGAAATCCCTCGGCAGCTCAGAGCGGTTGCAGCATCAATCTCCAATCTCTGTTAAAGACAAACCGCAGCCACGAGTTCTTAGTCTCAGCACGTGTTCAGCGGCACGCTGGATAACACTCTGATGAAACCCGACATGGAGGTGTCCCGGGTGACAGATGCATTAAAGCAGCCGCCATGGGTGGCGTACTTAATCAGTATGACTCTTGTGCTGCTGCATTAGCAAACAAAAAGCTTTAACTGACAGCAAAGTGTGCCTTATTAATGTGTGTGTGTGAGTGTGAGAGGTGCGCGCTAGAATGTGTTTATCATGAAGAGAAATTATTCCGAGCAAAGATTATGCAGGTGATACTCAATTGATATTCCTCCTCCTCTGTCCTGGAGACCCGCGGACTCAATCATGCTGCCGTGTGATTTATAGCTCTGGCGGATTTAAAAACAAAACTCCTCGTTTCTGAAAATGGATTCATTTGAAGTTGAAATATTTAAGAGGGTTCACGCAAAAATGAAAATTCTGTCATCGTATACTCAACCTCATGTCACTCCAAATCTGTGGGATTTTCTTATGTATTTTATTCACAGGTTATTTATTTCACCAAACAAACCACTTCAGCATGATTAAAACCCTTTCAGAAGGGTCCAAAATATTATTTGTTCCCACTCTGGCCAATGGTGAGTAAATTGAGAAAATGTATTAACCATATATTTTTTTAAGACCATGAAAATGTATTTTGCATTATTTTTTATTTTAATAAATCTGTTTTTTAGATGTCATTTATATATATATATATATATATATATATATATATATATATATAAGAAAATAAAAATTAGCTTGGTGGCCTTTATACAAAAAATATTTACCTGCAGGATTGGTTAATTCTAATTGACCAATCAGAATAAAGTATTCCAGCGAGAGGGGATATTTAAAGGGATAGTTCACCCAAAAATGAAAATTCTGTCAGTAATTACTCACCCTCATGTTGTTCCAACCCCGTAAGACTTTCGTTAATCTTCGGAACACAAATTAAGATATTTTTGATTAAATCTGAGAGCTGGATCACTCCTCCATAGGCTTCTATTGTAATTGAAACTTGCCGGCCCAGAAAGTTATTAAAGACATCGTTAAAATAGTCCAAGTGACTACAGTGGCTCAATCTTCAGTTTATCAAGCGACGAGAATACTTTTTGTGCGTAGTGTAACAGCGCAGCGCTTCTGGGTTGTACGTCAGAATGTAGGCTCACTATTGGCCAGCATAACGCGCATCACACACATGACCAGCGTTGGCCAATAGTGAGCCTACATTCTGACGTACAACCCAGAAGCGAGGCCCACATAGAAGGAAATGAATAGTTGAATAAAGTCGTTATTTTTGTTTTGTTTTTTCGCACAAAAAGTATTCTCGAAAAAAGTATCCAACATGAGGGTGACAGAATTTTCATTTTTGGGTGAACTATCCCTTTAACAGAACATGCAGGCTGCTCTTGTCACTATCCCACAACAAACAAATTCTTCCCAGGGTTTTTAGTTCTCTGGTATAATTTTCCTTAGTTTTACATGCCTTAATTACATTGCAGGTCTACAAATGCTGTTTGAGAAACTAAACGGACTACTCATCTCAGGTTAATTTCTCCGAAGCCTTGTAAAGTAACGGAACATTTCATTTAACTCATTTAGGTCTTTCTAGAACTAGGCTTGATATCAAATTTCATGTGAGTTCACTTTCATGCCAGTGTGAGGTACATCATTTTCAGGAAGCCGTCCAGTTCGGCTGGATTCAGGGCTCGTAATGGAATTGGCAGGTTAAGCAGAAAGCTGCAGGTGAAATGAACAGCTCACAGGAAATAGGATCCATTAGCCCCCGGGGCGCATGACTGTAGCACAGACACTTCGCTTCACACTTTAGTCCCACACTTAGGGCTTAATTCGTCTCCTTCGCTGAACCTCCAGAGAGCGATTGGACTGCTAAACTCTCTCCTCTCAGAAAGAGGACAGGAGTAATGACAGGGGTCTGAATGATGATACACCCAATCTTCTCTGCTTGATCTTTTAAAGGATCTACATAGGAGATTCGGAACTTTTTAGTGTATGTATGTGTATTATCCACTCAAACCCGTCTATGTCTGTATTGTCCTCGCAGTGGGACCCTCAAGGAAGCCCCCAGACCAGCTTGTCGGCCGCTTTGCTCCCCCACGGCGCTCCACATCCCGGACAGACGCTCCATCGCTCCTCCGTTCCGGACACAGAGGGCTTCCACCTGGGCAAGCCTGACCCCTACGACCTCTATGAGAAGTCACGTGCCATTTACGAAAGCAGACGTAAGTCGGTGTATTCGAATCATTTATATACATATATATTTGCTTAAAAATGAAGCATTTTTTGGACCGTTAGTTTTTTTTTGTTCTCCCCAACTTCTCATGACTGTATTGCTTTTGGATGTTTTACTTTTGTTTTTTGTTTTTGTAATTAATTTTGAATTCACAAAATTCTAATTACTGGTATATTGTTATGTTATGTTATGTTATGTTATGTTATTTAGTTTTTTTCACATTATATTAATGACTATGGAAAGGCTTCATTTTCATAAATCATGTCACAATTAGAAAAAAGGCTTTAATTTTCTTCAATCCAATGACAATTTCTAACTCATTTCTTTTCATTTGGGGTGAAATATGAGCCTATAAAATTCTTGACAGGTTCCTTGAGATTCGTCCCACACATGAGCCTCAATAAAGCATAAAGCCATTTGATAGTTCAAAGTATTTTTGAACATTTTGAATAAATAGTTTGAAGCTTTCATTTCTCATTCGCACAGAGCCAATCCCACCTCGGACGCTGACAGACTGTACAGGCAAGTCTTTTGTGCTGCTTCCCCTTTCTTTAAGTCACAGAGCACATATGCCGTTAGTCACATTTCAATGGCTAATTTATGTAACCCATGTGACTTTAGGGCTCTATATTTAGCTCTCTGTCTACCACCATACTCTTCTTCTCCAGTACATCAGAAGGTTCAGCCGACCTACATAACGTGTGGCGTTCTCTGATTCCTCAGCTTGTGGTTCGGTTTAGGGATGGTTTGATGTTCCTGAAGAAGCCCTGATCTCTGCTTTTATGTCAAACATACCGAGGAAGCAGCATGAATTGGGTGCGCTTGATCTAATCTGTTATTCTTGTTCCTCAGGTGTGGAGTACCAGGAAGTGGAAGTGCACCTGCTGCGTGAGAAGACCGGCTTCGGCTTCAGGATCCTGGGTGGAGACGAGGCGGTGCAGGCTGTGAGTCCGGAGGCCCGTGACAAGGCTCGTATGGGGCAGGATAAACAGATACTGGCTCATATCTGTACAGCTCCACGAGCAGCAGATGGAAACACACCTGACAAATTCATTTCCTTCAGCTACTTATAAGACATTAGCAGTATCGTGTTTTTTTTTTAGTGCATATACCATGACAATATGATGGTATATGACTATAGTGGCTATTATAGTTTTGAAAATTTTACAGTAATTATTAGAGCTGGGCTGTATAATGATATACATTACCATTCGAAAGTTTATGGTCAGTATGATTTTTTTAAAATTGTTTGTTGAAATAAGTCTCTCATGATCATCATGGCTGCATTTATTTAATCAAAAATACAATAAAACATTAATATTGTGAAATAATATTACAATTCAGAATAACTGTTTTCCATTTTAATATATTTTTCAAATGTAATATATCCCTGTGATTCAAAGCTGCATTTTCAGCATTCAGCATAATGTGTATATAAAATTGTGGGGATGCATTTCCAGCAAAATTATATTTTGAGATGTACAATAATACTACTTACTCATAAGGAGATATTTTCACTATAATGCCCAGCTTTAATTGTTTTGTTTTTATTTTTGATTTCAGTTTTGATCTTGGATTTTCCATAAATAGTTATCTAATTTTCTTTTAATTTATTTAATTTCAGTGTTTTCCTCCATTTCATTCCATCAAAAATCGTTCCATCTGCCTGTGACGAGAGACACAGAACCGTGATTGGTTGTTTTACATGTAAATCAGACGTGTTGTTTTGACAGAATACGTTGCTAGTCTGAAGCCAGGCCTGAGAAATATTTGAAAATGTGTACAATTTCCAAAAAAAATATGAGAATATTTGGTCAAATCTTAGTGCTTTATTTTTTTTTTTAGTTAACAAAATTGTTGTTTACTGCTAATTTTCTTCCTCGTAATAGTTATCATTAGCAATAACTCTAACCTTGTTCAGTACCAAGGAATATATCAAATATTATTAGCATCTGATAGCATTTAAAGCAACTGTAGCCTATATAAGGTGTGCTGCTTTATTTTACACAGATTCTGAGCAGAATTGTGGCTGTTTAAAGCCTAATTTGTCATGGATTTCCTTGGATTTCAAATGACAGTTTATTAACGGTCGTCTCTTAGTTAGTTGTCTTTGGTAATCTCTGATATTTTAATTTACTTTTCTTAAATAAATACCAGCAGTTAAGCGACTTTCTGTCAAGCTAGATATGTATAAACCCATCAGCTAGTCAAGAAAACAAGTTAAACATGTAATGTAAAACTGGTGACGATATTATAATGAGACTGAATGTCGGTTCATATTAATGTGCTGACTGATTTTTCTCCACAGATTGTGATCGGAGCAATCATAGAGAACAGCCCCGCGGAGCGCGATGGCAGACTGCGTCCAGGAGATGAGCTGGTCTCGGTTGACAGGATGCCCGTGGCGGGGAGACCACACCGCTACGTCATCGACCTCATGCACGCGGCTGCACGAAACGGACAGGTCACCTTGACCGTCAGGAGGAGGGTTCTGCTGCAGCAGGGTGAGCAAAACTCTCCAGTGACACAAAACAACTATTATATCCTTAAATCCAGTCTGGAACTACACAGTCAGGGTTTATAGAACAACTTATTCCTCAATATGGGTATTTAGGATGAGTTACATGGTACAAGACAAATACATTTTGTTGTTTTTTTAATAACCCTATAAAGTCTACTGTATCATATTTGATAGGCAAATTTCTAAGGCCTCAAAATGATTCAAACTTTGCTGAAAACCCTATTGTACACAATCACAGTCTGATTGATAGTTTATACTTTTCAGCAAGTAAGAGGCCTTTCAGTATCATTCTAAAAACAGGTGTCTTTACTTTTATTAAGTAAATATCAGAATAACTTTTATATTGTTTGTAATATTTCAAGATGAACACTTACTGGACTGAAGCAACTTGGGTTAAATTGATTATCCATATATATTTTTTTAGAAAAATTATGTTAATATGCAAGCATGAAATATGAAACATCAGGCTTTTGGGGAACATTTATTTGTTCATCTCTCAATTATCATGGCATTATATATTTTGCCCCCACAATGAATTCTACAGAGCTTTGATCATAAAACTAAGCAATTAAATGTCATGTTAATAAGACATATTATTGGGAGATGTAGAGTGGCAACTGACATTTATATGCACTTTATGTAAGTATTCTCTTATACTGTTATAAAGATCTCATTGATTTACATTTCAAGCTATCAGAATTTCATCTTACTTTCAGGCCATATAAATATCAGCATCTGCACCAAAGTTCATATTTTTGCTCTGTTAGTTTTTTAGTAAGTATGAGCTCCATATCCTCACTATATCATATTATATGAGCCATAAAAGCCTGATGTATCAAATATACTTAACAAAAAACTCCTATACAAACCATTTTTTATATATATATATATATATATATATATATATATATATATATATATATATATATATATATATATATATATATATATATATATATATATATTGTTGAAAGGTTCAATCAAGCTGTTCAATTTAAATAAATGTGATTTTTCTGATTATTTTTCATACGTCAGGCTTACGTCATACAGTGTTAATGGTTAATTACATTATCAAGAAGTAAAAGCGTTATTTCTGTGTCATAGCTTGAGTCACATTGCTGTGGTGTGTGTTTGCATTGGCTGAGATTGTGTGTGCTGCCACCTGCAGGCCAGCCGTGCGAGGAAAACGGTGCAGCGGCCAATCAAAGCAGTTCTCCCCACGCTCATGCAGTGTGCCCGGTCAACTTACCCCCCACCACTGATGTAGTTATACACCGCAAGGAAAGCGAAGGCTTTGGTTTTGTCATCATCAGCTCCCTCAACCGTCCAGAGACCACAAACACAATAAGTAAGTCCCCTCTTCACACAGCTGTTACCCTGATGCTCTGGTGAACACTATTGCATTCTTTTACACATGGTAATGTTTTAAAGTGAAGATGTATTGAAAGTCTGGGATCAGGCCCTATAACATACAAGACAGAGTCCACAAGGTGTAATGATAAAAAAGTCATTACCTTTCAAAGGAAGGAAGCTGATGCGTCTTATCCACATTTGGGTGAATTTCACAAAACATGTTTAAAAAAAAATCTGTTCGGCTCCTATTCCATCCCAAAATAATTTAAAAATATATATTTTTTTGGTTGCATATAGCAAATGAAGCCCTTTTTTAAAGAACTATTAAGATTACTATTAAGAATATTTATATTTATATAAAATAAATGTATAATAGTAATATTGATACAAATATATTGTTTATATTATTATATTTATTATTATTATAGCAAATGAAACCTATTTTAGTACCATTAAGATTACTATTGAGAATATTTATAATATCAATCTAATCTAAATTATAAATATAAAATAAATGTATAATACTAATATTATTAAATATTTTTAATTATATTAATATTAAATATGCATTATTGTTATTATTACAGCAAATGAAGCCTATTTTAGTACCATTTAAGATTACTATTGAGAATATTATTATAGTATTTTTTTTAATAAATGATCAATTAATAAATATTTATAACAACGAGACTGTGATGACAATTCAGTTACAATGTTAAAAAGAATTAAAGCTACTAAAATATACTTAATTCTTTTTTATGGAAAATATATATTCTTTTTATATTGCAGGGAAATATGAATGTCTTACTATAGTTTTTGAAATATGAACAAAATATTTGACATGCGGTTTTCATCAAATTCACCATTCATATGTTTTGTAGCTGTGCCACATAAGATCGGCCGCATCATTGAGGGCAGTCCGGCCGATCGCTGTGGGAAGCTGAAAGTTGGTGATCGTATCATGGCTGTCAACTGTCAGTCTATTATCAACATGCCTCACGCTGACATTGTCAAGCTGATCAAAGACGCTGGACTCACTGTCACCTTGCACATCATCCCAGAGGAAGGTATGATCAGAGTATGTTACAATAAAGAAAGATTTCTTTCTTTTTCCTTTGAAAACACAATCATTTTGTGCCCTAGACGTAAACGGTGCTCATTCGGCCCCTACATCGGAGAAGCAGAGTCCCATGGTGGCCCAGAAGCACAGCCCTCAGACTCAGTCCAGCCCAGCAGCCCAGCAGAGCCCGAGCGTGGCTCACCCCAGCCCACCAGCGCCCCACCCCAGCCCGGCCACCACACAGCCCAGCCCTCTGCTGATGGAGCCGGGCCCTGGAGCTCCCCACAGCAGCCCACCGGTGACTCAAAGCAGTCTCCCTGTGAGTCAGCCCGGCCTGGAGGCCATGCAGACGGGCTCAGTGGGGACTCAGGCTGCTCCTGTTGGGGATCCAGGCATCCCGGGGGTTCAACCTACCTCAATCGGATCAGTGCCGGTGCCACCACAGCTGTACCTTCATGACACCAGGTACTGTTTGCCCGAATATATAATTGTCATGTCTAATATAATATTAAAGCTTGAACAGAAAAGAAAACATGAACAGAAAAGGTTGTGAACTGTAGGCTATACTTCCCTTTATTATACTGTATCTAGGTAGATTTCATCTATCTATCTATTGTCCTATCGTTCTATCTATCGTTCTATCCATCCATCCATCCATCCGTGTCTATTCAACCATCCATCCATCCATCCATTTATTCATATGACTGACTGTTTTTATATTGTAAAGGTTTTTTGCCTTGACATTATTTTTCATCACAGTTAAGCACATGTATATTGCATAAAGAAAATGAAGACTGTACTAATTATACTATTTTATACTGAGAACCCCCCCCCCCCCCCCCCCGTTGATTTTTGATTTTTAAAAATTGTACGTTTTACGTTGATTTTTAAAATTTTAAATAGTTACAATTTAAATAGCATTTAATGTTGTTTTTCATTGTGGTAATGAGGTTTTTTGGACAAATTGTACTTCATTTTCACATTTCAATGCAAGAAATCTTCACTGGTACAAAATCAGGTTCCATTGTTTGCAAAATATAAAACATAAATGAATAGTGTTTTTTTAATTAAAATGATTTTTAAATTAAATGAAAATACTAAAAAAATAAAATTAATAAAAAGATAATATATATATAATTTCATATTCTACTTTTGACTTTTGGGGTGAAATGATTCAGGCATGTTCTTGACATGCTTCATGAGATTGACCCATCTAAATCTCTTCATTTTTATTCTTGTTTTTGTTTGTTTTTTCTCCCCATGTGTCCAAGGTTTCTCTCAGGTAGTCTTCGGGCTCAACCCAACTGCCTTGGGCAATCTCACATAACTCTTCAAGCATCTGCTGTCTTTCACTCGCACCAGCCCGAGTAACATCACTTAACACTTCAAGATAAATTATTTACCTCTTCAATAATACATGCTTTTCCTCTCAAGCAGGGTTGGCTCAAGACTTCTCTGATTTATGCATTATGAAAGATGGGAACTGAGACTTGATAAATAGGGCCCATGAGCAAAGAGCTGGTCACATGGTCCGAGAGAAGAAAAGGTCATCGCTAGGCGTAAAATACATTCACAATATGTTGTTTTTATTGTACATAAGACGTAATAGTATTCGAAGCAACATTCTCAGAGAGTTAGGGTGGTTTGAACTTGAATTCTGTGGGAAACGTGTAGTGAATTGTGGGACAAGATGGCTTCATTTGATCTTGTTGGTAACTGCAGGTCGGAAGTAAAAGCCAGGCAGGATGTTAAACCCGATATCTGCCAAGCTGCATACACAGACTACAGACAGCCCCCGGTGGACTACAGACATCCACCTGTAGCAGACTACAGACAGCCGCCCAGCATGGAGTACAGACACCCTCCTGCTCTGATAGACTACAGACAACACTCCATCGCCGATTACAGACCACAGGTGAACCTGCTCGTGTTATCACAGAAAAATAATATTTGGTTACACTTTATTTTAAGGGGTCGTTGTTACAGTGTAATTATATATTTAAGTACTGAGTAATATTAAGCAACTACAAGTACTTACTGTAGGGTTAGGGTAGGATTTGGATTTGGTTGAAGGTTAGTTGCGTGTAATTATGCATAACTTACTGTTATTACTATGGTAAGTATATGTAACAAGGACACTGTAAAATAAAGTGTGACCTAATATTTGATATCCAGAGGACGGAACAATAACAGTACAATGGAGCTGGAAAATCTCCATTTAAAGCACCATGTTTCATCTCTTCATCTGTTTTTGCATAAAAGATATAGAGCATTTGTATTTGTTCTGTACTTGTTATGCACTGAATAAAATGTTATATATGTTACATACACTGCCGTTCAAAAGTTTTTGATAAGATTTTTAATGTTTTTAAAAGAAGTCTCTTCTGCTCGCCAAAGCTGTATTTATTTGATTAATAATATTGTGACATATTATGACAATTTAAAATAACTGTTTTCTATTTTAATATATTTTCAAATGTAATTTATTCCTGTGATGACAAAGCAGAATTTTCAGTATCATTACTCCAGTCTTCAGTGTCACGTGATCCTTCAGAAATCATTCTAATATGATGATTTGCTGCTCAAAAAACATTCATTATTATTATCAATGTTGAAAACAGTTCCTTTGAAAAATAGAAAGTTCAAAAGAACAGCAACCCCCCCCCCCCCAAAAAAAAAAGAAGCAGAAGAGACTGATCAAAAACTTTTGAACGGCAGTGTGTATATATATATATATATATATATATACACAGAATGTGTTTACAAGTATTTAAATGCATTTTTTTATCTCATATAATGATTTTTTGGTCATTTTAGTAATAAGTAAATAAATATAAATTCTTATTAAATGGGATAAAAGCTAAATAAAAGTCAAATGTGGGGGTTGTCTTGAAAAGCAGCGTGCCACACTTCAATTTTTTATTTATTTTTATTTTTCTAGGACTATGACTATTTCACTGTGGAGCTGGAGAAAAGTGTGAAGGGATTTGGCTTTAGTATCCGCGGGGGACGGGAATATAAAATGGACCTGTTTGTGCTGAGACTGGCTGAGGACGGACCTGCGATCCGCAACGGCAGAATGAGGGTGAGAAAACTCTTCAGACACGTGCATTCTGAGATTGTCAGTTCAAACTGGCTTTCGATAATTGCACTTTTACAAATGAGAGTCTCACTCTCAAACTGTTAAGATCTATGTTGAACGTTTCACCCTGTGTAGAAAAAAAAACGCATTTATTTATGTGAAATTATATTTGGCTTGTAGCATATACTGCCGTTCAAAAGTTGAGTTTTTCTTGTTTAAAGAAATTTACAGTTTTATTCAGCAAGGATGCATGAAATGACGGACCCCGTCTTTACGGGGTCTTTACGTAAGTCATTGCTTTTGCGTTTTCTTGCAAAGGTTTTTGCGAGGGAATGGAACGTTTATTTGGGGAACGCAAAACATTTGCGAGAGAATGCAAAAGCAATGACAATTTATTTTATTTTTTTCAATTCTCTTCTTTTTCATTTGCTATTCAACAAAGAAAAAACGTTTCCACAAAAATATAAAGCATATTAAGCAGCACAGTTTTCAACATTGATAATAATAAGAAATGTTTCTTGAGCAGCAAATGATGAGTAACGATGCTGAAAATGAATGAATTACATTTTCAAATTCAAGCAGTTATTTTTAATTGTAATATTATTTCACAATATTACTGTTTTTACTGTATTTTTGGTGAGCTGAAGAGACTAAGAGACAAACAAAAAAAAAATGGTACAGACCCCAAACTTTTGAATGGTAGTGTATTTGCACTTATTACACGACTCTCTAGAATACTTGATTCTGATTGGTCAGTTATCATACAATAAACACCTTCAGTGTGATGCAAGATCCTGACTCAAAATATCCCCTCCGGATTTTCCTCATGTCCGCAGGTTGGAGATCAGATTATTGAAATTAACGGTGAGAGCACGAGAGACATGAGTCACGCTCGCGCCATCGAGCTCATCAAGGCCGGTGGTCGTCGAGTGCGTCTGCTGTTGAAGAGGGGCACGGGACAGGTGCCGGAATATGGTGAGTATCGCAATACACACAGCCAAAAGAAAAGCTTATATAGCAACTTTTCAGATGGACATAGAATTGATAATCATGATTTAAAACTATAAACCTGCTGATTTTGGCCAAAATAATAGAGCGAATGCTCATAAATGCGCTTATTGGAGTGCAACGGGGAACAATCGCTCAAGCGCTACACTGTGATCTTGACGGTTTGCTTTAGCTGAAAGCTTTCTTTGATAACTCACTATATCAATTAAACCTTCAGTGAACTTTCATTCAGTGATGTAACGTCTGGTAGCCTGTAACCAGTGTTTTCTTAACTCCTCTCTTCTATGAGCTGCTCTGTTTTTCTAACTCTTCTGTGCAATGCAATAGTTCAGTCTTTTACTTCCTGTCCTGTAGGAATGGTATCTACCAACCTTTCCATGTGCATGAAAAGCGACACTCTAGCCTCACCCTATTTCTTCATAATGGGACACTCTAAAGACACGGTTCGTGGCATCCTGCATGTCTTTCTGCTTGCGTTCTTCTATAACTGTAATATTTTCTCTCTGTTTCTGTTTGCATTGGCACGCTAGCATACGCTGCATGTCTGAGTATTTTTCAACTAGACTGTGATTGGTCGCAAAGTGTGTTTGTGTGTAGTTTTGCGTCACTGTGAATGTGTGCGTATGACAGTGTTGGGGAAGCTCTGATGGAAGCATTAAAGTAGTTAAATTACAATCAAGCTTCCCATTACTAACAAAAGTAGCTAAAAACATTGAAGTTATTCAAGGGGCAATATTTTCAAATATATGACAATAAGATTATTTATTGAATTATTTCTAAATTACCCAAAAAACCGATAAAATTATGGGGATTAAAAATATGGGGGTGGAATTTAGCAAAGGGTTATTTATTTTTATTTAATTCTGTTTAAAATTAAGTTATTATTACATATTTAAACTATATATTTACATTATATTTACAGGATTTACATTTACATATTCAAGATTCAGAAATATACATTCAGAATTTTCATTTACATTTTCAGGAATTATAACATATTTATATATATTCAGATTTACATAGATATATTGATCATTTGCATTTATATATTTAGAATTAGAACTATATATTCAGATTTGCTTTTATATTTGCAGGATTTTCAGACTTGTAACTACAAATACACGATTTACATTTATATCTATATATTTATACTAGGTATGTATTCAGATTTATAAGTAAATATTTGGATTTACATGTAGATTCTTATGTGCATTTATATATCAGCGTTATAACTATATATTCATATTTGCATTTATATTTTAATAACTTCCTTTATGATCTATAAATATAAATTCAGATTTCATAGAATTATTTCCTGTTAGGCCCTTCATAATTTAAATAATTAAATAACATATACATTTTTATTTATATAAATGTTTATAATAAAAATTATGTATATATACATATGTGCTAAGTTGAAAATACAGTAATGAATGTTGTATTTCATAAAATATTACTCATGAATCATTTTTAGAAGTACCGTATTTTCCGCACTATAAGGCGCACTTGAAAGCCTTTAATTTTCTCAAAAAACGTCAGTGCGCCTTATAATGCGGAGCGGCTTATATATGGATGGTGAACACACGTTCACCAAGACGCGGAGACAGCGCCGGCCGACTTACGCCACTATCTGGCAATGGATCGTGGATGCCTGGGCTGATATATCAGTCTCCTGTGATCCGAGCTTTCACGAAGGCTGCAGGCAGGAATAATCTCTTTATTCAGCCAGCTCACATACCCGTATTTACTTCCTGTTTTCGGCCGAAGTCCACAGTAGTTGATTGTCGAGTTCGCGCGCGCGCGCGATCAAACCTCCTCCACGTGTTCAACATCTGATTCGGATGAAATATCCGAATCCGAACTATCCATTTGAGCTGATATTCTCACATAGAGAACACCACACAGCACCGTCATCGGCTGACAGTCTGAGTCTCCACTGTTGCTTAGTTACCAATGATCGCGCGCGCACTCGACAATCGCCTACTGTGGACTTCGACCGAAAACAGGAAGAAAATACGGGTTTGTGAGCTGGCTGAATAAACATCATTTTTATTCATATCTTTCACATTTACTGGAGTCAGATTCACCGTGTTCACTCACATGGCTGTGCACTTGTAATGACACATTAAGGTTGTTATAGAGGCTAAAAGCAGGTTTAAAACTTTTCCCGTTTAAGTCAACAGGGTGCAAATTTTAAAAAGAGGATAACACGGTGTAGGCAACACCGGTTTTTGTCGTTGTTATCTGTACTGACAGCACTCCAAATTTACCAAAAATGAGCTCAATGTTAAAATTGACCGGAGTTTTCCTTTTTAACGTTTGAACAACGTTACCATGGGAGTGAACGGAGTTGTCAGAACGCTTAATAAAGTTTGACTTGATCTGACTGTTTTGTTGACATCTAGTGGATGCATAACGCAAACGCAGTCTAACGTTTGACTGCAGTATCTTATGCGCCTTATAATCCGGTGCGCCCTATATATGAAAAATGTTCTAAAATAGGTCATTCATTGAAGGTGCGCCTTATAATCCGGTGCGCCGTATAGTGCGGAAAATACGGTAGTTAATTTACATAAACCATCTAAACGAACCAATTCACTAATATGAATCAAACTTACCAATGTTACGGATGAGGGATGGTATCATTGTGTAACGTTACATGTTATGCTGATGCTAAATTACCTTGTTACTGGAAATGCCACTAAAAAGTTTTAGTCCATTGCTCCCCAACGCTTCTGTTGTGTCCACTGGCAGTAACCTTGATGTGCAGTCAGGTGTATCGGGTGATTCACTGGTTCTTTATGTTTCCTGGTAGACAGTGCCGCCTCCCGGAGTGCTGTCTCTCCAGCCGCCCCTGCCTTGTCGGAAGTAGTCTCACCCCGCTAGCGTGACATTGCCCTTCGCCGTCACCTGTCATCTCATCCAGCCTCAAACCCTGGACTTTCAGTGGCATTCTGTGACAGTCTGGACCAATCACAGCACCCCTCATGGTCAGTTCTGTGGGGCTTCGCCTGCGGAACAAAGGGTGGCAGGTCCACCTGTAAGAGCTGTGATTCGAACAGCCTATAAAACAGAGAAGATGGATCATAAAAGTCGAAATATTAAGAACAGATGGAGACACATCGACCTCAAATGGATTGTCGCATCCAACTTGCTTTTCATATAGTCGCTGATCCAAGAGTTTTTCTGAACGATCCAGATGAACGGCAGCCAAAGACGCGTGGCTCGCCCTCTCGCTGTTTAATTCTGGATCCAGAGCGGAAGGGGAACGAGCCGAACTTTCAACACCTCGTTCTTCCGTTCTGTGGACCCGAGCTCTCTCTATTTGTTTATCGTGTAGAGGTTGTTTATTTTTTGTATCATTTCAAGATGTTGAGAACGAGCCCCTAGCGATACTGGGGGTCAAATATCGCAAATATATGTGTAGCATGAAAAGAGATTCCCGAAGAAACACACAAACTTCAGAGTTGAGAACTTCAACGTTTTAGTATTGAGTTTCATCACATGTCTGATGGGAAAAAAAACCCGTCACCATAGACATTGTAAAACACTGACAGTAAATATAAAAGGAGGCCGCCATGATGGAGATACAAGGTAAAGTATCACGCCGACCCATTCGGGCTGAATTATGGGAGGTAAATGCATATCAATCGCCAAATCTGCCGCATGGACGTATCCCTTTAGAACCCAAGACAATGTGTTACATTAGTATGGTTTAGTCTATCGATGAACCCACCCAGCCAAACGTTCGGTTAGATCGCGAACTGAACCGAAGAAGGACCGCAGATGTTTCTGAAGCCTCAGTGCGTCACTCCGGCCTCGTCGGGCCTGTACTGTGTGCCACCACTGTGGATTTGGGGTGCCATCTTACACCTCACAAGCTTCATTCCCATGTCTCTGATGGCTCCGTAGTTCATGGGAGCTAATTAGCGGAGCTAATTAAAAAAGGAGGGAGTTTTTCAGGGCAGTTTGGTCTGAGACCAGGAGACATGTATAGTCTTTTACCGTGTCTTAACCAAGTGCGACAAAACAATAATTTGCCTATTCGCTCCAAATGCGAAAAAACACCTCTAGTCAGAATGTATTAGATGTGTAATAAACAACAATGTGGGTTTTTGGACCATTAACATGCCAAGTACCCGTAAATGTGGATTTTGGACTAATAAGATGTAATTATGGGTGGGGCTACATACATGTCAATGTGAATTTCAGACCAATGAGATACTTATGGAGGGGGCTATATATGTGTAAATGTGGATTTTGGACCAATAAGATGTAATTGTGTGCGGGGCTACCTAGCATTTTTTCCATTTACTTTCTTAATGCACATTCCTGGTGCGAGATTTTGGTACCATATCGGTTATTGGCCGATTTTGATATTGGGTATTTAATTTTGATTTAATAACACTATTAAATGTGATCTTTGGCAAACCTCACAATGAATATTATTTTTTCATACTATACATTATAATATTGTGATGCCTAAATTCACTTGTAGCATTTTAAAATTATTGATTTTTTATTTTTTAGGGTTTTATTTAAACAAAATGCTATGGAATCGGTTATCGCACATAACGTGAACTTTAAATTCCAGTCACTTTTGGTTTATCGTTGGACACTCACACCTGGTTAAGACACGGTTAAGGTTCAGCTGGGAGGCGAGGAAAAGGGGTGTTTTTAAGTGATATGGGCATGATCAGGGTCTCTCTAGCATGAATGGGTGGGACCCAGTTGTATGGGGCAGAGTGCCTTACTGGCAGGAAAAAGAGCAGTATGAAATATGCATTTTACATAAAAAATAGCAACATCTTAAGAGCTGATTTTTTGTTTTCACCTTTGATTTCAGGGTGACAGACTTTGCCAATTTTTTCTGATCTCGTGAAAATATTTTGTTAGTGAAAATGTATAAAGATCAAAAATTCTGATCTGGCACATGTGGACAGCGTTATGAGAAAATAAGGAGATAATATATCAAGATTTTGTGTTTTATCCAAACCTCTGTCATTCGGACCTTTTCAATAGAGGGAGGAGACTGTGTGTTAATGCGTTTCATACGGTGATAGTGATCAACAGAAACATTTACAGTGATTGAATCGGGTTCGATGCCATGCAGTGTTTCACCTCTTTTTGTATTCATTTAATTGTGAAATTGTCTTATGCTGCTCAGCACCTGTCATTCTGATCGCAGGCTGATAACTGTGCCAATTCAATTGTTTTGGAGGTATGTGGAATGTATTTCCGGATTTTCAAGCGGTTTCTTGAACTACAGAATATCCTGAAACTGCATCCAGAGATGTATTAAAAATGTTGCATATCAATTTAAGCTTATCACATTCCTACTTCTGAACACTGCAAAAAAAAATTTCAATTCAGTCTTAATTTTGTCTTGTTTTCCTGTAACATTTTCTAAACATCCTTAAAACAAGTTTAAGGAATAGGAATGAAAATTATCCAATAATTTACCATAAAGCCATCCTAGCTGTATATAACTTTCAGCCAAACACAATCTGAGTTATATTCAAAAAATATCCTGGCTCTTCCAAGCTTTATAATGGGAGTGAATAGTAACTGAGATTTTGAAGCCCAAAAAAGCGCATCCATCCATCATAAAAGTAATCCACATGGCTCCAGGGGTTTATAAAGGCCTTCTGCAGAGTAAAAAGTGTTTTTATATAAAAAATAAATCTATATTTAAAACTTAATAAACTATAATCACTGGCTTCTGGCGGAAGAGTGACCTCTGACCCGAAAAGTACATTTTTCTTACAAAACCCCATATGTACACCATTTATAGATTACTCAATCCAATGAAATGGAAATTTGTCATACTTTTGAAATGTGTAAATAAAAAAAACAACAGATTAAGTGTATCTTGAATTAAGTTTATTTTAGTTTTAGGTTACATTTATGCTTAAAATAAGAAACAAACTACTTGCTAGTGGTGTAAGAAAAATAAGCTTATTTCAAGATATATAAAATCAAGTAGATTCATCTTGTTTTAAGGATGTTTTTGATGGAAAACAAGAGGAAAATAATGAATCAAAAGTTTTTTTTTTGTTTTTTTTTTGCAGTGGAAACAAGATAGTGTATATTAGTAATGTGTGCCACAATAAAATGCTCCCTGTTCATATCTCCCTGATGATTTTTGTAGCTAGCACATAATATCTGTCGTCTCCATTGATTCCATCATCGGGTGCAGTGTGCTAGAAGAAACTGCTGTTTACATGGAGAGACAGACTGCGAGAAACGCTGAAGGAAAAGGTAGATGCATTTATTGCACAGCTCATAGCTTTTACTGTTTGAAGCTGTATCCTGCCTGCTGTGAAAATAAGACAAAGAAAAAAAACAAAAAAACATTTTATATTACGGAAGAAAATATTGAATCTGTGAAAGATGGCACGCACCGGGGCCCATTCAGATCAATATTACTGTCTAGTGTTAGATGTGTATTTACCTTGTACAGCTGTACTCCTATAAATATGGTTTAATGTATTATTGATAGTTTCAAAGACTAAGTGATCAAATATTTTTATGAAATGCAACAGTACGGATATAATAAATTTTGCTAAAATCTTGTTTACCTGTATGATATTCTGATATACTGTTAAATAAACTCTGACAAGGTCTAAAGTTCTTTTTATAGTTCTGATTATACTCATGTCTGATTGTGTGAGCAGTTATTCATCGTACTGAAAAATAATTAAACGCACTTGACACTTGAATATTTATGTATATGTATGTGTGTGTGTGTTTATATTTTTATGTTTATTTGTGTGTGTGTGTGTGTGTGTGTGTGTGTGTGCGTGTGTGCGTGCAGTGCAGTGCAGTAACTGATTGCATGTAATCTGGATTACGTAGTATGTTTTAAAATGCTCATAATCAGATTACAGTTAGTTTTTTTATGAATTACATATTCACACTATGACAGTAAATTATTCATAATTTATTGATTCTCCCGAATTCTTTTTTTACTCTTAAATTTTTAAAAATCCTATTGTGGATCCTATTGTTAGAAGGGCCATGTAAAACAATTTGTGACGCTTCTACATTTGGAGACACCTCTCATTTACACCATTTATGAGTTGAATAAATAAGCAAGTTACTTAACACTGCTGATATATATCTGTGAAACAGTGTGTTCATCCTATCCAGAGACCTTCACTAATTATTGATCTGTACAAAAGTCTGGACAAACATATTTCAAACATGTGCATGTTCACAGTTCTCTCAGATGATGGTCACATTGACATGCAGGTAAACAAATAAAATATTCATATTTTTATTTTAATCATTATATTTGTTTAATCATATTTATTTATCTTCTGTTTTCAAATGATTTATTCATTTTCATTTTTATGATTTAATTAATCATAGCTTTTCATCAACTCACAAGCCCTGTTTTTTCATTAACCCCAGTTTGAGAAACCCTGGTAATTCTTAACTCTTTCCCCGCCATTCACGGACATTTCCTGCTTTCCCTGTTTTCACTATGGGGTTTCACTTTTTCACTATCAGACATCTTCTGAAAAAGACATGTGAAGAAGAGGCAGAAACAAGCGATAGCGTAAGCATATGTAAAATAATGAGATATAAAAGCAGAGGGTCTGTTCTTTCTTTTGATATTTTGCATGTTCAGATATGCATACATCAAAATATTCTGAGGGCAATGAACCTTTTGTGAAAATTATCAAAAATACTGGTGGTGACTGGCAACTTTTTTTTTAAACGCTGGCGGGGAAAGAGTTAATGCATTTCAAGTTGTTGATAATTTTTTTCCAATTTCGGAATATTTTTCCAATGGAATATTTTTTATACTATATCAATAGTAATCCCATCCAAATCTAAGTAATAAACGAGTTAGGTCAGAAGTAATTAAAAATTAGTCCGAATGAGTAATCTGGGTTAGGCTACGTTACTAAATACTATTTGTCATGCAGTTTGTCATCCGTAACTGGATACAATTAGCAAATAATCTGCCCAGCTGTGTGTGTGTGTGTGTGTGTGTGTGTGTGTGTGTGTGTGTGTGTGTGTGTGTGTGTGTGTGTGTGTGTGTGTGTGTGTGTGTGTGTGTGTGTGTGTGTGTGTGTGTGTGTGTGTGTGTGTGTGTGTGTGTGTGTGTGTGTGTGTGTGTGTGTGTGTGTGTAAGGATAGATTTTTACATGAAAGCCTAATGTATTTTCAGGAAAAGTGTATTTTTCATAAATGTCACGTTTTACACATGGTTTTACAGTTTTATATATATATTATATAATTATTTTACATATGCTTACGCTATCGCTTGTTTCTGCCTCTTCTTCACATGTCTTTTTCAGAAGATGTCTGATATATATTAGTGTATAATTATATAATTATAATTATACGTTTTCTTGTGAAATAACCGTATATTGTTCTCCAGACCACAAGGTGGCACACACAACATTCATTATCTTAAAAACAGTCAAAGAAGAATTTAAAAACAATATTTCTTGGCTGGTTCGGTACAAATGAATCGTAAACTACATAATGTCCGAAAAGCCCCGACACCTTCCACTCTGGATGGTGAAATCTGACGTTAAATGCAGTAAAGATAAAGAAGTGGAAAAGAAGAAATCACATAAAACCTCAAAACAGAGAGCGAAGAAGCGACGGAGGTAGAAACACCTTTAAGAACTATCACTTATTAATAATAATGTGAACGGACCTTTCATGAAAAAATGTTTTCGCCCAATGTCTTTCTCAGTGTCGTCACGTACTGGATGAACGAGAGGGAGCTCGTGGAAACAGCGCTCAGCATTTTGAAGGATAATAAGGTAAAAGGATTTTGACTCTCATATATGAATTATTTATGGCACATAATGATACATACCTATTATTATTTCTCTTATGAATCAGTCATGTGCTAGAGATGCAATGCAGGCCCCGGAGGAGGTAATGCTCATTCCAGAGACAGATGAAGACACGTCTGACTCAGATGTACAGGACAGGACATACGTTTCAAACATTGCCGAGCAAGAGACTGTGCCATATGGACACTGCATGGAAGAAAGTACCAGTACAAAACCAGACTGCCATTTAAAACCTTATCCGGATGCTTCAGGAACTTCAGAGAAGCCTGGCGTGGATGATGAGGCTCTTGAGCTTGTTCGGGAGATTTTTTTCACATAATTTAAGCCTAAAGTTACACAAAAGTTTTGTTACAGATAATATGACCAAATATTTTAAGAAATACTTAATCATTTACTAACCCTCATGTCTGTCTGGCTTGCTTTCTTATGTGGGACTTAAAAGAAGATAATTTGAAGAATGTCCCGGTTGCTCTTTTCCATACAGTTAAAGCAAACGAGGACTGGAGCTTTCAACTTTCAAAAAGTGACATAAAAGTAGTTCAAATGAGTCGCCATAACCACTTTTATGATCCTTTTTTAGTCTTTTTGGAGCTTGACAGCTTTTTAATGAATTATGATGAACTAACAAACTAAACAAAGGTTTGGAATGACATGAAAGTGAGTAAATTACTTTTTATTATTATTACTGTCTCTTTTCACATTTTTATTGCAATCTAGTTATGATTTGTATGGTCTGTATGTGATCTGCTGGTAACAAGGTTGATGCTTGAACAAAGGTCATTCCTAAACCAATTTCTCTGGTAATTGGCATTTGCACACTTGCACTTTCTTGGGTCTTTTGGGAAAGAAAGCAAATGAGAATGTTTAATTACATGCAAGAATAAATTGTATATTTATTCATTTGAATAAAAACCCAACTAACCTCAGGCTTTACATCCTTCAAGAGGCGCCTAATGTAAGTTTACGAGGACAAACTATGAAGTCAAGATTTTTTTTTGCTGCTCAGGAGACAAGAACAGACGGTACTGACACTCAAAAACAGATATCACAGGTGTGCAGGTGCATAAGAAAGTGTTTTTATTTGGACTCTCAGAAGACACGCTGAATAATAGGGAAGAAAACATCCCAATCCTGGGGAATGTCATGTTAAAATTCATAAACTAAGCAAAATACACCGACAGGATGTTATGCGTGACTGTAATTTGTCTCCAGACTACAAATTCTTTTCTGATTTAATCATTACAGCAGGGAGCCTAATTGAACTAGAAAGGGCTTTGGCTCAAGAGTCTGCATCAACAGTGTGATCTTTAATCATGCAAATATAATGTGGGAAATGATTTAGTACATCAGAAAGAATGTTCAATATGCTTTAAATGAATTATTTCACACAATCTCTTAAAATGCATATGAATAGAAAATAATCAATCCTTCCTGAGGTGGAGATCTCAGCTCTGGCTGGGGACAATCATTACAAACATCCCAGCCAGATGCTAATACTGTCGTGAATGGGTCGTGTCTGAAATGTTCCTGATGCTACTTCAGTTCATATTTTAAGATTGTATTAAAAGCCACTTCGCCTAAGACTAAATTGTCTGATAGTCAGATCTGCACTTTTTAAAAGGAGTATTTCATGCAATCGAAGACGACGATCAAATTATAATTTAAATACCTGCATTTAGAAACATTTTAATAAAAATATAAGATGTTTTCATGAGTGCAATAACATTAACAAGCTTTTATGCAAGAATCTTTCTATAACAAATGCACTTTAAAAAAAGCTATCCACTGATTTAAATTCATCGATTTTCGCACCAAACAAAATTTTCTGGGGAAACTACTAATTCATGAATTCATACCTGTGTAATGTTTATTGTGTCAGTGCAGTTGGATCTTTACAGTAACACAAATGACAGTCAACCTCAATATCATGTATTAACTGAATCCTTGTGTTTCAGATTGAATAGTGACTGAATTGATCTTGATGTGGTGAGTAGAAGAGCCCGGCTAGTGTTCGGTGTTCTCAGAAAGAAGTGGCGTCAGGCTGTTCATGTGGCCATCAAAAACACTCATCTAAAGACAAAAGACAACATTAAGAGTCGATGCTCAGTTCCAAAACATTTGAAAAATGATGCATAAAAAACCCCAGCTACTACTTACAGTCTTTGGCTTGTAAACGCCTAGTTTAAAACGACAGCAGACCACGTCTACGCAGAAGCCAACCAGACCATGTAACATGCCTGCAGAAACAAATCACAATCATGGAATCATTTCAAATGAGATATTTTTGATTAGCAGATATCTTTCCATTTACCTGTCGTTGAGAAAATGCCTCCTATGATGCCACAGAGGCGCACGAGGAACTGCCACAGGGGCATGTGCTGCTCTGTCACCTTTACCATCAGAGAGCTGATGTCGTACTTCATAAAGATCCCAGAAACCCCATGACTCCCCGCTGCGTGGTTTATCACTCGCTCCTAAAGGAAAGAGAGTCCAAATGTGGCATCAGTGATCATCCTTAGCAATCATGCATACACTATGCACTTTTTAGAATTCAACTTTGTAAAATGTTGCAAATCGTGCCAGTTTGATTTGCAACTTTAATTAAAACAACAGATGGTTATGAATATATATTTTGAAGCCGTCTGTACCCGTTCAGTGACTGAATACTGGTGTGTGTCCGCTGACAACTTGTACGTCTGCAGTTTTGTGGGCACAATGGTAATAAAGTACTGGAACATCTGATTATCTAGCAAAAAAAACAAAACAGGGTAATCAAAAATTTTACTTTCGCTTATATTGTCAATCTGACAATATAATTAAAGGAAAAAATATACTGAATTTGAAAATTTATAAAATGTTCAGACTTTTGGACCCCTATAATTTTTATACTATATATTTTTAAATGATAAATTAATATAAATGATAAATATTATTTATAAAGTCATTCATATAAATAATTGTTTATACTGTATTTATGCTAATCCAATAAGTTTATATATATTATATATATATATATATATATATATGCTGATAATATAATTTGAATACATTTTTTATTGAATTAGAAAAATGCCAAAATATATATTTTAAATAAAATATTTTATATATATATATATATATATATATATATATATATATATACAAACACTTTTTTTTCCTGAAATTTTTGATAAATGTTAAAATCACTTACGATCTGCGGACACTTTTTCTGTGCCATCTAGTGGATTTAATATGCCTGGTATTTCCTCTCCAAAAGACAGATGGTCTATCCGATGGGAGAAGTTGTATGCTGAAAAATTAAACAGTCCTCCTTAGTAGCGGACTGACCTTTTGGACATAAATCTTAAGGTACCTTTTCCTTTTTTAGTGGAACAGATGTTGCCTTCTAGTCTGGATGCAAAAGCACTGGATACATTTTGCATAGAATGAGCCATTCAGAAAATATCTGCAGCACCAAAACCCACTTCCAGAACATGCATATGAACAGACTAAGTTAAGGTCTGAAGAAGCTCTTCAGCTTACTCTCATGGCTGACCAGGGCCGCTAGATGAGCATGACCTCGAGGGTGTGGGATGGCCCTGAAATGAACATGAAATAAGAATATATACAGTTCAGTCTCATTCAAAGGTGTACATCATCTGACTATATCAACGATCAAATGGACTCTTCAACTGACATGCATTTGAACTAAAAGTAAGTTTGCAGTACTTAAAAACAACTTTTACTGGAGTCAAAATGTGATTGGATAGAAAAAACAGAATGAAACGAAACATACTTGCCAACAGTGATGTGGAAATTTCCAGCTACTTTATTAACATAGAGGTGTCCATGAATCCGGCAGGAATTTAGAGGCTGTTTGGGGTCATCTTCCCTACACGGTCAACAAACAAATCACATACACACTATGAAATCAAAATGGACAATTCTATTTTTTATGGAATATTGCAGTATTTATTATAAATGATTTATCCGTGCACATTTTATTATTTATGTGCCTTCTTTATTTAAAATAACTTCCCCTCCCTCTTGCAGCGTCATCTCTTCTCTTCTCTGATGATGCGTTTACTGGCGAGAGGGCGGGACAAACTCACATAAGATTGACCAATAGCAAACCACAACCATCCAATCAATTCCCGATGGACAAAATCAAGCCCCGGCCGACATATATATGTCACAATAGGAAATAAAAGACTATCAAAACTTCCATTTCATGCCGACTTCACGTTTGACATGTGGTGTAACACGTTCTCGTACAGGATTCTGACCTGGGTGGGAGAGCAGTGGGGGCACCTTTCATGACATTCTTGAACAGAACATCCTGGAGTGAATGTTCCTCACGCAGACGGTCCTGAATGAGCAAAAGTGTTCTGAGGGACACGAAAAGGATTTTTCTCTTTATAATTACATCTTTATATTGACAAATATATGACATTACAATTGTGTCCTAAGGTCACAGGTGACAGGAACCACTTTGGAGGTTGAAAATGTAATCGGTATAAACAAATGTACCTGTGCCAGATTCTCTGCTGAGGAGAAAGGTCAAAAACAACCTGCGAAAGAGTCATAAACATGTTACGGCACCGCTCTAAAATATACTAGGAAATAAGTAACTTCGGGTACATACTCACGGGTTCATACTGCAGGCCGTCAGATGCCACCATCGTCTCAGCGAGATCCAACACATCTGCACCAACAACTGAAACAAAAAATTCTAAAGATTATTGACAAATTTATGCTGCAAGTCATACAACACATGACTACAGAAAGATTTACTTACATTGGCACCTCATGGCAACTGTAATATCAATATTAATTCGTAGTTTGCTGCAAGATGAAATAAAATGTTAGTGTTTTTATTGCACATCTATATTATATGCAGATACAAAATAACAATTTACTGTTATGTTAAAGAGTCACCTAGTAAAATCTTTATCCACTTCATACTCGTACTTCATCCAGGTGTCCCTATACACAAAGAACTCAAAGAAGGCCAAGAGTGCCATCGCCGTGAAGGCCAACACAGACACTGAGAAAGAAAATCACTATTTAATTTGATTTAAGATGTTTCAATTCAGTATCACAGTAGTTATATTTGATAACAGTCAGAAAGGAAAAAGCATTCTATCTATCTATCTATCTATCTATCTATCTATCTATCTATCTATCTATCTATCTATCTATCTATCTATCTATCTATCTATCTATCTATCTATCGTTCCATCCATCTAATACACCAGGGTTATAATACTTAACAAAAACTAAAACAATAAAAAGAAAACATTTTCTTGACTTAAAATAAACATTAACTAAAGTTAAATAAACATTTATTTTCAGCAATTTGACAATTAAACATTTCTCATTTTCATTAAGTATAACTTGAACTAAAAAAAATAAAATAAAAAGTCATTAAAACTATATATAC
Organism: Rhinichthys klamathensis goyatoka; assembly: GCF_029890125.1. Classification (NCBI taxonomy): domain Eukaryota; kingdom Metazoa; phylum Chordata; class Actinopteri; order Cypriniformes; family Leuciscidae; genus Rhinichthys; species Rhinichthys klamathensis. The sequence continues at coordinate 1,284,450 of NW_026606828.1, forward strand.
ACAACTTTTAAAACAAGTTAAGAACTCAAGAATATTAAGAACTCATTCAAAATATTTATTTTATTCAAAATAAAAACTAACAGTATATCAACTACTACTGTACTAACTATACTATATTACTACTTATACAAACAATTAAATAACACTGACATACACACATGCGTGTATTTATGTAGTCTCTTTAAACCAACCATCATTTGACAAATGAAATCTCAGCTCATCTCACCAGTTCCTCCACTGGCTGTTGTCTCCACATAACTCTCAGGAACCTTGGGAAAAGCATCCAACTCCTTCACAAAGTTCAGGGCTTTCTTTTTGTTCAGCCTCCTCATCGTCACAGCAGTTAGCTGTAATCTTCCTCATGAATTTAGGCTGCAATTCATCATTTGTACATCAAGAATTGCACATTTATGAGCAGTAATTACAATAACTTTCTATGTTATTAGCATACAATGCTAAATATGCGAAACGTTCAAATACATATAAGATTGTAAACATTTTTTAAAGTGAATTTATTTCAACAATTTGTATGTGAAGGCTCGTTTATCTCAGTTGTCTATGGTTACTGTTAGCCACTGCTAGCCCTGCACTTGTCTGGCTTGTCATTTTAATTAGTCCGTTCTCTACTTACCTTGAAATGCTATTTTAAGTGCCTCATTGTTTTTTAAAATACAGTGTTTAACTAAATAATCTTTTACATTGAGGTTTTAGTGAAATAACGGACAGACACGTAGAGGACTCAGAAGAGGGACGCTGATGAGCTGAAGTCGCGAGCTTCCGGTCCAGTGAATTATGGGAAATGTAGGAATTTTACTGTAATAAAAAAAATACGTGGAAAAGTGGGTGGATTCGGAATAGAATACTAGCTTACTACTAGTACCATTTTTATTGTTATGTTTTAGTAAATAAATAGTAAGATTAGTAGACTATTCAGAATTTAGAGAAAAATCCAAGTAAACAGAGTCTAATTAAAAAAAATCTGACAGTCACAGTTACAAAGCTTTTATTCATGACATGCATTTCTGAGTCAAAAAATAATAATACTAGATAATAACTATTGCGGTTTTGAACATGAAATATTACCCAACACCAGGTAAACATGTCTGTATTTAATCGTATCATAATCATCTTTGGAATTGTTTTATCTGCACAAAATAGTTTAAATAAATTTTCTAGGCTATTACCACAGCAGTCAATGTACAGTTGTAACAGAAAACGGAAAACTGAAAATAACACCAAATTAGTAGCACAATTTTACACAGTACACATTAAACTGTAGACTTGCATCATTAAGTGGCATCTGGATGTAGTAAACGCCATATTAGAAATTTAAATGTCAGCTGAATCGGGACCCTCGTCCCGTAACACTGCCGGTTCATGACTGTCAGAGGTCGGTGTGCCGGTGTTCTCTTGAGAGGGGTCTTCAGAACAGCAGCTAATGGTGGGTGATATCACATCAGGGCTTGTGTCACATGACTCTGTGCTCTGTTCGGATGTTGCAGTGGCAGTGATGGTGGTGGCCACACTGGGAGGGATGGGGTCAAACTCATCATCATCATCCTCCAGGTTGGAACATTCATTGATGTCTTTTGGAAACAAAGTGGTTTGATTATACAACACCAGCAAAACTATAAAAAAATATTTACATTGTACACTACCATTTAAATGCTTGGGGTACTTAAAAAGATGAAAAATACAGTAAAAACAGTAAATAATATGATTACAATTTAAAATAGCTGCTTTCTATTTGAATATATTTGAAAATTTAATTTATTCCTGTGATCAAAGCTGAATTTTCAGCATCATTTCTCCAGTCTTCAGTGTCGCATGATCCTTCAGAAATCATTCTAATATGCTGATTTGCTGCTCAAGAAACATTTATAATTATTATCAATGTTGAAAATAGTTGTGCTATATTTTTGAGGAAACAGTGATACATTCTTTTTCTGGATTCTTTGATTAATAGAAAGTCCAAACATCATTTATTTGAAATAAAAATCTTTTGTAATATTATTATTAATCTCTTTACTGTCACTTTTGATCAGTTGAATTCGTACTTGCTGAATAAAAGTATTATTTTCTTTAAAAAAGTCTTACTAAACCAAACTTTTTAACTTTAATGTACATTGGTGTTTTAAAAAAAAATTATATCAGTAAATATTTGATATTGAATTGTGAATGTTGATTTCTGTATTTTTTAAGATTATTTTCAGAAAGATTTATTTTATTTTAAGATTTATTTTAAGAAATAATGCTAGATTATTGCAAAAAAAAGTAATTATAAGATTTAAGATTGAACTTGAGTGTTTTTTTAGACATAAAAACATTGTTTTAACATGGACACAAATCTATTGACTTAGTTTTTTGTTTTACTTCTTTATTTACTTTTTTAATATCTAACATGTGTCGGTTAAAGTCCATAACATAATTATCTAGAAAATAATTATCACCACAGTATTAATCGTAGTGTATCACAATATAAAATAATGCACAATAACTTACTGCTAAAGGCCTCTGGATATTGTTTCGCAACCTTGCTTTTTAAAGTCCTGAGGAAACACAAAATCATGTTAGGAAATGGATTGTTACACCATACGTTGTAATATTATTATTAAACGTATGTAAAATAATATATTTCAGACATTATTTGCACTTTCTACTTAAACAATTTGGCCAAAATTTTATCAGGACAACCCAGCTAGAATGTATTAATGTTATCATAAGCCAAAGCTTGCCTGTAATGGATGTAAAGAAATGTACACATTAGATCTTAGTTGTCCAACATTACCCTAATTCACCATATAGTTACTGGATATAATACCTTATTCGTCTGAAGATGCTGTCCAAGTCTTTCTTCATCTCTATTAATGTACGGGTGTGCATTAGAAAGTGTTCATTCATCTGTTGTAAGCGCACATTGGACAGGCCATTGAAGTTGATCAGCATCTCATTGGTCTTCTCAAACCGGTCCAGCCTGGAAGACATGCAGCAAAATCAGGTTAAAACCCTAGTTCAAAATGCTGCCTGGGTAGGTCACTCACTAGATAGGGAAACCCACATATGTCTCTGAGCTTGAATGATGGCGTTCACATCCTCAGAGTTCACCATGCTGAGCATCCTGTTACAGAATATTCCCGATGCGGTGGGCTCCATGATGACGCTTTTCACAAAAACACAAGATATTAGCGTTACTAATTAATCAAAGTAGTACAGTACAGTACAGTACAACAAGTACAGTCGCTTACGTGGTAAAATATTCACTATCTGACTCAGTTGGTTTAAAAAAAAGTCTTCATTTGATGCCAGATTCGCAGTAGTTTTGACGCAAATGCACACACACTTTTTTGATATATTTGTGAAACGATTTAACAATTTACCACAGCGAAAAGCAGGCAGACATTTTTGTTGTGATATTGTCACATGATCACATGATCACATGATAGTGAGGTAATGTGGGAGGCGGGATCACGGAGATTTTCTAAGCGTTGATTGGCTCTCCAGAAAGAGCGCCGTGTTTGATTTTTATCAAAATTAAATCAAACACGCGGGATTTATTTTATATGGTTGAATAATTTTGTTTCATATTATTTATTAAACAACAATAAATAATTCCTGTTTAACACACTAATTAGTTATTTTTCAACATTATTAGTGTCATTATAGTGTCAAAATTATATTTTTGTGGTCTAATTAAAATTCCATGCTACATGAAATCTGTCATTTATTTATATTATATTATAAAGCGTTTAATTTCATAATCTTACCGGTCTATAATGACAAATGTATGTATATATTTCAGGTAAAATTATCACAGTTTACACACAGTCACTTTTGTGTAGTGTGTGTATAAATTTGTAATATAATTAATATTAAATAATAATTCTAATTTAATAATTATTAACACTTAACATTTAAATACATTTTATTCATATGTAATATTAAATAATAATTTAAAATGGCTATTTCAGGTACAATTATGTCACATGAAGAGGATAAATTGTTCAAGCACTTTTGAAATGTAATATAAAACTAATTTAATCTACACCACAACAAAGCACACTGCAATAACACTAAAATCAGATCCTGTAAGAGCCTCTGCCTCTGGCCAAGTCTTCCTTCAGTTCACCTTCACACACATATTTTTGTCCAAATAAACACGGTGCTGTCACCGCTCAGAAAGTCCTGAAGGCATCTCAAGTGCTGTTGGAGCTTGTGGGAAATGTCACTGTGAACTCTTCAATGTTCTTTGCATGATATGTTTCTACCAGACATATGCTGGTTCCTCTTCTGTCTTTGACCTTAACAGGAAACTCTAGCTTGCTTCTCTTAATGTCACCCATTTAAGGCTGTCAAAGGCTTATCTAAAAATATTAGACGTTGGCTATATATATATATATATATATATATATATATATATATATATATATATATATATATATATATATATATATATATATATATATATATATTCCATATTTCTTCCCTTAAAATAGAAACAAAAGCCCCTGGTGGCGAATATTGCTTAATTTAATAATACTATTAATGTAATTATAATTGATAATTGTCGTTATTTATCACAATTAATAAAATGCTATTATTTAATGATAAAATAATATTATATAAATTAAATAATGCAATAATATAATTCAATAATAATTAGGATTTATAAAACAAGATTATAAATATGAATTAATATTAATAATTGCTTATTGTAAGATTTTTAAGTTTATGCCACAGCATGCACCTCGATGTACTTTGGCGGTTGTCCGGTAAGTGGCAGTAAACACAGATTCAAAACTGATACTCGATCATTGTGAATCGCCAAAGAAGAAGCCGTTAGCGCAGTCGAGCTCTTCACAAGAGTTCATCAAAAATCTATCACGATATAACAGTTACCCGTATTATTTAAAGGATTTGCTCTTGACAACAGGTGATTAAGTCATTTTACTAGTTTTATAAAACCGACTACGAAAAAAGTGGCTTATAAAGCCTTTGCGTCCTGTACATCTAGCTGGCTAACATTAGCATCTTCTCATCTAACGTTCGATACTTGATTTATCCATCCATATTAATGTATTCCCACATTCCCAGTTTTTAAGAATTATGTTTTAATAATAAAAAAAAAATCATAAAGAATAACAAACGTCTTTTTAATCTAATTTCAGCTGGTCGGAATGGCATCAGACTGGATTGGCAGTCTTGTTTCAGTCCACTGTGGAGCAACACTAGGAGTGTATCAAGGAGAAGTATCTTCAGTAGATCAGACCAGCCAGACCATCTCTCTCAGACATCCCTTCCACAATGGAGTCAAGTGCACTGTTCCTGAGGTCACTTTCAGGTAAATAATAAAACCTATGCTATGCCTGACATTGTAGTGTCTGTTTTTGATCCTTTATGAAGTTCAAAGATGTTTGTAGGGTAGGCAGCCTTGTCTCAGTGGACACATTCTACATTTTTGTAGGATTTTGAAGTCCATGTGTACTTTAAAGTCCAGTTCTTAATACAGCTTTTAATACTGGATCATCAGAATTTGAATACCAAACACAATTAGTTACTGTATTAAACGAGTACACCTTTCTAATCCGTAGTGCCATGGACATTAAAGATCTCAAAATCCTTGAGATCCGTAAGAGCTTCGCTGAAGTCCCGAAGCAGAATGGTCCAGACTCCAATTCCACATTGACGCCGCATAGCGGACGCAAGGACAAGGGTGGTGGTGCCCTAGTCAACAGCGCTCCGGTGACGGTACCTAATAAAACTGAACCCAAATTGCAGGAAGGAGGGGTGTCTCCGGTGCCACACTACTCCAAGAGTTACGGTGAACGTCACATGGACATGGCTGGCCAAAGTAAAGGCTTTAGACGAAGACACAACTCCTGTGAGTCTCATCTGTCATTGGGTTTTGAAACAAATCTTTCAGATTTTAACTATATATATACAGTACAGTGCAAAAGTCTTAGGCACGTTAGTATTTTCTCCCAAAAAAAGGTTTGAGCCAATTGTTTATATCTTTTACTGTAGTGTGTCAGTAGAAAATATTAGTTTACGTTTCCAAACATTCCTTTTGCCATTAATTGTAATAATCGAGTAAGATTTTTATATGCTCCACACGGAGATCTGATCTCACCATCATCGAGTCTGTCTGTGATTACACGAAGAAACAGAAAAAAAACGGAGACAGACTAAATCCAGAAGAACTGTGGCAACGTCTCCAAGACGCTAGAAGAAATCTTCCTGCAAAGATACCTGAAAAACTATGCGCAAGTGTACCTGGACAAAAGCTGTTTTAAACGCAAAACTAATGTATTAAATAACCGTATTGATGTATAATAATAACATTTTAATAACGTATTGATATTATTGTTATTACAAAATAAAAATGGGGAATTAAATAACACAATAACAAAACAGGGATTTTACTATTGTAATATTTCATTGTAAAATATTTAGTAAAAATATTAAGCAAAATATAATATTTAATTTTACATTTATGGCTTTAAAATTACAATATTACTTTACAATATTACTATATTATATATAACTATTTCCCACTTTAAATTCTTTGTTTCTAGGGTCATCTAGTTGCAAAGGTCCAAATCAGGCCACACCGAAAAAGAACGGCCTGAAGAACGGAGGTCATATGAAAAACAAAGACGATGAATGTTTTGGAGACGGTATAGACGATGTTCTCGATGAGGACTTTGATTTTGAGGGGAACCTGGCGCTGTTCGACAAGGCTGCGGTGTTCTCGCAGATCGATTCGTCAGAACGGCGAGGCAATGGTGCGAGATCTCGAGGGACACCTGGAGAGCAAACACCATCACGATACCGGCATGACGAGAACATCCTGGAGGCCAAACCTGTCGTCTACAGACAGATCACAGTTCCACAGAATGGAACGAAAGAGTATAGCACTGGTACGAATCTGACCTCATGAACTATTAAATAATTTTGATTACTTTATCTTAATTTCTTAATTCCTATTTCTCTCAGACTCAGGGCTGGTGGTACCCAGCATCTCTTTCGAGTTGCACAAGCGTTTGTTAGCTGCAGCAGAAAGTCACGGTCTCTCTCTGGAGCGCAGGCTTGAGATGACGGGCGTTTGTGCGAGTCAGATGGCCCTCACGTTACTTGGAGGCCCGAACAGGTTTGTGGGGCTTAAACAGGAATTGCATTGTCAGAAATATCTTCAGAGAGTCTGTTTATCATTGGTCTGGTTCTTCTCGTAGACTTACTCCAAAGAATGTGCATCAACGGCCAACAGTGTCCCTGCTGTGTGGACCACATGTCCAGGGCGCTCAGGGCATCAGCTGTGGCCGTCACTTGGCCAACCATGAAGTGGAGGTCATCCTTTTCCTGCCAAATTTTGTCAAGATGTTGGAGGCCATCACCAGTGAGCTTGCACTTTTCGGGAAGACGGGAGGCAAACTGGTTTCTAATGTGAAAGGTGTGGCACTGTTGCGTCTACATTTAATAATCATGCTTGGTATAACATGTAGGTGTATTTTAGGGATGTCATTTTACATATATTCCCCTAATCGATCGTTGTTTGAATTAATGATCAATTAATCGGTTAATCTTAACCTCTTAAATCCGAGGCAGGGGCGCTCTACTAAGTTATCATGTTACTTAACAACCACTTGCTTAACAGTGGGTTTACAGTGAATATAGGGAATATGACCATCACTTAATAAGTGCTTTTAATTTGCTGACATATTAGAAGTGCTCTATTTTTATATTGTGGAAAAATAACTGCTTTACCTGAAAATGTGATCTGTAAAAAACATAGTAGCCTACATAACGGACTTGTTTCATTTATCGTTGAAAATGTCTTAACTAGCAAAATACAAGCATATTTGTTTCAGTTAGAGACCAAACTATACCAAGTATTTGTATGAAAAAGTGCTGCCGACACACGTGTAAACAGTATACACATGATTCTCATGCGCCACATTTTGGTTTGTAACTTCTCAAAACATTAGTAAACCATAGTAGATCACATAACTGTGACATAACTGTGTTTGGGCTCTTCTCGAACAAGCCCAAACACAACATAAGACAATGTAGATCACAGAGTGACATGATATGCTGCTTGGCTTAAGCTATAGGACTTCTGGGATCCGATTGCGTCGCGATCAAAATGCAGTGTTTTCCAATGTCATTTGAAAGTTCAACCAATGTAAACTGGATCTCTGGTGTGGTGGGTGTGTATAGTGGGTAGGGAAGATGTGAAGAGACCAATAGGACACTGTTTTACAGCTGGAGCACGCTGGATTGGTTTATATTGCTCAGATTGACAGGTTTTGATTTACCATGCACCATAGAATAGGAGCACACAGCTGAAACAGTGCTGATCACTCATCGTCCAGGACTTGTTTGTTAGCTCAAACGTGCTGCGTAACACGAGAATGAACCCCATTGGTTCTTGTTGAAGCTCAAACGTGCTGCGTTACACGAGAATGAACCTCATTGGTTCTTGCTGACGCTCAAACGTGCTGCGTTACACGAGAATGAACCTCATTGGTTCTTGCTGACGCTCAAACGTGCTGCGTAACATGAGAATTAACCTCATTGGTTCTTGCTGAAGCTCAAACGTGCTGCGTAACACGAGAATGAACCCCATTGGTTCTTGTTGAAGCTCAAACGTGCTGCGTTACACGAGAATGAACCTCATTGGTTCTTGCTGACGCTCAAACGTGCTGCGTTACACGAGAATGAACCTCATTGGTTCTTGCTGACGCTCAAACGTGCTGCGTTACACGAGAATGAACCTCATCGGTTCTTGCTGAAGCTCAAACGTGCTGCGTAACATGAGAATGAACCTCATTGGTTCTTGCTGACGCTCAAACGTGCTGCGTTACACGAGAATGAACCTCATTGGTTCTTGCTGAAGCTCAAACGTGCTGCGTAACACGAGAATGAACCTCATTGGTTCTTGCTGACGCTCAAACGTGCGCCGTAACACAATGAACCTCATTGGTTCTTGCTGACGCTCAAACGTGCTGCGTTACACGAGAATGAACCTCATTGGTTCTTGCTGAAGCTCAAACGTGCTGCGTAACATGAGAATGAACCTCATTGGTTCTTCCTGAAGCTCAAACGTGCTGCGTTACACGAGAATGAACCTCATTGGTTCTTGCTGAAGCTCAAACGTGCTGCGTTACACGAGAATGAACCTCATTGGTTCTTGCTGACGCTCAAACGTGCTGCGTAACATGAGAATGAACCTCATTGGTTCTTGCTGACGCTCAAACGTGCTGCGTAACACAATAATGAACCTCATTGGTTCTTGCTGAAGCTCAAACGTGCTGCGTAACACGAGAATGAACCTCATTGGTTCTTGCTGACGCTCAAACGTGCTGCGTTACACGAGAATGAACCTCATTGGTTCTTGCTGACGCTCAAACGTGCTGCGTAACACAATAATGAACCTCATTGGTTCTTGCTGAATCTCGAACGTTCTGCGTAACACGAGAATGAACCTCATTGGTTCTTGTTGAAGCTCAAACGTGCTGCGTAACACGAGAATGAACCTCATTGGTTCTTGCTGAAGCTCAAACGTGCTGCGTAACACGAGAATGAACCTCATTGGTTCTTGTTGAAGCTCAAACGTGCTGCGTAACACGAGAATGAACCTCATTGGTTCTTGTTGAAGCTCAAACGTGCTGCGTTACACGAGAATGAACCTCATTGGTTCTTGTTGAAGCTCAAACGTGCTGCGTTACACGAGAATTAACCTCATTGGTTCTTGTTGAAGCTCAAACGTGCTGCGTTACACGAGAATGAACCTCATTGGTTCTTGCTGAAGCTCAAACGTGCTGCGTTACACGAGAATGAACCTCATTGGTTCTTGCTGAAGCTCAAACGTGCTGCGTTACACGAGAATGAACCTCATTGGTTCTTGTTGAAGCTCAAACGTGCTGCGTTACACGAGAATGAACCTCATTGGTTCTTGCTGAAGCTCAAACGTGCTGCGTAACATGAGAATGAACCTCATTGGTTCTTGCTGAAGCTCAAACGTGCTGCGTAACACGAGAATGAACCTCATTGGTTCTTGTTGAAGCTCAAACGTGCTGCGTTACACGAGAATGAACCTCATTGGTTCTTGTTGAAGCTCAAACGTGCTGCGTTACACGAGAATGAACCTCATTGGTTCTTGTTGAAGCTCAAACGTGCTGCGTTACACGAGAATGAACCTCATTGGTTCTTGCTGAAGCTCAAACGTGCTGCGTTACACGAGAATGAACCTCATTGGTTCTTGCTGAAGCTTCAACGTGCTGCGTTACACGAGAATGAACCTCATTGGTTCTTGCTGAAGCTCAAACGTGCTGCGTAACACAATAATGAACCTCATTGGTTCTTGCTGAAGCTCAAACGTGCTGCGTAACACAATAATGAACCTCATTGGTTCTTGCTGACGCTCAATTGTGCTGCGTAACACAATAATGAACCTCATTGGTTCTTGCTGAAGCTCAAACGTGCTGCGTAACACAATAATGAACCTCATTGGTTCTTGCTGAAGCTCAAACGTGCTGCGTTACACGAGAATGAACCTCATTGGTTCTTGTTGAAGCTCAAACGTGCTGCGTAACACGAGAATGAACCTCATTGGTTCTTGTTGAAGCTCAAACGTGCTGCGTTACACGAGAATGAACCTCATTGGTTCTTGTTGAAGCTCAAACGTGCTGCGTAACACGAGAATGAACCTCATTGGTTCTTGCTGAAGCTCAAACGTTCTGCGTAACACAATAATGAACCTCATTGGTTCTTGCTGAAGCTCAAACGTTCTGCGTAACACAATAATGAACCTCATTGGTTCTTGCTGAAGCTCAAACGTGCGCCGTAACACAATGAACCTCATTGGTTCTTGCTGAAGCTCAAATGTTCTGCGTAACACGAGAATGAACCTCATTGGTTCTTGTTGAAGCTCAAACGTGCTGCGTAACACGAGAATGAACCTCATTGGTTCTTGCTGAAGCTCAAACGTGCTGCGTAACACAATAATGAACCTCATTGGTTCTTGCTGAAGCTCAAACGTGCTGCGTAACACAATAATGAACCTCATTGGTTCTTGCTGACGCTCAAACGTGCGCCGTAACACAATGAACCTCATTGGTTCTTGCTGACGCTCAAACGTGCTGCGTAACACGAGAATGAACCTCATTGGTTCTTGCTGAAGCTCAAACGTGCTGCGTAACACGAGAATGAACCTCATTGGTTCTTGTTGAAGCTCAAACGTTCTGCGTAACACAATAATGAACCTCATTGGTTCTTGCTGACGCTTAAACGTGCGCCGTAACACAATGAACCTCATTGGTTCTTGTTGAAGCTCAAACGTGCTGCGTTACACGAGAATGAACCTCATTGGTTCTTGCTGAAGCTCAAACGTGCTGCGTTACACGAGAATGAACCTCATTGGTTCTTGTTGAAGCTCAAACGTGCTGCGTTACACGAGAATGAACCTCATTGGTTCTTGTTGAAGCTCAAACGTGCTGCGTTACACGAGAATGAACCTCATTGGTTCTTGCTGAAGCTCAAACGTGCTGCGTTACACGAGAATGAACCTCATTGGTTCTTGTTGAAGCTCAAACGTTCTGCGTAACACAATAATGAACCTCATTGGTTCTTGCTGACGCTCAAACGTGCGCCGTAACACAATGAACCTCATTGGTTCTTGCTGACGCTCAAACGTGCTGCGTAACACGAGAATGAACCTCATTGGTTCTTGCTGAAGCTCAAACGTGCTGCGTAACACGAGAATGAACCTCATTGGTTCTTGTTGAAGCTCAAACGTTCTGCGTAACACAATAATGAACCTCATTGGTTCTTGCTGACGCTCAAACGTGCGCCGTAACACAATGAACCTCATTGGTTCTTGTTGAAGCTCAAACGTGCTGCGTTACACGAGAATGAACCTCATTGGTTCTTGCTGAAGCTCAAACGTGCTGCGTTACACGAGAATGAACCTCATTGGTTCTTGTTGAAGCTCAAACGTGCTGCGTTACACGAGAATGAACCTCATTGGTTCTTGTTGAAGCTCAAACGTGCTGCGTTACACGAGAATGAACCTCATTGGTTCTTGCTGAAGCTCAAACGTGCTGCGTTACACGAGAATGAACCTCATTGGTTCTTGCTGAAGCTCAAACGTGCTGCGTTACACGAGAATGAACCTCATTGGTTCTTGATGAAGCTCAAATGTGCTGCGTTACACGAGAATGAACCTCATTGGTTCTTGTTGAAGCTCAAACGTGCTGCGTAACACGAGAATGAACCTCATTGGTTCTTGATGAAGCTCAAACGTGCTGCGTTACACGAGAATGAACCTCATTGGTTCTTGCTGAAGCTCAAACGTGCTGCGTAACACAATAATGAACCTCATTGGTTCTTGCTGAAGCTCAAACGTGCTGCGTTACACGAGAATGAACCTTATTGGTTCTTGCTGAAGCTCAAACGTGCTGCGTAACATGAGAATGAACCTCATTGGTTCTTGCTGAAGCTCAAACGTGCTGCGTAACACAATAATGAACCTCATTGGTTCTTGCTGAAGCTCAAACGTCCTGCGTAACACGAGAATGAACCTCATTGGTTCTTGCTGAAGCTCAAACGTGCTGCGTAACATGAGAATGAACCTCATTGGTTCTTGTTGAAGCTCAAACGTGCTGCGTTACACGAGAATGAACCTCATTGGTTCTTACTGAAGCTCAAACGTGCTGCATAACACGAGAATGAACCTCATTGGTTCTTGATGAAGCTCAAACGTGCTGCGTAACACGAGAATGAACCTCATTGGTTCTTGTTGAAGCTCAAACGTGCTGCGTAACACGAGAATGAACCTCATTGGTTTTTGTTGAAGCTCAAACGTGCTGCGTAACACGAGAATGAACCTCATTGGTTCTTGCTGAAGCTCAAACGTGCTGCGTAACACGAGAATGAACCTCATTGGTTCTTGTTGAAGCTCAAACGTGCTGCGTAACACGAGAATGAACCTCATTGGTTCTTGTTGAAGCTCAAACGTGCTGCGTAACACGAGAATGAACCTCATTGGTTCTTGTTGAAGCTCAAACGTGCTGCGTAACACGAGAATGAACCTCATTGGTTCTTGCTGAAGCTCAAACGTGCTGCGTAACACGAGAATGAACCTCATTGGTTCTTGATGAAGCTCAAACGTGCTGCATAACACGAGAATGAACCTTATTTGTTCTCGCACGTCAAGTGAACATGCTTGAGCTTCCGTTTACCTGTCTGAGTTGATGAATGTTTATATGTGAATAAAAGCCTAAATTCAATCTAAATTCAGTTCAAACATAGCAAGCGTGTCGAGCTCACATCCCTTTCTCACAGACTTTGCAGGAAAGTTTGTATTTCGGTCGGATATGTCAATAGCAAAGCAAGTAAAATGATGTGTGCATATTACTAATGTTATTTGGCTGTAAAGAGAGAGTACACTTCCGTTGCATGCGCTTGATTGCTGATTTCTCACTCGGCACGTGTCAGTTGGATTAAAACTAAATCGTATATTATAGCGTCTACTGAATTCAATGATGATACCGCTGAGAGACTAAGACAGGGACTCATGCACTTGTGACGCATAAATACAACATCGATGAGGCTTTTACTCTTTTACTAGCAATTCTTTATTGCTGGCTGATGTTTCTTGATGGTACAAAGTTTAGTGGTCAACAAAGAATACATCGCCCCTGCTCACCCCCTCTCACCTGACTTAATCAGTGAACAGGTGACTAATATTCACATTTCTACGTAATCCCGTGACCCCCCACCATGATCACGTGACAATTAAAAACATTAACTCTTTCATGTCTACTACATATATGTAGCCTAAGTAAAAACATAAACTGTACATGTTTTATATAACCATATATGTATAATATGTGGTTCCCTAAACAGGAAAACATTATCTGCACTGGAGTGGCTCAAAATGTGTGCCTTATGAAAAATGAAATACGATTGAACAATAGAATGAATAGTGAACAGAACGGTAACAGCAGCTCATACAATACATTTTAACAGGCATAATTAAGCATAAAAATAACTCAAGGAAACATCTATTTGCTAAACAAATTAAGCCAACTAATATGATTCATATTCTTTTGGTTTCTCCAATATTTAAAAATATATATATTTAAATTATTTAAATATAATAATTATTTATTTTAAATATTATATTCAAATTATATACAAAAAAATTATGAATGCAATGAAAATGGAGGTATTGGTACTCAGTACCAAAAATGAAATCATCGTTTCGGACTCATTCTGGAAAAAGTGGTATCGTTGCATCCATACAAAATAGTATAGAATTGAAGTAGTCTATTTAATGGTTATCAGCTATACAATGGAAATAATATTTAGCTTAATGTATTATCCAGACTTTTAATATTGGGTATCCCTAATCATATTTAAGAATATGAGCAACATTAAAGAGCAGCATTGGGCTTTATCAATTAAATCAAGAGGCCCAAAACCCTCCCCTCATTTATACTAGATCTGAGCATTTGTGATTGGATCACCAGTTGTTGTTTTTTTAACTCAAAGATCTGTCAAGTCAAAGTCAAACTTTTATTAAGTCTCTTTCCATCAACACACATTTGGTGCATGAAACCTTTAGCATGGTTTCTGTATCTCACATACGTTCCTAACACACCCACCTGAATGCTTTGTTTAGATGGGCTTGGAGGTCTTGGAAACTTCCATACTGAATTGCAAAAACACGTTTACTTTGCATCCACCCACCCTCCTTACATAATATACCAGAACACCTATGAAAGTCAATGAAGATGTTATTTAGATATGACTTTGTGTTAAGAGTTAAACTACATTAGTAACCTTTGGTCTAATCATCCACTCATTTAAAACAAATGTCATTTCGCCCTCAGACTTGCCTGAGACGCCAGTTGACCTGGTCATTAACTGCCTGGACTCGCACGAAAACGGATTCTTGAGGGACCAGCCCTGGTACAAGGCCGCCGCCGACTGGGCCAACCAGAACAGAGCCCCCGTCCTGAGCATCGACCCTCCAGTAAGTGGACAGGCACATGCCGTAGAAGCCAAATGGTCACTTTTTCTGGGCCTCCCACTTCCTCTGTCCGAGGGCGCCGGCCGAGTCTACCTATGTGACATCGGCATTCCCCGACAGGTATTCCAAGAAGTGGGGATCAAATACCACTCCCCCTTTGGATGTAAATTCGTCATCCCGCTGCACTCCGAATAAGCCATTGGCCTTCACGGTCAAGGCTCACTGAACCTGCCTTAAAGATTTTAAGAATGAACAGATGTCGGTTTGAATGTTGCAGCAGAACTGGAACTTCTCAGTCTCTTTTTTTCTCAAATTCTTCTCTACTTCTGTGATGATTCCCATCAAAGGGAAGTGATGGAAAACGATACCAGCTCTTATGACAAACCTGATATGCTAAAAGTGGAACCAATATCAGTATACTCACCACCGTCTGCTTCATATTCTTACAATAATCTTCCACACGGCCGCTTTAATATGCAAGGCGGATCTTTTTAGATGAAACAACTTTCATAACCCATTAATAAATTATGCAGATATTCCACAAAAAACATCAAAACTGGCTCAAACTTAATGCAACTTAATTGGTCTTATGGCATGTTTGAATCTTATTTTGTTACTTTCAGCATCTCGAATAGAAGAATTTGCTTTTAGTTTACAGTCGGATGTGCTGATTTCGACCGACTTTCATATTTTTTCATAGAAAAATGTGCATTAGATGAGGGTTTTGCCTTTTTTCTCCCTTTTTTTTCTTTTTGTGCCAGATTGATTAAAGTCAGTGTTAAGGCACTGAGATTGAGGCAGTTTATTGCTTGCAAAAATCTCGTTTCAAAGCGTTATTTGCTTTGTTGACCAAGCCCAGTGTGCTGTAAATATGTCAGATTGACTGGGTTCTTATCAGTGATAAAATGTTGCACACTTGAATGGTAAGGTAAGTGTACTAAAAAAACTGTTTGTCAAATTGGTTGACTTTGGACCATTACTGACCATTTTAAGCAGTCATTGGCCAATACCACCAATTTTCTTATGCTTATATTCATTGCTGTGCTTTACCTCATTTCCTTTTTGTTTCCGTTCGTAGTGCTAAAAAAAAGCAGCTCATTAGATCCTGTTTTAAATGGGTTTCAGATGGAGTCGGTATTGCTTGTTTGGTTATATCAAACAAGGGTCTTTTATTAAGAGAGATGCTCCATGTGTTGCAATAAACCTGCTTGCTGAAATCGATTTGTGATTCTATTATAGGTTATATTATTGTGTGCACAAACCCATTACAGAGCAGAAAGTCAGTGTGTGTTGCTCACTCAGTACTTTTGGGTAATGAATTATGAGTTTTTCAAAAGCACTGATAAAGACAAAGAGATTTTTGTTTGTACCTGCAGATTACCGTATGCCTTCAATGTTATAATAAGAGGCACTTACTATTCAGGATCCATATGCAACAATAATGAACTTAAAATTGTTTCACAGGTGACGCCAGTAATAACGTACTGCTTTCATAAGACTTATTTTTTACT
The DNA here is from genome assembly GCF_029890125.1 of Rhinichthys klamathensis goyatoka. Lineage (NCBI taxonomy): Eukaryota > Metazoa > Chordata > Actinopteri > Cypriniformes > Leuciscidae > Rhinichthys > Rhinichthys klamathensis. The sequence continues at coordinate 1,300,995 of NW_026606828.1, forward strand.
GGGTTTTTTTCTTTCTCCGTTTAAGCTTTATTGTGATGTCTTCTGAATTTGAATATTTTGTTTCTTCCTTCTCCCACATTTAATTTAGAGGATTTCTTTCTTCTTTTATCTTTGTTTTCTGTTCATAAGCCACATTCATGGTTTAGGCATAATGGTCATTGTTCCTTTTTCTTTTCTTTCTTTTTTTTGGTGAAGCTACCGGTATGTACAATCTAGGGGTGAAATCTCTAAAGTTGAACACTCCAGATGTCTAATTTTCTTGTCATAAGTGTTTAGATAAACTAGAAACCATCAGACCTTACTCATCATCAGCTATTCTCAGTCCTGAGAAAAAAAATTAAATGTGAATTTTGGCTTTCCTATTAGCTTTTTCTGTTGATGTTTGTGTCTGTAAGGTCATTGGTGCGGCCTCTGATGGCTGTTGGAGAGCCATTGGGCTCATTGAAAGTAGCTTTTGAGCTTAAAAGCAAAAACTGAATGAAAAAAGGCAATTGTTGAAAGCATTAATAAGTTAATGATGCTAAAGAGATTGCACTGTCCATGTTTTGAGAACACAGGAAAGGATTATCTTAAATCTTATAGTGGATGAATGCAGATAGGAGAACATATGTCTAATTATACAGCAGTTACTGAGCAAATCCAGCACAACAAGCTTAAAAATGGTGGCAAAAATCATTTGCTGGTCTTTACGACGTTACTTGAGCTTAAAAATTGTTACTGCTGTACAGGTTTTTTTTTCGTTGTAATATTCAATTGAATATTTGATGCCTTAGATGTATGTTAAAATGCAGTTTGATATATATCATTCCTCTGTAGGAGTTTGCTTCTAAAAACTGTGACCAAATTCTGTTGAGCAATTTAAAAGATTTTTGAAAACGTTTTGTTATCTGGTGATGCTCATTTGTGTGGCTCCCCCACATTTGTCACAATGACATCATTGAATACGTTTCTGAAGGTTCCGAGAGGTTTTGTTCAGTATCAAAAGTTGAAAGCTACTTTCCATTCTTTTTTCCATTCTTATGCCTTTTTCTTTACAAAAGTATGAGATCAAGGTTGTTAGCATTGCATAATTTTATCATTTATCTCTGCACCTGTTGTATAAGGCAACACAACTCGGTAAACTGGTTTAGACAAAAACATCATTACCATTAATTGTGAGTTAGTGACTCTGTTCCGCATAATTCTGATATCACTGGAAACCTTGCTTAATACTGTCAACTTTTGAAGTTTAAGGACTGAATAAATAAAGAGAATGGAAAAAAAAACGCTTTGTGGCTCTCGTTGTATTATTTGCAATTGTTTTAATCTCTTTCCACCTTACAAAACACCATGAAAATTACAATACGACCTACTTACTTGGGTAAAATATCACATGTGAATGTTTTAATGGCTGCAATTCTCTTTAAAAGCGCGTGCTGTCGCTCCTGTCTCCGAATGCGAAAATACGAATCCTACCACGGAAAGGGCCTAGATTATGAATATTAATTAGGTCATGCTGACGCTACTTGGTAACCTTCCTGCAGCGTCCAGTTATGCAACCTCGTTAATATTAACGATTATCATAGTACCGGTCGTTAATTCGCTAGCGGGCTACCAACGTCTGCCTTTCAGCCAATCACGTCTCGTCACGTGATTAATATTCATGAGCCAAGCCTTCGCCGTAGTAGAATTCGCGCAGCGGTGCGACGCATGCGCACTATTCACGGGGCTGTCTGAAGAAGTGCGTTTCCTTTTCTAGGGCCTGTGTGTTAAAGACAGCTGTAGCCCTTGGGTGTGCTGCGCTTCCGTAACGCTTAAAAACTGCTCGCTTCAGGCGGCTTTCAGTTTATCGACTACTCTGGTCAGTAATACGCCGCCACATTTGTGCTTTTTTGGCTTAACCGTTTGGTTTCTTACACGCGCTGTTTGAAGCGCATACAACCGCCGCTGTCTTAACGGTTTTTGGGGGTGTATTTGTATGCACAGACGAGCCGATCATCTTTTGTCTGCTCTGCATTGATGTTGAGGAAAGCTCTCTGGAAGATCTGTTTTGCTGAATGTGTGAATGACCACGTCTGTATCTTCTGTTGATCAGAAGTTGACCCACACATGGACTAAGTGGACAAGCCTAAAACATCTCTAACTTTAAGGCATTTGGACACCAAGGGCTGATCATCTAGGGAACGCATAGGTACAGTTATGTATTTTATTACGCCTGTGTAATGGCTTGATCTTGCCACCTTTCTGCTTTCCGTTTTTCTTGCAACCCTCTGCATGTCGAAGAATGGGCGCATTGTGTTTTTGAATCTGAATGCGATGGGTCTGTTTCACAGCTGTCTAAATAAGAGCCACTTGAGGCTGCTGCATGAGACAACGTGTCTTTGATGGTACATCGTGTTTATTTAATCATCTTAAATAAATCATGCGTGTAAATGGCATTATACAGCCTAGTTTGGTCGCCAGAATGCATTGGGTGCAGGATGGCATAATGGACTAATCCCAGTTTGAGATGCATTGTCTCCTTTCCAGTCCTGATTGGACCAGCAGTGCTGTTCCCCATCAGCATCATTCTGGGATTGTGATGTTGTCATGGTTCTTTGAATGTTTAATAACAACATCTGAATGTGGGTCTGGTCTGTAAATAATTGAACTGGGGTTTTGGTTGCGGACACTCATAATCTTTGAGCTGTTAAGGGACGCCGTTTGTATCCAAAACCTAGAATGTTTACATGATATTTAAACGAGAAAAAAATTCCCAATGCTAAAAGGGCAGTTATTCAAATCATAACAGAAAGGCTTCAGTGTGTTTTTGCCGTCATTAATATTAATGAGTTGGATATATAAAGGTCGAAATCCAAAGGTCACTTCCTCCCTCTAAAGTGCAGATTTTAAAGGAACAGTTCCCCAAATAATGAAAATGATCACTGTCATGTTTTTTTCTTAAACTTTAATTTCTCTGTTTGTTTATTATTATTTTTTATTTAATTTTTAATTTATCCCATAGTGAAAGTGAATGAGGACTGGCTATGTCAAAGTTATGACAAAAAGTAAGAGTGTCATATAAACAGTTCATACATGCAGTGCACAATATCCCAGTGGTCACCGGTGAAGCTCTGAAATGGGCTAAAAAAAATGGTGTGTCGATATTGGTAGTTGTGTGCCTTATTTACCAGGGTTAGTTAAAGTCCCTGTAAAGGCAATTTCGAAAAAAAATTCTAAACACTTTATAAATGTTAGAAATGTATTGCTAAAACATATTACAAAGACTGTGAACTGTGAAGTACTGAATTGTGGAGTTAGACCGTTAAACAGTTTTTCACCATTGCTATTTTACGGATTTTATGGGCGGGGCTAAAACAGGGCTCGATGACGCACTGGAGCCCTTGAGCTCCTGGACACGCCCCTACTTGATGACGCACTGGAGCCCCTGAGGCTGGCCGCTCCTAACAATATTATAGAGCACATTCACATCAGTGTGCCGCTCAATCGCGAGTTACTGTCAGTACTATTAGTAACACAGCCTACAGATTGCTAGCTACTAGCTATGCCTTCGTCACGGAAATGCGTACTACCTGGATGCGATCACCGGATCACGTACAAAACAGATCGGTGTCCTTGTTTAAATTTCCGAAAAACGATTACATCAAGAAGACGTGGATTAATTTTGTGAAGAGCCACCTTGATGGAGAGCTGAGGATCACCGCCAAAACCCGCCTCTGTAAGTGATCATTTTACACGGGATAGTTTTATAAACTTTCATCGGAGATAACTGTCTGGGATTCACTGATAATCCGTTGTTACTGGTGAATGGGGCCGAACCGACTCCCGCCTCAGCCTTCATCCTCCCGTCGCGCCGACAACTGGTGCCATCATCGGCAGTGCGTGCCCACCGTGCGAGCATCCATTCCGGCTGTAGAGTTGAGTGTGGCGAGTCGACGGCAGCTTTCCCGCGAGTGGGCGTGGTTTCAGCGCAGCCAGCGGACACGCCCCCAGCGTTTGAGAGCAGAGATTACTGCTCATTTTTTCAAGATTTTGATAGCTTATTTTATGTACTTGCTGACTTTTTTTATCATTCAAATTTGGCTGGGTGACTAATAACAAATTTTTCTGTGGTGTGACAAACTCAAAACACATACTTAATTTTGACTTTACAGGGACTTTAACTGTCTGAAACTAAAACTACACTCTAAGAAATGCTGGGTTGTGTTCAACCCATGTTTTTGCCAAATATGGACAACCCTAACCGTTGGTTTACATTTTTTAATAAAATGTTTAAACCCAACAGTTTGGTTTGTCCATATTTGACTCAAACATGGGTTGAAAGAAACCCAGCAAAAACATTTTCATAACTTGAATTTTTATTTTTTATTTTTTTATTTCAGCTAGTTGCCAAGGCAAAATGTCCCATTTTCAGTTAGGTTAACTTGGATGTACTAAAATAACAAATTAAAAACTATATAGATATAAAAAAAAAAAAAAAAAGACTTAAAGTTGACAAGAACACACAAAAAAATTACTAAAACTTTAACTAAAATGAAAATGAAAAAACATAAAAACTAATACAAAACAAAATATTAATAAAAACTATAATAGAATCTCCATTTTTATACTAAAATAACACAGCTTTTTTATTAACAGCAGTGTCTAATAGTTTTTTTTTTTTTTTATCTGCAGTGGATGGGAATATTTTAAGTAAATGATGATTCAGATTTCAGTGCATCCTCCCACAAAAAGTCATAAGACTTCGAATATAGTACCGAAGTCTCTATGGACTATTTTTATGGTGCTTTTGTATCCTTTTTGGGTCTTGACAGCCCCAGTTCCCATTATATTCTTCTTCTTCTTCAAAAAAAATCCCTTTTACATTCCACAGAAAAAAGTCATACAGGTTTTAATTAATAACAGATTTTTTTTTTTTTTTGATAGAACTGTTCTTTTAACCGGGCAGTCGTTCTAGAATGTCGCTCTTACCATCATCATATGCCTGTCTGTCTGTCTGTGTATATTGTACACTGTTTCTGCCCTCTTTGGTTCATTCTTCAGTGTTTAAAATCACATCAAGGATGTTGTCGCACAGATGCCCGTTAAATGCAGAGTCCCTCTTTGAAGAGCATCAACTGCACTTCCTGTTTAGTTCCTTTAATTCACACCTGTAAGAGCTCCTCAGTCAGGCTTCACTGCATCTTGTAGTCAGACTTGTCTTTTCTGTATTTCTGAACGATGGCTCTGTCATTTACAATGGGGTTTTCGCTGCTGCAAAACTGCTGTGCTTTTCACTTGCCTAGAAAGGCATTTTGTTGTGTACAGCTCGACTTGTGTGCGAGAACATTGCTTTTCTGCACATTTTGCCAACAGCATTCGTTTTTACAGACATATGCGATTTCATTATTCTAAAATACATCTCAGCACTTCCTTACAGAGTCGGAAACGTGATACTGATATCGCTCGTTACTGTCCTGATCTGTCAAATTTCTTTGCCGGGGCCAAACACTGTCCAGCTGCAAAACTGACTATAAATGTAGTCCATATAACTTCACAAGTCTTCTGTTTGAGGATCCAACCTAAATTGAAGTCATTATAGATGTGTGTTTGGTTGTAGAGCTTATACTGTCACAGTGGCTTGTCGGTAGATGTAATTAAGCATCAAAGGGAGCTGTAGGAGCAGCTCTGCCCAGAGGGGAGATAGTTTGCAGGGTCAAGCTGGTGTGAGACGCTCCCTGCCATGACGCTGGCTGGTGTGGAACTTAATAGGCCTTGTGGTAACAGAACAGAAGGAAATAACTGGGAATGATTATGAAGGCTAATGATATACGCCCTGTGTGACCCTCATTTTACTGGGGTTGTTTTTGGTTTTGCTGTATTTGCATTTGTGATTATCTCCAAACGTAACTATTTTACGAGGTGAATATTTTTTTTAAATGAACCATGAAGGTCCACCTCTAAACCTAACTGTCAGTGGGGCGTCAGCAGATCATACGAAACTTAAACTAGTTATGAATTGCCATTTGAGTGTGCTGTAATCTCACTTTTCCAAGTTCATATAATTTTAAGGTTTAAGGAATAAAAAATAATATTTATATATTTTAGGAAATAATTTGGATGTTTTTTTTAACCTAAAGCAAAATTCATGTTCTATCATATTTAATATTTCAGAAGGAAAAGGATTATTCTCTCTGTATCAGCCCCTACACTGTGTTTCCCTGAGGCCTTCATAGGAAGGCAGAGGAATTTTGCACATGAATATTAATGACATGCATTTCTTGGTGATGAAGTATGAAGAACCTCCCATAACATCTTGGTGTTGTTGTTGTTACTGTGTAATCGGAAGTGGAAGTGATGATTATTACTAAAATAACATGTATCCTACTTGAATATATAATTATGAGGGCAGAGGGCCACTGAGCCACACCCCCCGTCCATGTCCCTGGTTATTTCAATTAAGTATAAATTATTAATATGTGCTCTAATATGAAGGTATACTATACAACTAAAGTTCAATCTTTTTTAAATTTAGAAGATGAGACGTGTGTGTGTGTGTGTGTGTGTGCTCTTATCAGCTTCTAAAAAAATATCACAACATTTGTATTGTTAGGTTATGAGCTGAATATATTTGTGGGGGGTGTGGTGAGCAGAATACCTGAGTTCAGAATCTCTCAACCTGTTGAGTCTTGCCCCAGTGCACTGATAGTAAAAGTTAAGAAATTCACATTCCATAATGCTGCTTTTCTTCATCTTCCCACACACATTCAGCAGTACAATAACAATGCCTTTACAAAAATAGTACCAAGGTGGTGTAACCTTGAATATGCACCAATGTTTCAGCAGCTGATGTTTATTGGCTGATTTTTTTTTTTATCAATTTAAAACCATCTGCATATTGGTTTTGGTTGTTATAGTCTGAAAAAGGTAGATATAACAAAACGTTGGTTTATTAATTAACTGCGTGAAGGAAATGTCTGTTGTAGGTATGCACCGATATGACAATTTTGGACAATTCTTTATATTTAAAAGCCGATAACCGATAGATTAGCTGATAAATCACAATTTTTATATACTTTGAGAGCCTGGTTACAAAAATAAAAGTCTCAACATTAAAAGACATGACCCAAGCACACGAATTATAATGTTCTCATCATAATTTTATGTATCCTATGACTTGCACTGCACATGTTGCACTTAACTGTATTTTCCTTTTTTGAATTGATTCCATTAATACTTCAAGCAATTCAAAACCATCATGGCGAACAGTGCGTATCTGATGTGTCTCAGCTGAAGGAAATCATTTCAAAATAATGAAAATAATCACCGATACCAATATGGTGGCCGATATATTGTGCATTCCTAGTCTCTTGCATAATCCAATGTTTTTCTCTGGGTAAAATTATTAAATACTTGCTAAAACAAAATGGAATCTGTACAACATACAACAGGGTTTCGACAATACTGCCCAGGCCCAGCGTGAACGACGCTCAAGTGGGACAATTGGCGGAACTGTCACTGTCCTGAACAGGCCAGTGCTTTATCTTCATGAAAGTTTATCCTTTGCACCTGTTTTTAAGCCTTGCGAATTTAAATATTCAAGTGCAAGAAGACTCAAGAGAACTCTGTTCCTACTCGCTGTGTGAGAGGTTTCGTGTGCACACACACCCAAAGCTGCGTTGTAGACCGAACACAAATACTGATTTTTAGAGACTTCGTCTTATTCATACACTATTCTATCAAAATGCCCAGTCTTCTTGGCGAGTATCCTTGTTACATAGTCGGTTATATCTTAAATGAACGTAAAACGTTGACACATAGTGTAACAATATTCATGCAGCTCTTAAAATGACATAGCCTAATATTCCTGCTGCTGTCTGTGTTTTAATGTTGTTAATCAAACAACAAAAGACAAAAATGGCTCCCTACTCTTGATTTAATAGCTTTACTAACTTTAGTAAGGATTAAATGGATAGTTCACCCAAAACTGGAAATTCTGTCATTTATTCACCCTCAAGTTGTTCCAAACCTGTATGAGTTTCTTTCTTCTGTTGAACACAAAGGAAGAGCTTTTGAAAAATCTCATTAACCAAACAGTTGATGATTGACATCCATAGTTTTTTCCCCCATACTATGGAACTCAATGGCTACCATCAACTGTTTGGTTACCAACATTCTTCAAAATATCGTCCTTTGTGTTCAACCGAAGAAAGAAACGCATACAGGTTTGGAACAACTTGAGGGCGAGTAAATGACAGAATATCCCTTTAATGTAGATTTAATAAAGGATGGCCTATTTTTTACATTTGATTACTTTATTGCTATACCTAAAACCTAAACCTACCTGAAAAGTGTTTTTCATATGCATCTTTGTTTTATTGTTAAATAATAGAAATTATTTGATGATGTAGCAATAAGCTAGTACGCATGCTTGGATGCGTTTTTGAACTTTGCTCATTTAAATCATCATCAAAAACACTAACCTATTTTAATGACAAAAGTTAAAATAAGAGAGTTCAAATACTCCATTTTTTTTGTTTGTGCTAGCACTGTAATGTAACTGCCCTTTATCCATATTATAACTACAGACTAAAGCCTTTTGTTGAGCAAAGACTTTCTGAAGAATCTTGAAGAGCAGGCGTGCATCAAGACGAATATGCAAATGAATGCTTGATATTGAGCATTTCCCTCTAAAATGTTCATGGTAACACACTGACACATTAGCACTTCATAACGGATCTAAAAATAGAGCGCATATCTCAGCGGCCCTCCTGAAACACACTGACTGTACTCATTAAAATTAACATGTTGAAAGATGCCCTATTTGAGGTTGAAAGGGAGAATCGAAGAGCATCCAAACATTCGAGTAAGGTAATTCGCTGACCCGTAGTGGTATTTGTGCATGGTTGTAACTTAGGGATCAGATGTTTTGTTAAAGGATGTGAAGTAGATGGGTTTAAGGGATGAAAGGCTGCTAGACTGGAATCCGCTCTATCTCCGGGCACATCACGTCTCTGTTCTCTCTCATTGAAGCTGGTTTCCTGGTTCCTCGTGTCGCCTGAAGGCAACTGTCATGCCTCCCCTACTGAGTCTCACACGTGCTTTACTTTGAACATGACAGCATAAATCAAATTCAAAGGAGTTTGGCTTTAATATTCTGCAGGGCTGATTAAGATAAACATGATCGTTAAAAAAAAATTGAAAATATGAGGGAAAAAGTGGGTCTGGAAAACTGGAAAAGCAATGGAATATTACTTGGTGTCGAATTTTTTGGTTTGTCAGAGTCTTGTTCAAGTCACTCGTCACCTTCATCAGATGCTTATGTAAGATTCTTAAGGATACTTGTGTTGCCCTTAAAAAGTCGATGTCCATTAGACCAAGTCTGGATGGAACCGGGTTGAAGTATCCACTTCTGGCATACAAAGATGCTTTTGTTGAAGTCTGTGAATAAAAGGAAAGGCTTTGGTTGTCCATCATACCCTCTGGAAACTTCTGCAGTCCCTGTCATATTTGAGCCACCAGAGTTGACTGGATTCAATGCCAGTCTGCTGCAAGTTTTTAGATACTCGAGGAATGAAAAGTTCTCTTGTGCAAGGCGTAGCCCTGCTGATGCAATCCCTAAACAATGATATCATTTGTAACACGGGATTTGCCAAAGCACACCCCGAAATTGTTGCTGATCACAGAAAAGCCTCATTGATTTTGATTGGTGAATGCATTCCTCTTTAAATGTCAGCTTCTTGTTTTCTAGATGAGCCATTTTTGTGGTTGGATATTGTTTAGAGTTGGCAGTATCCTGCTTTATCTGTCTTTCTGCATCATCTTTAGGTGCTTTCACATGACTGCATTTCTTGTGTTCCTGCCATTTAAGGTTGTTTGAGGTGAATGTGAACTTGGTGTCAGTGCCGTAGTCAAATTTTTAATTGCAAGCCGGAGATATCCATCACTTCACATTCTTTCTCAGAGCCTGTTCACAGGGTTAGCATATCATTTATATTTCTATAGGGTTGCTACTGCTAGTGTGTTTTGGGAACATCCATCAGGCAAAAGTATGATTTAAGGTTGTGTTATGCACCAGTTACTTGAGGTTAAGGGGGTTGTTCAGATGTTTAACACAAGTACATCTGATAGTAATAGTGATGCATGCCTTGGCAAACCACACTAATAAAATGTCTTACAGAAGTACAGGTTGCTTCAAGTGCCAAACAAACAAGTGGCATTGTGAGAGTGTGATATTAATAGCTTGTTGCTTTACTTGACAACTGTGGTAAAGAGCGGCGGTTAGTACAATTGAAACAAAATGTCTTCCTGCTATTTATCGCAGACCACTTGTGGCATTTTTTTTTTATTGGACAGTTCAGTGCATTGTTGCATTTGAAAAATAACCATAAAGACAAAATTGGACATGTTCGAAATGGCGAGCCACTACAACGACAATCAGTTTCCTGTCTTTACATAATTCATGTTATTCCTGTTAGCGGCGAGTATAAAATTAGGTTGGTCAGAGCAGCAGGGGAAGACAGTGTTTTTAGAGGGAAGTGTGTTATATCCTCACTGTAAGGGCTTCTGTGGATTGCACTGCTGTTGGCGCCCCTTTTGCCGTCTGCTGCTCTAGCCAGCACTCCTCAACCCATAGTGCTCATCACACACCAATGCCTGTGTGCCAATACAGGAAGACCGTTTCAGTCTCTGCAGCTCAGACAGGAAGTGACTTCATGTTGTGCATGGGGCTTGCTGCAGCTTTCATGCCAGAGCTACTTTGCATTGAACAGAGTGGCAGTCAGTGTTGGTTGATATATTAATGAGGTCAGGGCGCTCGGTGTCATAATCATATCTGGTTCACAAATGTGCCGCATGCACTGCACTTCTTGTGAAAATAAGGTGGGAGGATTGAACCAGTGTGAATTTACAGTTACACGCAAAGAATTATAGGAAACTGTCATGAGTAACTGCCAACAGGATCAAAACAAACATGCACTACCTTAAATGTATTTCAAGCCGTCTCAAAAATGGTTTACAAACACACACACACTTTACGTAACACGCATACGGTACATTGTAAGAATATCACTAACACGGAGTAAAGAATATAAGGTAAGGCTATTAAAAAGTAGTCCCAAACTATTTTTTTTTAAATACATTAAAATTAGAAGATTGGTATGAGCCACTGTCATCAAAAATAGCACAAAGTGAAAATCAAGTGGTATTTTGGGTTAAGATTGCAGAAACTACAGTAACCATGGTAAATACAATAATTTATTGGTACTTTTTGGTGACTTACTAATTGACAACGTAACTATGACGTTACATGCTCATAATTTCATTGATATACAGCGCGTGCCTCATTTGCGAACGGCACGCTACGAACACAGTAGCCTATAACATCTGACCGTACTGTAAAGTTTATTTTTCTGAGGTGAGAGACTTTGTATTTAGTAACAAGTTATGAAAATAATGTTAGAAAAATTACACCACATGGCTTTATGCTTAAGGCCCGGGTATACTTTATTTCCCACGTTTCGCTCCATCTCGCGAACAAGTTGAGTGCGCAAGACTTTCAAAGTAGGCTATGCTCCTTTGGCCGTGAGCGTGGAAAGACGCGCTCGGCGCGTGCGCACTGTCTAGTGGATTTTGTTTTCAAGCGCTCAAGTCACTCGCACATGCGTTGTTGTACACTCGCATTTGAAATGTTTTTTGTTATGGTTGTCGTTTTTTTACGACTACACAGTGCACGACTCACTCATAACAATCTTGTGACCCACTTATGGGGTATATTACTTTCTTATTTGACTTTCTTGATGAATGAAATAAAGGCCCTCTTTTTTTTCTTTTTTTTTATATGCTGTTTCGCTCAGAAATACATTACATTACATAAGTAAAACGTGTTGTGAATGCCGTTTCGTCTCGACTTTTAAATCTCTGTCTGCTTTTCTGTTTTAGAGTAGATAACTGGTTAGATTTCCGCCTCCAACCAACTGTTCAGTTGTTCACTTTGAATGTAGAGATACAGAAATACTTCAGGTACATTTGGTTTCTGATTCCAGATGCAGTTTATTTCCCTAACTGCCTGCTAATTTGTTCCCATGAGAGTTTTAAATGACGATTGCAGACTCGCATGTGTCATCGAGTTCAGTTCAAAAGTTTCTTCTCCCTACACTTGTTATAGTGGAAAAAGAGCGATAACAACTTTGAGATACATGTTACTCATCACCACGAAAGTGAAAAGTTTTTTGTTTTTTTACTTCTCATTTCTGTTTTCTGGTGTTCTCAATTCTCAAGCTGTGGTGCGAGTTATTTTTTTCCCCCATAGTAATATCTTTTTATCTGTGAAACAGCACTGCTTTATTTAACCTGATGTTAACGTCACAGATCTTTGAGTAAACGGTCTTATCCACATTGTGGCCTAGAAGAATCTGACTGACATGTAAATCGACCAAACATAGTTTGATTTATTTTTGGGAGCAGCTTTATTTGAAATGGGCTGTACCACAATAATAGTAATGTAATTTAGTTTTAAATTTTAATTTCACATTTTATAAATGTAAATAACAGCATCGGTCTCCAAAAGTGTATATACTGAAAAAATAAATGAATGACCCAGGAAAATAGCAGAAAACGTAAAAGTAACGCTTGGACAGGCTTTTTGCAAGGCTGCTCAGCTCTTCTTCCTGTCTGAGGCATCGGAAAATCTACAGCCGCCACTTCCCCTTTGAAAGTGTGTGTGCTTGAACTGTATTTGCTGCTAAACTGTGTTTGCTGACATGCTCGGTAGGTCTAATTTTGAGGCATTGTTTAAATTTGAGTTAATTTTCTCTACGTGTATCTTACTAAAAACAACTTTTTAGGATTTAGCATTGACGTGATTGTTTGTTCAGTGATTATTTAATTGTTTGGAAATAGCAATGTGTTTTTCTTTAATTCCAATAATGAATCAATGTGCTTTCTCACCAGGTTTTTGGCCAGTTCTGGCTACAGCTGTACGCCTCAGGCTCAGCTCTGATGTTACCGGCTGAAACGGGTTGACTGTGAGAGGACGATTTCCCTCGGATATGTCTACCTTTGAGGTAACACAAACCTTAAAGTGTTGCCATCAGGATATAATGAGAATTAGGGATGGGGTTTATTTTGTTGTAGTTTGGACATCAAGGGCTTGTCCTGATATTTTTCATTTACTTGTGTATATATTTTTTTTTACTAGACAATCTGGCCTCCGGGCACCGAGTGTGTGGCCAGGTACAACTTCCCTGGAACGGCAGACCAGGACTTGCCTATGAGCAAAGGAGATGTCCTTACTATAATTGGAGTAACTAAGGTAACGTTCTGAAAAGGATTGTTAGAATAACATGTATTTAAAGAGTTCATAATTTACTCACTGTCATGTTGTTCCAGAACTGTATGACTTTATTTCTTCTTCAGAACACAGAAATTTTAAAAGAGAGATGTTTTGAAAAAATGTCTCATTTTGGATGCACGATATTTCTGCCACCATATCGGTATCGGCCGATATATGGTCATTTTTAATGTTATCTTCCTTGTTATATTTTAAATATTTCCTTTCTATAAAAGTCTAGTGCTTATATAAGTTCAGAAGGTCTTCCAGGTTTGTGGAATTGTACACGCAGTCCAGCCACTAGGCATGAGCCAGTCACTAAAAACAGACCCACAGCATTTTATCACTGGATTTACAGAAATCATTTCACTTTTAAGTGTTTTCTTAACACTGCAACATTGCATATCTAATCAGCTCCTCATGAACATTAATTATTATTTAAATTATCACTCAGTGAGTCATTTAACCATGTATTACTGTCTTTTAAGTTTTTGTTTTTGTCTGCTAAACCTCTTTGACCTAACATATTTACTTGAAGTGAGCCCTTAGATTTTAAGTTAATAAGTTAGGTCAATAATAAAATGAAGTCAATAATAATAATAAAATGAAGTTCATGGTTCTCTGATGTTGCTGGTAAAAGTTTTTTTTTTTTAAATGAGCTTTTCATTAAACTAACGAACCCCTGCAGTTCCATCAGGAACCCCATGGGGAACGTGCTGGATGTATTGTAATGACGTAATATAATATTTAATGCACTTCATGTTGTTGATGATAAAGAACAGAATATATTTTCCTTCTCTTTGTACTTTTATACCAATATTGTACAAGATGATCCTATTCAAATCAATGTGATAAACGACTTAATCTAAAAAGTAGTCAGAATACCTTAAATAAGTAGATTTACATTACTAACTTACATTTTTGTCATGTCATCTGGAATCAGTAACTACAATTTGTAAGTAATCTACCCAGCATTGGTTGTAATATTATTATTGTAATATTAATCTCATATAGGTGAGTTTATTAAACCGCTAGCATAGCACTCCAGTTTACCAGTGATCATCTTTAGCTTCAGCGCATGCTGCTCAAACAGCTATGCACAACATTAATAACTATGATTTTGACAATTTCCCGATTTTCATTCATCCTTCGGCGCTAGCGGCTCAAACAGCAATGATATTTGAAACAGTAATATTCATTTTAGCTGGGGGTTTTTTCCCCAGAAATTAGCACTTTTATTTGATTATTTAGTTGATTATCATCAACAATATGGTTTAAAATAATTTCATTATTGTCCGTGCAGTGGCTATTTCATTGTATTTATCCATGGCACATGCATTTTTATTCTTTATAGCCTACGTGTTGTCCAATGACTTGTTTGTATGTATTATTTAGGCATTATTTTATTTCATTGTAAGGCAATCGATTTTTATTTTATTTTTTGATCAAGAGATTTGGCCATCAAAGTGTAAAATGAATTTTAAAAGTTAAGGAATTTTACACGGGTTCACTATAAGCTACTGTGTTGTATTTGATTTAAGTTTTTGAGACATTGGTTTTTAATGGTGAGCATTTTGTTTTTGTAATCAGGCTATAAAAAATATATATCAAAATATGGATTTAGATTTATTGGCCAATCTATAGTCGGTGCATTCCTATGTTTTTGTTGTTGTTGTTTTTTTCAAGCAGGTCCAGTTTTTTTTGCTTTTGATCCCATTAACTTTTGAAAGTTGAAAAATTCTTCAAAATATCTTTTTATGTTCTACTAGAAATTATACAGTTTTGGAATGACATGAGTGTGAGTAAATGATGACTGAAATCATTTGAACTGTTGATGTCCGCTCACAAAAATATATGATTTGATGTTCAAGAAACATTTCTTATGATTATTAATGTCAAAAACTGTTAGGAAAATTTTGCCAACTACCGTATGTGTGTTTTAAAAGAATGCTCAACATAAAATACTCAGCAAAAAAGAAGTTCAGCAGAATGTTCATGATATTTTTGCCAAATATTGAAAGTGAACATGAACCAGTGGCTTCCAAGGTCCCAAAATGGCATAAACATATCATAAATGTGCCATATGATAGCTGTGTGTGGAGATCAAACTGAAATTTAAGTCAGTTTTTGCCTAAATTAATTTTCACTGTATAGAAAAGTCCAGCACGAACATTCTGCTAAATATCTCTATTTGTGTTCCACGTAAGAAGTGACGCTATACGAGTTTGGAACAGCATTAAGGTGAAATATAAATTATTTAATTAATACATTTAAGATGAGTTTGTTGTTGCTTCAGTGGTGGTAAGTAATGAAGTAAAAATACTTCGTTACTTTACTTAAGTATTTTTTTCGGGGATCTGTACTTTACTTGAGTATGTTTTATTTGCATCTACTTTCACTTTTACTCCACTACAATTTTAAGGACAAAGTTTACTTTTTACTCCAATACATTTCCCCATGCCCGCTCCAAGTATTTATTACACTGGCTTTCCAAACCAATGAAAAACTTGTTTTCTTTTTAAAAAAAGAACGCGGAAGCTCTTTGCCATGCGCTCACATAGCAGTCAGTTCGCCATTGACCGCAGAAACCGCTGAAGGTGCAGCTCTCGCTGCCAGCAATGATCCCAAGATTTCCGACAGGGATCACCCCATGGCCATATATCAATGATATGTTCGATTTCACTGAAGTCAAGGGAGATTAATATCGGCTGAAATGTCTTCTTCGCCTGCCACGGGTGAATTAAATTTCAGCATTCAAAACTTCACCCTCAAATCTGAGAAAACATATTGAGGTGAGTTGACGTTAAAGCAACACTAAAAAAGATTTTTTACCTTAAAATAATGTTTACAAAATCGTTTCAGCGGTTCATCAAGTCGTAACAGGGTGAAAGGCACTTCTGCCTTAGCTTTGTGGTCCTATATCTGCTAGAACCACACTATATAAGTTTGCCAGATCGGGTCGTGTTTCTGTAGTTCGAATGAGACATAAGAAAACTACAAATTTGACTTGCTTTATGGCAAGCGTTACAATTGGACATCATTCACTCTAAAGCCGGTGCTGGATAAACAGTGGATAAACAGCGAGCATGCGTGCGACAGTAGGCTGTGGTAGGCTAAATTATTTACGACAGCGGTAACGGACAATGCCGCTTCGAACCTGAAGGGGGACCGCAGAGGAAAAGTTCTTTAGTGTTGCTTTAATGTTACTATTGTTAGCTAGGTGATTTCATATTGAAACATGCCTTGTAAACAGCTAGCTAACAAATTCTTAATTGCAGTATCTAATCTTATCATTTGTTCAAATAAAACATTTCATATCACTCCCAAAACAATTGATCTGCCTAATTATTGATATTTACAGTTAATTTGAATATTTACTTTTTACTTTCGGTACTTAAGTACGTTTAAAATCAGATACTTTTGTACTTTTACTCAAGTGATGTTAGAATGGAGGACTTTCTACTTTTACTGGAGTAATTTTTTATTTAGGTATATATACTTTTACTCAAGTATAACTTTTGAGTACTTTTACCACCCCTGCATTCCAGGATCCAAACTGGTACAAAGCAAAAAACTCGGCAGGACGAGAGGGTACCATACCAGCAAACTATGTTCAGAAGAGAGAAGGAGTGAAGTCTGGCGGTAAACTGAGCCTAATGCCGTAAGTACACAGTTCATTCGCGTGTTTTTTTTTTATTTTACGAGATTGTTTTGTCAGCACTGATTCTCATTGATATACAAATAAGAAAGAGTGTTTGTGTGAGTTTCATGCATACAAACACTAGCACGCTATATTTAGCATGTATCACTGATATCATCACAGATCACCTACTATATCTGTAATTATACACAAATTTCTTCCTGCTTTCCGGTCCACCACAATAATCCAAAGACTCATTTGAATCGGCCAGCTGTTTAAAATGGAAGGAGAAATCAGAAAGTTATACAAATGGCACCACTCAGGCCAATGGAAAAAGTCCATCTCTTGGCATCTGATATGCAAAAGCCAGAGACATGCATCATGATAAGAGTTCGGTTGTAAGAGAGCATGTGATATTCTTCAATTACTGACTGCTTTGAGAGAGAGAGAGAGAGAGAGAGAACAATGGATATAATGATGTAGATTTCTCAATTTTATTTACCATAGCAAGACAAACTTGCTTGCAGCATCAATTGAATCTTAACCTGATGTATGGGATCTGGATGTCTGCTTTTAACAATGTGTAATGGAAGGTTTAGATTTGGATGAGTTTGGCTTTAGCTGATTGTGATGGTAGCAGATTTTTTTAAAGTTTTGTTTTTGTTTTTTGGTTGTCTAGTCTTTGGTAAGTGCACAGCTTTGGTTTATTTTCGATGGTGTGTATGTATATGTGTGGGTAATTGGGAGATGCAGATTGGATGTTTGTCATGCCAGGGAAGCCACAGAAGGGCCAGGCAAGGCCAGCGCTGCTTTTGGAAGCCTGTAATTTAGCTTCCTTTTCTCAGTCCTCTGAACAATATTATGTGTCTGAATCAGTGTTTCTTACTGAATTCTCTCCATAGTTGGTCCTAAGTACATGCAAAACAATACTATTTTTTGTGACACATTTTAGTGTTTTTAAAGTAAAATACCAGTACATCAACACTATTTTGGTTAAGTGTTAACTCGCTTGTTTATGAGTTATTCTTGACTAATTCATTAAAGAACCAACTCCTAAGAGTCATTATTTTGTGAATTGGACTTCATTCATTCATTTAGCAAATGCTTTTATTAAGTGACTTTCAAATGAGGAAGATCACAACCAATTGGTCATAATTTCAAATTAAAAATATAATTTGTATTTCTCATATTATTCAGTTCAGTCTCTCTCTCTCACACACACACACACACACACACACACACACACACACACACACACACACACACACACACACACAAGCTGTTGAAACTCCGCCCTCTGTGCTGGGAGCAGTAGTTAATTTGCATTTAAAGGGACACACACGAAACAACGTGTTTTTACTGACTCTCCAAAAGGGACAATTTCAACATGCTGTACAAAGTTATCTGTGAGGTATTTTGAGCTAAAACTTCACATACACACTCTGGGGACAACAGAGATTTATTCTACATATTGTAAAAAGGGGCATTATAGCACCCCTTTAAAAAAAATATACTTTTTTTTTTTTTTACAGTAAAATACTATTTAATACAACAAAGCTCTTTTTTTAACAGATTATCTGTTCCAAATTCAAAGTGCAAGACTGATTCAAAACAATAACTTTTGGGTTCATGGATCTTTTTGAATGATCCATTAAAAGATCAGACTCGAGTCATTCATTTGCAAATATGCAATTGTGTATACTTTTAGTGCTGAGATTTCTGCACTTTAGACTTTATAAACTTTATTAACTGACTAAAAAGAAAAACGATTCTTCTTTGTCAGACAACACAAAATATATATTGATATCACTTCTCAGTGATGCACATAACAAACACATGTCCTTTATCTGTGGTCACTCAGATGGTTCCATGGAAAGATCACGCGCGAGCAGGCCGAGGGGCTTCTCTACCCCCCAGAGACAGGCCTCTTCCTGGTGCGCGAGAGCACCAACTACCCCGGCGACTACACCCTGTGTGTCAGCTGCGACGGCAAGGTGGAGCATTACCGCATCATCTACCACAACGGCAAACTGTCCATCGATGAGGAGGAGTACTTTGAAAACCTCATGCAGCTCATGGAGGTGAGGGTTGCTGGCTTGGTTTAAGCTTCAGATTAGCCTAAAAACAGTTTAGATATACAAACCTAGTGCACTCATATTACTTTGGATAGGAGAAAGTGCAATGGGAATATGGCGGAGGCATAAGTCATGCCTTATAAAAGAATCAATGGCTAATTGGCAAAGTCATTGTGTCACTGCAGCTCCGGTTGCAATAAAAACACACTCTGTTCTGAGACGTAAGCTTAGGACTGCACATGTGCATTTGCTGGCCCTGCCTGAAAAATGCTGGGGTTTTTTTTTTTTTGTCATGAGTCATTAGAAACACAATTTATGAGACCATTGTTGTCAGATTTCATTAGTTGTTTCAAATGTAAAATGTAATCGTAAGGTTGGTGAACAACTTTGGAGAATTTGATGTTTCCCCATTCAAAGAGATAGGAGTTGTACTTGCGTGACTGAATCGGCTGCCAGTGAGGCATTTCAAAGATGGCCGCCGAGTGAAATGACTTGCCTTAAAGAGTCCCTGGTTGTATATTCACATAACTGGCATAACTAATTTAGGGTCTTATGGATGTTTGGTAAAATGTGATGGATTTCTATCTATCTATCTATCTATCTATATATATATATATATATTAGTGCTGGGCAACGAGTAAAAAATTTAATCGCGATTAATCGCATGATTTTCTTGCGATTAATCGCGATTAATCGCATTGTTACGCGCAAAATTGAATAATGAATTCTAAAGTACTGTATTGCGCACTTTTGATTTAAATGTACTGCTACAAAAGTGCAATAACATGTGGTTTGCAAAAACTTGCAACTTGCAGGTTTGCATAAACAAATAAGGTGCTTTTATACCAGCAGTATTCCCTTTACACAATAAAATATTTCTTGTAAATCTCAACCTAAACATTAATGTAATCAAATCAAATATTTAAACAAAGCTATTTGCCACTGCCAGGGCATTACTTTTTAGCTAGCTTGTTAAAAAGAGTCCAGTTTTCTTTTTCTTTTTCTGAACAGGTATATTGTATCAGGGAGCAGCAGAAACAGTCTAAAAGGGTCATGATCAGTACTACAGATATAAGTCGACCAACGTTACTTCTCTGATAGCAGCTTAGGTTTGGTCATGGCATGCCATGGTTTCCCACGTAAGATTACATTAAACAGAGGTAAAGCCCAATTTATACTTCTGCGTCGAACTCACGCCGTAGCTCTGTAGCGCGCGTACGCGTACCGCAAGCGCTGTGATTGCTAGAACCGCTCCCCGGGTTTCACACTCTCCCTCTGCATGTGTAATTGCGCGTCAACGCGGACAACGACGCAGATATATAATGAAAACCAACGCGTAGTCTATAGCGTAGAGGCTCCGCGTAGGTCCGACACAGAATTATAAATCAGCCTAGAGTGAGGTGAAGTGGTCGAGCACAGGTGCAGCGACAAGCGGGTGCGTTCCTGTGAAACTGTTGCGGTCATGCTCGCCTCACGCACGCGCCCGCGCGTTGCCGAAGTGGAATTATCTCACTTTTTGTACACGACGCGCAGCACAAATCATTGGAAGAGAGACTGATCCTCGGCTCGCTGTTTGTGAGTTTCCAGAATCTAAATTGTTATCAGGACATCAACAGGAGGGAATTCACATGGCAGAGCATCCCCGCTAAACTAAACGCAGACCTATCAGGTAAAGTTATGTTTAATTTTAATTTAAGTTAAAAAGACTACAGCTGCGTAGCGCACAGAAGCCGTTGCCATGGTTACTATCCATAGAGCGCCTGTCATTCACTCGCGGAGCGCTGTCTCCCTTTCTGTTCACCTGAGAGAACCTGCCAAAGCCTCTCCACCGCTTGTTTGGGTGGGTTATTTGCTGGCTGACCAACATCCCACCCCTCCTGTGATCATGGTTTGACTGTAGGGCTATGTGTATTCAGAGCCAGTGAGCAACGGACTTTCAAAATAATAATAATAAAAAAAACTGCGTTAACGCGCGATAAAAAAAATTGTCGGCATTAATTAATAAATGCGTTAACGCGATAATAACGCGTTAACTTGCCCAGCACTAATATATATATATATTTCATATATAAATGTGCAGTCCTGATAGTTTCACAACCCGTTGGGCTGATTCTGGAATGTGTTTTGCGCTTTTATTTACATATATATATATATATATGTATAAATTAAAGCGCAAAACACATTCCAGAGTCAGCCCAGCGGGTTGTGAAACTATCAAGCTTCTTCCTGTGAGTCCTTTCATCGCCTCTGTCAACATTTTCAAATTGATCGCCACACACACACACACACACACACACACACACACACACAAAGCCAAAAATAGCCCTAACAGGAAGTCAGTCCACATCAGATGCACTGGGCACAGAGATGAAGCAAGCATTTATGATAGACTCCAGGAAACAATTTTTTTACACGCACACCTTGTGCTTTAAGGTCAAAGGTTCAGTCTAGGCTGTGTTGAAGAAAGTGACACTGCTTAACAAGTGTCTTAATGGAAATGTTTTAATGGAAAGGGGTTTATTCTAGTTGTATGTCAAAGTTTAACGAAGCAGTGCTATGGTATAGTGATGGTATCATCTGCTGTAATGCAATGTTACTTTGATATATTAATCAAACCATAGTCATTTCTTGATCAATTACTACTAGGGATATTT
Source organism: Rhinichthys klamathensis goyatoka (assembly GCF_029890125.1). Classification (NCBI taxonomy): domain Eukaryota; kingdom Metazoa; phylum Chordata; class Actinopteri; order Cypriniformes; family Leuciscidae; genus Rhinichthys; species Rhinichthys klamathensis. The sequence goes on from NW_026606828.1 coordinate 1,322,652, forward strand.
GGATGCCAGCTTGTTACAAATACAAGCTTGTTATTGGTGGTTGCCAGAGTGTTGCTGTGTGCTTGCTAAAGCCTAGTTCACACTACATGATTTTAAGCCCGATTTGCAAGCGTTGAGCTCGCCGACAGGTCAGGGTGTTATCGCGTGCAAATCGCGGGGGATTAGCGGGTGATGGACGCTCGCCAATCTGTTAGTATGAAAGAGCCAACAACGCATCAAAGACGCTCGCAGACGCGTCGCCGAGCCCAGAAAAATATCTAGCATGCTAGATATCCAGAGCTGTCGCACGACTCAAACTCACGTGATGTTATGATGAGCCTACAGCCAATCAGAGCAAGGCATGGGTTGAGGTCACCGGGTATTGGCTCGCGTGCTGTTTCGCGTCATTTCCGGTTCGTTTTATCGCGTGATTTTTCGTGACAAAACGTGGTTTGTAGACAAGATAGAATCGTTGGGTGACAGAGTTGTTGTCAACTCGTGTAGTGCGTTACCTCCTGTTGCGGATCAATCACGTAACGTTGTGTCGTGTGGTGTGAACAGCTCAACAACTTGAACACTCCTGATTTCACAGAGAGCAAGTCATGTAGTGTGAACCGCACAGTTCAGCCCGACGTTTTAAAATCATGTAGTGTGAACTAGGCTTAAGATGTTCTAATAGGTTTTAGTGTTTCTTTGCATATCATAGGTTGTTTGAGGTGGTTGCTTATTGGCACTAGTCGAAAGAAAAAAGTTGAAGGAATTTTGTGGCCATTATCTGTTTGCTTTAAATAGCAATTGCACACGTCTTCTCAGACAAGCTTCATCATTTGAGGTAACATTCAAGTCTGTAGCACAAAGCCTTAGTTAGCAAGCACCACTAATGAAAAGAAAGCCTTAAAAAGGGCTGATTTACATAGATGTAATTTGTATAATTTTACATATCTTTTTTTATTCCACTGGTCATTGGCTTTATTAGAGTCGGTCTGTGTGAGTAACCAGTCATCCGTTCTCAGTTAAGTGTTGATAATGGTTCTGGTCTGGTTATTCTAGATTGGGGTCTGGGTGGCTTTAGTGGTCAGAGCAGAGGCTCTATGGGTTCCTCAAGTCTTTCCTCACCCTTTCTATTATGGAATTCCACGCATTCTTTAGTGTAATTTTGGCTACAGTCACTCTCTCTTTCTCCCACCCTTATAGCCTCAGCTGAACAGTTTTGCTTAAACAGAGTATACAATAAGGCTTTATGTTCATAGTGATTAGACTACTAGAGAAGATATTCCTCCCACAATCTACTCGATAACATTCCTCATAAACCAGTGGAGATATAGGCAATAAAAGCCTCAAACTGATACTGTGTCCACTGTTGTTTATCCATTAGTGTTTGTTGTCGCTCATTTGGGTTTATCACATTACAGCTCTGGGTCTGACCAGTTAACTTTATTAAATTAATACTTCTATTCAGAAAGGATGCATTAAATTGATCAAAAGTGACAGTAAAGAGATTTATAATGTTGCAAAAGATATCCATTTCACATAAATACTGTTCTTTTGAACTTTCTATTCATCTAAAAGTATCCTGAAAAAAGAAATCCATCATGGTTTCCACATAAATATTGAGCTGCACAACTTTTTTCAACATTGATAATGATAGGAAATGTTTCTTGAGCAGCAAATCAGCTTATTATAATGATTTCTGAAGGATTTACTAAAATAGTAAACGGTTATTTTTGTATCCAAGAATCACTGAAGTGTTTGTTAACTTACAGTCTAGTCATGCAAATGTGTTGTTATTTTGAGCGCGTGCGTGGATAAGAACGGCGCGCGCACGCCCGCTCGCTCCAGTTCCTGGAACAGTTGATAACGAGGAAGTGACAAAGAGGAAACGAGCGCAGGTTCCAGATCATTTCAACTGCTCAATTGATGCAGTTTCATCATGTAACAATATTATCTCGTCGTCGTCTGGCCACACGATTATAGCGTCCAGACATATGGAATCACAAACACGCATTTCAGCACTGAAATGATAAGAATGTTCTCGCCTGTGTGGACTTGTTTCTCTGAGGAGAGGAAAAGGAAACGCATGAGTCTGACTCAATAGCGCATACATGTACAACAGCGCGCTCTGCTGGCCATCAAAATTTACCGCGTTGCATGTGCTTATTGGAAGAAAGAAAATATTTGTAAAACGTTACGTATTTCATGAGTCATTGTCCATTTAAACAGCACATTCGAGGCTCATTTTACTTTTTCAGTTGTATATAATGTCCATTTATTTGCATATAGTTTTGCATAATTCAGTAAAGTGTTCATTTGTTTAAATGTAATGTAGCATGGTATTATCAGCTAATATGCATATTTTATTATTATACTGCCATGTTACTTTTTTGTAAATGAGCAGTGTGTGTGTGTGTGTGTGTGTGTGTGTGTGTGTGTGTGTGTGTGTGTGTGTGTGTGTGTGTGTGTGTGTGTGTGTGTGTGACAGCACTACACTAAAGATGCAGATGGACTCTGTACCAGACTTATCAAACCTAAACTCATGGAGGGGACTGTGGCGGCCCAGGATGAGTTCTCTAGGAGTAAGAGACTTCTTGACTGTATTCATATTCACACCTGCATTTGCTACATTTATACAGGTTTAAATTGCTGCATGGCTTCAAAGTGTGTTTTATGAAAGGTATTTTTAAGTTCATGAATCTTCCTTCCCCACAGGTGGCTGGGCTCTGAATAGAAAAGAACTAAAGCTTAATCAGACCATTGGCAAGGGAGAGTTTGGAGGTACGAATGTGCTAATGGGATGCTTTTTTGTGATTAGAAACCACATCTAGTTCAGTGGATCTAAATTAATTTGGTTAATAAAGTGAGATTAAATGCATAAAGTATATTTGCTTTATTTAACATTTATTGCAGGTTTGCGTAATATTCTGAGTTTGCATTTCACTGTTGTTTTTTCATTTATTATTATTATTATTATTTTCATTTTGAGGAATACTAAAATCTGCTTTTGTTCAAGTGTGATGAGTAAATGCCTGCTCACGTTTAGTCTAGAACCACAATAACCATCATGTTCACACAGCGCGCACAACGCATCTGCACCTTCAGATTTCTTTGACATGGGGACAGGAGAGCTGTCAGTCAATAAATGGGAAAACAAAGTAATCTGCATTACTTGAAAAAGTAACTCCGATATTTTGTTGTAAATTTAAAAAGTGATGAGTTACTTTACTAGTTGAAAGTAATCTGATTACGTAAGTCGCGTTACTTGTAATGCGTTACCCACAACACTGCTTATGAAAATAAACATAAATAAATTAACAGTACCATGAACTATACAGGCAGTCAATAATACATAAATATGCTCTTTTTGATTTTTAGATGTGATGGTTGGAGACTACAGAGGCAAGAAAGTAGCTGTGAAATGTATCAAAAATGACGCGACAGCGCAGGCCTTTGTTGCAGAGGCTTCAGTCATGACGTATGTCCCCCCCCCCCCGATTGACCAATCAGAATCAAATATTCCAGAGAATAAAAATAAAAAGGCTTTGTATATCTACATATATTTAAATATCAATTTTGATGTTGACTGTTACAGGCAGTTACGGCATAATAACTTGGTACAGTTGCTGGGAGTGATTGTGGAAGAGAAGGGCAGCCTCTTCATTGTCACTGAGTATATGGCCAAGGTCAGTGACTCCAACCTGTTATCACTGAGAACAACTGGACTTATGCATTTAATCTTGTCGTTTAGGCATAGAAAAGTATATTTTGAGAAATAACGTTCTTAAAGTATTATTATTGATGTCTTCATTTCTTTCTTCAGGGTAGTCTAGTGGACTATCTGCGCTCCAGAGGACGTACTGTTATTGGTGGAGATCGATTGATCAATTTCTCAATGTAAGTTTAATTATAAAATGAATTAAGTATATCTTCAGTTTTTACATTTTCAGAATGTTTTCTTGAATTTTTCTTGTTGATTAATATTTTAGGGATGTCTGCAAGGCGATGGAATATCTCGAGGCCAGTAACTTCGTGCACAGGGATCTGGCGGCTCGTAATGTTCTAGTGTCAGAAGACAACATAGCAAAAGTCAGCGACTTTGGCCTCACCAAGGAAGCGTCCTCATCTCAAGATACAGCCAAACTCCCGGTTAAGTGGACTTCACCTGAGGCCTTACGAGAGAAGGTGTGTTGTCTGCTTTTGGTTTAATGTTTAAATGGAGACATGCAAGAGGTCACGTCCTCTAATCTTTTTATTTTCTACCTTTCTGTCGGAAACAGAAGTTTTCCACTAAGTCAGATGTATGGAGCTATGGCATCTTACTGTGGGAGATCTATTCCTTTGGCAGGGTACCATATCCAAGAATTGTAAGTCACTTCAAACCAGAAACACGACAAATAAAAAATATATTTGTAGTTTTTATTTATTTTTTTGATAAATCAATGTGTTGTTGTTATTATTGATCTAATTTGCATTAAAACTACTAAAATAAATAGGATATTATTATCAATACATTTTTATCTTAATTGTCACCTCAAAGTAGAAAAATGACCAATAAAAAGTGTATTTGTTATTTCTATATATTTTATTATTTTATTTTAATGATCTAATTTAAGTTATATATGAATTATAATACCCTATTTATTTTAAGTCACTTCATAGCAGAAACATGACCAATGAAAATACAATGGTTTTAAAAAAAATATATACTATTATTAGAATACTATTAGCATTATATCAATATATAATAATAATATAATTTAAAATAAAATAACTTGGGATATAAAAATCAATACTTGTTTAATCTAAAGCTATAATTGGTCACCTCCAAGGAGAAACATGACCAATAAAAACTTTTTTTTTTTTTTTTTTTTTTTTTAGATACTATTAATAAAAGAAGAATACTATTAGTATTATATCAATAAACACTATAATGAACAGAAACATGACCAATAAAAATACAATTGTCATAATATTATCACAATATTATTCAATTATATAATATATTATTTAATTTATATATTTTTAATTCTTATTATTATTCTTATTACTACAGTTTTTCTATTAATAATTAAATTCAATTAACATAATCTAAAAAATGTAGTTTTAATTAAAAAAATGATCTAAATGTACATATTTTTTTATATTTTAGATATTATTTATGCCATCATAATTTAGTAATGCTATTTATATTTTAATTTTATATTTTAACAATGTATATCTGATTCTTAGTATTTTAGTGTCCAGGTAAATTCTACCAGTAGAGGACACTGTTGTCTACTTAAGCACAATCTTCCTAAGTCATGGTGTCCTTCGTCCTGTCTTCTCACAGCCTCTGAAGGAAGTTGTCCCGCGTGTAGAGAAGGGTTATAAGATGGACGCCCCCGACGTCTGCCCGGTCGTGGTGTATGACATCATGAAGCAGTGCTGGACTCTGGACCCTGTGGTGCGGCCCAGCTTCAGAGAACTGAAAGAGAAACTTCAAGATATCATAACCAATGAGCTGTACCGATAAAAGACAAAAACTAAAGGAAAAACACCGGAGGAAGACCTCCATGGGACCATTCTCATACAATCTGACCAAAATCTACTCCTAAAGCAGTGGACTTTAAAAACTTCAGCAGAAATTTCTTTTGCAAGCGCATACTTGTTTTTTCTTTGCATTGTTTTCATGGCTTGATTTTCTTAATTTTGGGGAGGCTGGCCTTCTCTACACCAACTCACCTCTTTTTGATTCATAAGATCTTCAGCCTCCTCTGATTCATCCTCATACACTCCCTCATTACAGACTTTTGATTAGCATATAGTACTTTCTGCCAAAAAAAGGAGAAAAATCAGTTTTATTACAAAATCTGTCCATAAAACTAAACAAAAAAAATAAAATGATCATGAGAAATGATAATTGGCACCCATAAGGCAGGTTTTTTTGCTAAATCTTGTACCCAAGAACAATAATTGGCACTTAGGGAAACCGTATGTCCATCCCAAACTGTTTTCAGTTCCAGTAGCCAATGAAATACACAAGAGAATCTTTCTTCCATTTCACAGTGCCTTTACGGCAGAAGTCTGTCTCGCCACAGAGCTTGTTTTTTTATTTTATTTTAAATATGGTGTGTAAAAGCGCTTTGATTTCCTGTTGTCTTTCTCATCTTTCCAAACATGTCGGTCTGAGCCTCTTAACCAGAAAGGATGAATATAAACATTGTAGGCCTTTCAAAAGAGATGTGGCTTGGGTGGAAGCTGAAATGCTTTAAAGGGATAGTTCACCCAAAAATGAACATTCTGTCATCATTTACTCACCCTCAAGTTGTTCCAAACCTGTATGAGTTTTTTGTTTTGTTCTGTTGAACACAAAAGAAGATATTTTGAAGAATGTTTCTGGTCCTCATTGACTTGCATAGTATGAAAAAAAAAAAAAACTATGAAAGTCAATGAGAATCAGACACTGTTTGGTTACCAACATTCTTTAAAATATCTTCTTTTGTGTTCAGCAGAAGAAAGAAACTCATACAGTTTTGGAACAATTTGAGGGTGAGTAAATGACAGAATTTTCATTTTTGGGTGAACTATCCCTTTAGTTAAAAATAAAAAAAGATATATTAAAAAATATAAGAGAGAAATTATACAAAAAAAGCCACAAATACAGATTTGTTAAATATTTGTTATATATTATATGCTGATTATTGCAAAGGACTTGACTTTGCGGTGCTTTTCTCTTCTTTTTTTTTTTGCTGCCATATTTCAGATAAAATCATTCCACCTGAACAGTTTGATAAAAACAAAAGATAAATGACAAAAAAATAAAAAGGCTGCCTAAAAGCTTTGAATGTGTGTTTATGTCCCCTTAAATGTGACCAAACATTTTCAAGTTCAGTCAAAGAGACATGGACAAGGAAACATGTCATTTATACAAACTTCTGCCCGTTTAGCAGCGACCCATACAGACTCGTGACACATGAAAGATTTTCACCATAAGGTTTTGACAGACGTATGTGAAACGGTAATAATAATACCGATGCCAGATGCGCTCAACGTATGTCACGTCTTTAAAATCACATCATGCACCTCCACCAGAATGTGAAAGGATTGTTCTCTGGTCTATCTATATAGGACGCTGTATTTGTGCTCAGCGCATGTTTCTCATCAGCAACATGATATCAAGACGAGGAAGATTCATGAGCGCGCAGCTAGAATGAAACCTAAACCACTGAAATGCTGTGTTTGTGGTTTTCAGTGAAGGTGAATCCACCTCTGGTCTACAACAAGATCATTTGAACGAAAACATAACACAGGGAAATGTTTGCATTTCTCTCTTTTATAGATAAATATTTGAATTTTTTTTTTTAGGGGAGCTACAATTAGGGGCTGCATGCGTAAATTATGATTTTGGAAGAAATGCTATCTTTTCACAATATTTTGAAACTCTTTTCACGAGTTCACACATATAATTAGATTTTTTTTGGCGTGCTGTCCGAGGGGAGGGCTGCTCCGAGCTTGGAATTTGGCCCAAATCCAGAGTACCTTCCCCTGATATCCCTGGCTGGGATAGGAACCCGTCGAGAGCGAGGAGTTGGAGTGGTGGAGGGATGCTGTCGTGGGAGGGAGGTGAGAGAGAATACATATAGGCCTCGTCTCGAGCTGATTGGTTAGATTAGCTGAATGTGTAATTCTCAATTGTTCAATTCTCTTCATTTAGGAAAAGGAAGAAAAAAAAAACATCCAAAATAAAAGCCAACAGAATTTTTTAACATTTGATTTTTATGATATATTATTGTTACATCACCTCTGAAAAATTCTCAGCGATGGTAATATATTTTCCTAAAGTAAAGTAATTTCCTTAATATTACATTTTATTCATGCATTAAATGCTGTTTGTAATTTATTTATAATTGGTAGTAAAAAAAAAAGTAAAAACATGCTCATTTACGAATGCATATTAAGTGTTTTCTTAAACATTTTAAGTTGTGTTTTGTTAAAATATATAGATATGAAATTTATGTGTGTATTTAGTATAAATGCAATATTTGAAATGTGTATATATGTATACATATGTTGATTATTTTTTTTATATATATATATAGCCTATTTTTATATATATATATATATATATAATTGTTTTTATTCATTTAATTTAACTTTTTAGTGGCATGCAAATGTGCATGCATATATGTATATATATATATTAAAATAAAAAAATATGAAATGCATTAGGTAGATGCTTTGATAGACGACGCGCAACTCATTGCATATAAAATAATGCATAATTGAATATGTTGATTTAATGGTTTCATTTTTATTTAAAAAGAAAGGGGAAGGAAACGACCTGTAGCACTTCCCCTTAAAAGTGAGATCCGAAAATGCTTACAAAACTTCAAGCAAGCGAGCTTCCCTGCCTTACAAGAAAGAATGAGGTAAGTTAGGGAGACGGGACTTCAGCTTCCCCCTCGGGTGCCCTGTGTGCTTCACGCCAGAACGCTTGACTGTGGATGTCACCATGCATGTGTCACGATTTGCTCTGTTTTGTGGCCTATTTGGAAGACATTGCCAAGGGACAGTGAGAAGTGTTTAATTTAACCGTATCGTTTAAAGGAAATGATTCTGATCTCATGTTATGAGGGAAGAACAGAAATGTTGAAACTATCCCTGCCTAAGCAGTCAATAGTAGTGGTTTATATGTTCCTTCAGTCTTTATCTCCGTGAGATGCAGAGTTCATGCGTTCGCCTGAAGAGAGCAACGTTAAGTGACACGCTATGTTTGATTCTCTAAAATACCAAAGTTCCTCCAGCTGTGGGTTTAGATGCTCCGCAGTGCTCGTCAGCCCCCATTTACATCTCTCCCATGACATTTGGGCTCAGGCCCGGAACCGGCCTTCACCCACGCCCAGCCTAAGGGAGCTCGTATGCCAGTGTACATCCCAATCAACACTAGAAGTGGAGTCCTCACGATGCTTACATTCATAACAGTCTTCTTCTCTCATGCAAAACGCATCCCTCTGCTGTTTGCATTTGGGCCAGAAATGTGCCTCATGAAGGGTTTGTGAGTACAGTGATTCAGGGTTGTGCTGAACGGAGAAGTGACTCTGCTAGGGCACTGCTTCAGGCAAGAGGGAAAAACCTTCTCAATGCCCTGGCATTTATCTGGAGAATCATTGACCCTTATAGACAACAAGTGCTGGAAAAGGTTTGGCAAAGAGTCTATTCTGCTTGTTTGGAGAATAAATGTAATTCAATATAGCCTCTTATTCTTCACTGGACAAATGAGGACAAATCAGATTGCAGCTGGTCATGTTTAAAGCATGTATGATAATGAATTCAGTGTACCGTCTCTGAATAAACTCTCATATTATCCGAGATTTACATCCGAAAGCAGTTGGATTCAGCAAGATGAATGTTCAAAGCAAATGTAATTGTTAAAATTCCCCCAAATGGAACAAAGCGTTGACTCACCGCTGTCTTTGGGAAAAGGCATCATATCCTCCAAAGAAGACATTTAAACATGCATTATTCATGTCATTTCAGAAAAGTGATTTGTCAATGTATTACAATTCAAGATGTAGATAACAATGAAAGATTTATTTTAAACTTTTATATCATTTTATATCTAACACTGCCCGGCCAAAAAAAATTGCTTGGATTTAAATAGGCAAATGCTTATGTTTGGATCATTAATGCACACTGTAAAAAATAATCGTGATTTTAACGGTAAAAAACTGTTAATTGGTTAACAGAAAGTTTCCTTACTATATACGGTAAATAACTGTTATAGATCTAACGGTACATTTAATGTAATTGTACTATAAAATACCGTTAAATTTACAGTTTTTGAAAGTGAAAAAGAACAACTCGTATAATTTACAGTGAAAAACCGTAAATTGACATTCCCACAATTCCCTGCGTGACACTTCACATTTGATGTATTTTTGTTGAAATAACTGTTTCTTCTATCAGTTATGTACATTAGAGTTTTATGTTACATTTAATGTTGTTAAATTAATGTTTATTGCATTTTTAAAATTTCATATGTTACCATGATGCTGTTTAGTGTTTGTGCGAATAACACTGTGCAGCTTCTACATTAGTACACTGTAAAAAATAAAAAGTTGAGTAAACTTAAAAAAATCAAGCAACCAGCTGCAAAGCATTTTTGAGTTTACTCAACTTCAGTGGTCGAAGTTCATCCAACTACCAGTCCAACTTAAATAAACGAGTAAGCTCAACTACAGAGGTCCTGAAGTTCAGTAAACTCAAAAAAGCTTTGCAGCTGGTTGCTTGATTTTTTCATATATTACCATGATGCTGTTTAGTGTTTGTGCGAAGAACACTGTGCAGCTTCTACATACTAACTTCTTCGTGGAAGAGCAGCTTCTGATGAGCTATGATTTATCATGTGACTTTCTTCACTGCTGTGATGAATGTTGGTTGTCAGTGTAATACAATGGTACAAAACAGATATTAATACATAAATAGGTTGGAAAATTAACATTATATCAGATAATGAAATACGGTTTATTACTGTAAATTTTAAGTTAAGTCTGTAAAACCAATAACGTTTGTACCATATTCTTGACTGTAAAGTTCTGGCAACCACAGCTGCCGGTATTTTACCGTAAAAATGGCATTTTATTTTTTACAGTGCAGTGATTATAATGTTTCTAGCATGTTACTATGTCTGGCAACAGTTCGTCTAACCCTAATTGATGGAGTGTGTAGCTTTTCATTTCTTAAACAACCATGTAGAAAGACGCATCATGGCCATTTTCCAGGATGACAATGGTCAACAAGATCTTGACCTAAAATTTATGGAAATAACATCACAACATTTATTTTCATCAATATCTTGTATTGACAATGCAAGAGTCCAGCACTCTGTAAAGTCTCCTCCAGCACATCCAAAAGACTTTCAATGAATTTAAGGTCTGGACTCAGAGGTGCCGATTCATGTGTGAAAATGATTCTTCTTCAATTAGGGTTAGAAGAACTGTTGCCAAACATATAGCTAACATGCTAGAAACATAGTAATCACTGAAATAATGATACAATCATTGACTCTTAAGAATTTGCCTATTTAAATCCAAACAGCAACTTTTTGGTGTGTGTGTGTGTTGGTTAGAGGTCAAGATCAAAATGAATATATTTTGACCAATATACAGTATACAGTATGTTGTTTATATTAATATTATTACCTTAAAATTTCATATATTCAGCTCTAACTTCTTATATTAAATACATATTTAATTAATTTTAAAACAGCAGGCAAGGAAAGAGACTTTTGTATGTGATTTGATAACTTAAAGCTAAACTTTAGCCTAAAGCATCATTTAGCATATATTTGCATATATACTTTTTATATTAATAAGTATTTATTATACATTTTCCCACAGTTGTAAGACTGTAGACAAGCCTTTTAGCATATAGCGTAAATCACAGTCCCTTACGCTGTAATGTGGTTCATTTAGTTGGCACAGACCGAGGTGTTTCACTTGAGCAGCCCTGTGATTTGCTCGACACGGGACAGAAGTGACAGTGGCAGCTCATCATTACTCATGACTCATCAACAAGCCCACAGGCTGTATGGCAAGCCGTTTTAGCTTTAATTGTACCCAGCCTTACTCGTCGTAATTACATTTTTACTAGTAATAATTCAGTTAGAGAGCTCTACAATTCAATTCTTACTAGTAACAATTACAATTAGAGAGCTCTCTAATTCAATTCTTACTAGTAACAATTGCAATTAGAGAGCTCTACAAATGAATTTTTACTAGTCATATGTCTCCATTGACTTCCATTCATTTTTAATTAGAGAGCTCTCTAATTCAATTATTACTAGTAACAATTACAATTAGAGAGCTCTCTAATTCTATTCTTACTAGTAACAATTATTATTAGAGAGCTCTCTAATTCAATTATTACTAGTAACAATTACAATTAGAGAGCTCTCTAATTCAATTCTTACTAGTAACAATTACAATTAGAGAGCTCTCTAATTCAATTCTTACTAGTAACAATTACAATTAGAGAGCTCTCTAATTCAATTCTTACTAGTAACAATTACAATTAGAGAGCTCTCTAATTCAATTCTTACTAGTAACAATTATTATTAGAGAGCTCTCTAATTCAATTATTACTAGTAAGAATTACAATTACAGAGCTCTCTAATTCAATTCTTACTAGTAACAATTGCAATTAGAGAGCTCTACAAATGAATTTTTACTAGTCATATGTCTCCATTGACTTCCATTCATTTTTAATTAGAGAGCTCTATAATTGAATTGTTACTAGTAAGAATTACAATTAGAGAGCTCTATAATTCAATTATTACTAGTAAGAATTACAATTAGAGAGCTCTCTAATCCAATTATTACTAGTAACAATTACAATTAGAGAGCTCTCTAATTCAATTCTTACTAGTAAGAATGCAATTACAGAGCTCTCTAATTGAAATTTTACTAGTAAAAAAACGAATTAAAGATATGTATAATTGGAGAGCTCTGTAATTGAATTAGAGAGCTCTGCAATTGCATTCTTACTAGTAACAACTGAATTAGAGAGCTCTCTAATTATAATTGTTACTAGTAATAATTGGATTAGAGAGCTCTCTAATTGGAATTCTTACTAGTAATAATTCAATTAGAGAGCTCTACAATTGCATTCTTACTAGTAACAATTGAAATAGAGAGCTCTCTAATTGAATTAAAGAGCTCTGCAATATGGCAAGCCGTTTTAGCTTAAATTGTACCCAGCCTTACTTGTAGTAATTTCATTTTTACTAGTAAAAATTTAATTAGAGAACTTTACAATTCAATTCGTACTAGTAGCAATTACAATTAGAGAGCTCTCTAATTCAATTCTTACTAGTAACAATTGCGATTAGAGAGCTCTCTAATTCGATTCTTACTAGTAAGAATGTAATTGCAGAGCTCTTTAATTGAATTAAAGAGCTCTGCAATTGCATTCTTACTAGTAAGAATTAAATTAGAGAGATCTCTAAATCAGTTTTTACTAGTAAGAATTACATTAGGAGAGCTCTTTAATGCAATTATTACTAGTAAAAACTGATTTAGAGAGCTCTCTAATTCAGTTCTTACCAGTAAGAATGCAATTGCAGAGCTCTTTAATTCAATTAGAGAGCTCTTTAATGCAATTCTTACTAGTAGGAATTCAATTAGAGAGCTCTACAATTCAATTCTTACTAGTGAAAATACAATTAGAGAGCTCTCTAATTCAGTTATTACTAGTAACAATTACAATTACAGAGCTCTCTAATTCAATTATGACTAGTAACAATTACAATTAGAGAGCTCTCTAATTCAATTCTTACTAGTAACAATTTAATTGTAGAGCTCTCTAATTGAATTGTTACTAGTAACAATTACAATTAAAGAGCTCTGTAATTGAATTATAGAGCTCTCTAATTGCATTCTTACTAGTAACAATTCAATTAGAGAGCTCTCTAATGCAATTGTTACTAGTAAGAATTACAATTAGAGAGCTCTCTAATTCAATTCTTACTAGTAACAACTCAATTGCAGTATGGCAAGCCGTTTTAGCTTTAATTGTACCCAGCCTTACTCGTCGTAATTACATTTTTACTAGTAATAATTCAATTAGAGAGCTCTACAATTCAATTATTACTAGTAACAATTACAATTAGAGAGCTCTCTAATTCAATTATTACTAGTAACAATTACAATTAGAGAGCTCTCTAATTCAATTATTACTAGTAACAATTACAATTAGAGAGCTCTCTAATCCAATTCTTACTAGTAACAATTACAATTAGAGAGCTCTCTAATTCAATTCTTACTAGTAACAATTACAATTAGAGAGCTCTCTAATTCAATTCTTACTAGTAAGAATGCAATTGCAGAGCTCTCTAATTCAATTATTACTAGTAAGAATTACAATTAGCGAGCTCTCTAATCCAATTATTACTAGTAACAATTACAATTAGAGAGCTCTCTAATTCAATTCTTACTAGTAAGAATGCAATTACAGAGCTCTCTAATTGAATTTTTACTAGTAAAAAAACAAATTAAAGATATGTATAATTGCAGAGCTCTGTAATTGAATTAAAGAGCTCTGCAATTGCATTCTTACTAGTAACAACTGAATTAGAGAGCTCTCTAATTGGAATTCTTACTAGTAATAATTGGATTAGAGAGCTCTCTAATTGGAATTCTTACTAGTAATAATTGGATTAGAGAGCTCTTTAATTGCATTCTTACTAGTAACAATTGAAATAGAGAGCTCTCTAATTGAATTAAAGAGCTCTGCAATTGAGTTGTTACTAGTAAGAATTGAATTAGAGAGCTCTATAATTGAATTGTTACTAGTAAGAATGCAATTAGAGAGCTCTATAATTAAATTACAGAGCTCTTTAATTGTAATTGTTACTAGTAACAATTCAATTAGAGAGCTCTACAATCAAATTGTTACTAGTAAGAATTGAATTAGAGAGCTCTCTAATTGTAATTGTTACTAGTCATAATTGGATTAGAGAGCTCTCTAATGGAATTGTTACTAGTAACAATTGAATTAGAGAGCTCTCTAATGGTAATTCTTACTAGTAACAATTCAATTGTAGAGCTCTCTAATTGTAATTCTTACTAGTAACAATTCAATTAAAGAGCTCTGTAATTAAAAATGAATGGAAGTCAATGGAGACATATGACTAGTAAGAATTCATTTGTAGAGCTCTCTAATTGGAATTGTTACTAGTAAGAATTAAATTAGAGAGCTCTGCAATTGTAATTGTTACTAGTAATAACTCAATTAGAGAGCTCTCTAATTGTATTTTCACTAGTAAGAATTGAATTAGAGAGCTCTCTAATTGTAATTGCTACTAGTAAGAATTGAATTGTAGAGCTCTCTAATTGAATTAAAGAGCTCTGCAATTGCATTCTTACTAGTAAGAACTGAATTAGAGAGCTCTCTAAATCAGTTTTTACTAGTAATAATTGCATTAAAGAGCTCTCCTAATGTAATTCTTACTAGTAAAAACTGATTTAGAGAGCTCTCTAATTTAATTCTTACTAGTAAGAATGCAATTGCAGAGCTCTTTAATTGAATTAAAGAGCTCTGCAATTACATTCTTACTAGTAAGAATCGAATTAGAGAGCTCTCTAATCGCAATTGTTACTAGTAAGAATTGAATTAGAGAGCTCTCTAATTGTAATTGCTACTAGTACGAATTGAATTGTAAAGTTCTCTAATTAAATTTTTACTAGTAAAAATGAAATTACAACAAGTAAGGCTGGGTACAATTTAAGCTAAAACGGCTTGCCATAATTGCAGAGCTCTTTAATTCAATTAGAGAGCTCTCTATTTCAATTGTTACTAGTAAGAATGCAATTGTAGAGCTCTCTAATTGAATTATTACTAGTAAGAATTCCAATTAGAGAGCTCTCTAATCCAATTATTACTAGTAACAATTATAATTAGAGAGCTCTCTAATTCAGTTGTTACTAGTAAGAATGCAATTGCAGAGCTCTCTAATTCAATTACAGAGCTCTCCAATTATACATATCTTTAATTCGTTTTTTACTAGTAAAAATTCAATTAGAGAGCTCTGTAATTGCATTCTTACTAGTAAGAATTGAATTAGAGAGCTCTCTAATTGTAATTGTTACTAGTAATAATTGGATTAGAGAGCTCTCTAATTGTAATTCTTACTAGTAATAATTGAATTAGAGAGCTCTGCAATTGCATTCTTACTAGTAAGAATTGAATTAGAGAGCTCTCTAATTGTAATTGTTACTAGTAAGAATTGAATTAGAGAGCTCTCTAATTGTAATTGTTACTAGTAAGAATTGGATTAGAGAGCACTCTAATTGTAATTCTTACTAGTAATAATTGAATTAGAGAGCTCTCTAATTGTAATTCTTACTAGTAACAATTCAATTATAGAGCTCTCTAATTAAAAATGAATGGAAGTCAATGGAGACATATGACTAGTAAGAATTCATTTGTAGAGCTCTCTAATTGCAATTGTTACTAGTAAGAATTGAATTAGAGAGCTCTGTAATTGTAATTCTTACTAGTAATAATTGAATTAGAGAGCTCTCTAATAATAATTGTTACTAGTAAGAATTGAATTAGAGAGCTCTCTAATTGTAATTGTTACTAGTAAGAATTGAATTAGAGAGCTCTCTAATTGTAATTGTTACTAGTAATAATTGAATTAGAGAGCTCTCTAATTGTAATTGTTACTAGTAATAATCGAATTAGAGAGCTCTCTAATTGTAATTGTTACTAGTAAGAATTGAATTGTAGAGCTCTCTAATTGAATTATTACTAGTAAAAATGTAATTACGACGAGTAAGGCTGGGTACAATTAAAGCTAAAACGGCTTGCCATACTGCAATTGAGTTGTTACTAGTAAGAATTGAATTAGAGAGCTCTCTAATTGTAATTCTTACTAGTAACAATTGCATTAGAGAGCTCTCTAATTGAATTGTTACTAGTAAGAATGCAATTAGAGAGCTCTATAATTCAATTACAGAGCTCTTTAATTGTAATTGTTACTAGTAACAATTCAATTAGAGAGCTCTACAATTAAATTGTTACTAGTAAGAATTGAATTAGAGAGCTCTCTAATTGTAATTGTTACTAGTCATAATTGGATTAGAGAGCTCTCTAATGGAATTGTTACTAGTAACAATTGAATTAGAGAGCTCTCTAATGGTAATTCTTACTAGTAACAATTCAATTGTAGAGCTCTCTAATTGTAATTCTTACTAGTAACAATTCAATTAAAGAGCTCTGTAATTAAAAATGAATGGAAGTCAATGGAGACATATGACTAGTAAGAATTCATTTGTAGAGCTCTCTAATTGGAATTGTTACTAGTAAGAATTGAATTAGAGAGCTCTGCAATTGTAATTGTTACTAGTAATAACTGAATTAGAGAGCTCTCTAATTGTATTTTCACTAGTAAGAATTGAATTAGAGAGCTCTCTAATTGTAATTGCTACTAGTAAGAATTGAATTGTAGAGCTCTCTAATTGAATTCCTACTAGTAAGAATTGCATTAAAGTCCCACTCCGATCATATTTTGAGCTATTTTTAAACATTCCCAGTGGTCTTTAAATTATGATTATGCCATTTTTAGCCAAAATCACAAAACCTGTGCCGTTTTCTGGGACTTCGCTTCAGCAGAGCGGCAGTAGCTCATTAGCAATTCGCCTCTGCGTTGTGGGCGGAGCCGTTGGCACGGAGACGACCCTCCCCCTGCCCGTTGCTGAGAGCTCTGTCTCTCCCGCTAGCTTACATCCCAAATACCGGTGGGGCAACAGTATTATATACACGTTAATTATTATTATCCAAAGTTATCACCGATCACCGATCATTATTTCACTCCAAGACGTCGCGTGTGGAGACGCCCAGTGGAGTTACTACGTCACAACTCCAGTCGATTTTAGCCAGCATTTTAGCGTCTGCTACTGATTCACAGCCATTTGAATGTAGAAATACTCAGAAATACAACTTTGAGCTGATTTTTCTCAAGATATGTCCTCTAACATCAGAAAAATGCCACAAGAACATGTTAACACCTAGAAAAACATTATTTTCATCGGAGTGGGTCTTTAAAGAGCTCTCTAATTGAATTAAAGAGCTCTGCAATTGCATTCTTACTAGTAAGAACTGAATTAGAGAGCTCTCTAAATCAGTTTTTACTAGTAATAATTGCATTAAAGAGCTCTCCTAATGTAATTCTTACTAGTAAAAACTGATTTAGAGAGCTCTCTAATTTAATTCTTACTAGTAAGAATGCAATTGCAGAGCTCTTTAATTCAATTAAAGAGCTCTGCAATTACATTCTTACTAGTAAGAATCGAATTAGAGAGCTCTCTAATTGTAATTGCTACTAGTACGAATTGAATTGTAAAGTTCTCTAATTAAATTCTTACTAGTAAAAATGAAATTACAACAAGTAAGGCTGGGTACAATTTAAGCTAAAACGGCTTGCCATACAGGCTGTCATTAACGGAGCACGCAAAAAACAAGCTAAACCAATGGAAGTATTTCTTGTCTCTTAACAATTCAAATATACAGTATTTGATTGTAAGCAAGCAGTTTTGGTGTAGTGTCTTTATAAAGGTATATATTTCCTCAAAACACACCTGATATACAGTAGGCCTATACACTGTAAAAAAAATGATATGCTCAATAAGTTATGACAACATATGTTTTTACATTTCTTTAACTCATCAAAATAAGTTAAGCAATTTTCAACTTTTTATGTTATACTCGTTTTTTAAAGTCAGTTTAATGTCATTTAAGTAATGACTTAAACATCCAAGTTGATCGTACTTAAAAATGTAAGGCAGCAACATTTTACAGTGTAGAAACATCTTATAGCAAAATATTTAATATATATATAGTATTTCCATTCTGTATATCTCCCATTTTACATCAATTTTAACTTACTCAATGTTACTCATGCATGTGTTTTTTGGCACAGTTGCTATGAAATTGAGCCTCATCACAGCATTTCACTGCCCACTGAACCCTGCGTAAACTGTGTAATTGACAAACTTAATCTTGGCAACATTATACACAAAATGTTGTGAAATAGAACAGTATTGTTTTATATTGCACACTATAAAATCACTAAGTGGTGTGTGCAACAAATTCAGAACAAAAAGCACATTTTAGAAAGCTTGTACTGTCCACAACAAAACATTAGCTAGGCCATGTGTGCACTTAATTTTATGAAAGAAAAAATAGCCAGACATCAAATATATGTCTCTGCAAAAGTCACCAAAGGCTAAAAAAATAAATAAAAATCGTTAGTTCATGATGTAGCAATGTTTTTGAGCTTCACCTTCAACCATGTATGCAGAAGAAGTCGTGCGTTACTTTATACCATAGCTTTGTAGAGAGAGGAGAGAGAGAGAGAGAGAGAGAGAGAGAGAGAGAGAGAGAGAGAGAGAGAGAGAGAGAGAGAGAGAGAGAGAGAGAGAGAGAGAGAGAGAGAGAGAGAGAGAGAGAGAGAGAGAGAGAGAGAGAGAGAGAGAGAGAGAGAGAGAGAGAGAGAGAGAGAGAGAGAGAGAGAGAGAGAGAGAGAGAGAGAGAGAGAGAGAGAGAGAGAGAGAGAGAGATTCCTCCGCGTTGTACAGGTTATGAATATTTAGTGCTAGAACTTGAATTGAGCGGAAGAAAGGAAGACATCACGGCTACTTTTGTTTTCGCGTTTTTGTTTTCTTCTCACACGAGTGACGAGTTAACTAGACTTTCTCAAGCGACTGGCACATTATCCGAAGAAACAGGCGTTTTATATCTGTATTCTGCAGAAAAACAATGGCTTTTATGTTTAAACACATGATAGGGGGGCAGCTAAAGGATCTTACCGGGGGTCTTGGAGAAGAAAAGCCAGAAGGAGAAAAGACCGAGGCTGCAGCAAAAGGAATGACACACGAAGAGTTTGAACAATATCAAGAACAGTTGGCGGAGGAGAAGTAAGACTCTGCATTTACTATGGTCATCATGACCAAATAATGTGATTTTAAATGTTTGATATTTTTTAACATTATCAATAAAATGTATTTTATTTG
Organism: Rhinichthys klamathensis goyatoka; assembly: GCF_029890125.1. Lineage (NCBI taxonomy): Eukaryota > Metazoa > Chordata > Actinopteri > Cypriniformes > Leuciscidae > Rhinichthys > Rhinichthys klamathensis. The sequence goes on from NW_026606828.1 coordinate 1,342,178, forward strand.
ATCTTTATAATATATTCATAATTTTCCCCTCCATTTTTAGTTAGTTTGGTAATAGCAAATGAATATGATGTTATTTAAAAATATATATATATTTTTTTTAATAATTTTATAAATATTTTATAAATAATTGGTTTTAATTTTATTTTCAGATACATTTTCAGACATTTATTTTATTATATATATATATATATATATATATATATTCCACTTTACAAAAAAAGGAGGCTCCTCCCAGACACAGATGAATGTTATTAAATGAGAACCTGGTTGAATCCCACAATAACAATTATTTTTAAACATATAATTATATATATATATATATATATATATATATATATATATATATATATATATATATATATATATATATATATATATATATATATATATATATATATATTACGAGGACCCTTTCCCTCCTGTTTGAATTTAATACACAAGCTGCACAGTCACTTGTTCAAATGTAATACAAGGAGATGCCAAGAAGGTCAATGTTTATCTCCAGCTTCCTGTATTTCTGTGGTTTAATCAATAGTGCATGTCACCTTGCTCTCCAGATCCGTGTTTCTCTAGTTTGGCCTTGAGGACAGTGACTCCTCTGCAGAAATGCACATGCAGCTGTTTTTTGTCTATTGTGTGCATTTTTGAATGGCATCGTATTACATTGTCCTAGACATAAAAAAGTTCAAATGCACACTGAACACAATTTCATATTGATAATATTATGATGATTGAATATTGATATCAATTATACATTTCAGGGAATCATGTTTAAGCTAAATATCTTTTTATTAAAAAAAAAAAAAGTTTTACGTTTCAAACTAGCTTCTATTTTTCATCTAGGTTGGAGCGGGATACCAGCTTTGCCCAGAAGAAGGCTGAACGGGCCACAGTCAGGAGCCACTTCAGGGAAAAATATCGTCTTCCAAAAGTAAACATCGCTTTAATAAAATGCACTGTATGAACCATTGTTATTTCATTATTAACTTGTACTTTTTATTTACAGAGTGAACTGGACGACACACAAATTCAGGCTGCGGCAGACGACGTGGAGTTGCCCACAGAACTGGCCAAGATGATCGCTGAAGACAACCAGGAGGAGGAGAACAAGCAGTCTGTCCTGGGTCAGCTGACCAACATTCAGAACGTAGATATTGATCAGTTAAAAGAGAAGGCCCAGTCCACCCTCGAAGACATTAGACAGTCGGCTGAAAAGTGTGATGTCATGTAATCCAGCCAGGCACACGAGCACCCCAGAGTTGGACTGCTAATTGAGGATCATGTGTTTCGTCGGCTCCGATGACTTCAGGGAGAATATAGGGAATAAATCAGAAACATAAACAGCATGCCTAATGAGATGCTTTGTGAAAGACAAGCTCCTACCCGAAGCCAAGCAATCATATATAAATTTGAAATGTTTGTTAATATCGCAAATAATGTTTGCCACACTGTATACATTGTCTTAAGGCAATAATTATCAGTTAACATCTTTCTACTTGTTGTTCTTTAGTGCTTAAAATGTTATATTTATTTATATGTGATTGACTATTCTACATCTACTTTAAATTAGCCAGAAAATGTTACAAAATACAGTATTCCTGTCATATTAATAATAAGTAGAAAATACGCAATTGCTTAAATTATACTATTAAACTACAGTATTTATGTATTTGAACCTTTTTATGTACTCAGTATATTGATGTATTTACGTGAAGTGTGTAGGTAAAACATGAATTGTTATTTTTTAGGTGAAAGAGAACCTAAATATAGACTTGTAAACAGTATTTTTTTACATTTCTTTTTGTATACATTTTATTTATTTGATGTCAGTCAGGGTTGACTTACATTTGTTGACTATAATAAATGTTAACTGAAATAAAATATTAAAAACAATTAAACTTATTTTATTTCAGCTTCCTTGTTGCTCATTTACTACATTTACTATTATTCTAAAATAAATTAAAGTACTAAAATAAATAAAACTGAAATAAAAACTAAGTAACGTTAGACAGTTTAATTTGAATCAATAAGGGAACCACTGTAAAAAGTCGATGTTTTCTTAGACTCATTTGTGTAACGCAACTGAGCTGGTGCACCAGGAAAAACATTCCCTCTCCATGTGTCATTCAATCGATGTTTGAAATTCACACACGTGACGGAAACGTCGATGGACACCGAAGCGGATCTCTTTTATCGTCAGCTGCCCAAAGTGGTAGGAAACACAAAAATAGATCCGTTAATAAAACAGAGATGATCTTTTAATGAGCTCATCCCAATTATTTATTTATATACATTAATAAAAATAGATAATGAAGTCAAATACAGTGTTTATTTTTCATTCAGGAGCTGCACGCGCATCTCAACGGATCAGTCAGTTTTGAGATTATGGAGACGCTGATTCAGCGCAAGCCGCATCTGAACATTGAGCACAACATGACCGCCATCCGCCGCGGACAGCGCCGAACACTGGACGAGTCCGTATCAAACACCTGCACACTTCAAATGAACAGACTCGGGTTTATAATGTTTTGACAATTACAAACATGTAACGTTAGTGCTGAAAATAAATTTGAAATACGTTTGAAATAGCACACTCTCACTCTGAGTAGGTACTTTTGAAAAACCAAAAACACCTAACGTTACTTCTCGACCGTCAAAGACGTTCGTTCTATGTAGTATTAATGTGTGTAGAATGAATTTAATCCATACTTACTACATCCGTCAAGTTGTCAACGTCATTTATTTAGTTTTTAGTTCTGTAATTACAGTCAAATACAGTACAAGAACGTACAATACAGAGAATGTGAGATAAAGAACAAAACAACAACAATAATACAGAATAAACAACAGCTATGAAAAGCTTACAAACAAAAATGTAACATTAGGCTGAGACATGAATTAGACTTTCGGTATTTGTATTGTTTTCATAAGTAAGTTTCTTATTCTGGGTTCTCATGTTCCAAAAGGTCCTTAAAATGTTATGTAAGTTTTTTTTGTTTGGTTAATTAGTTATTCTTGACTTGGGAATGTAACATTTTTGCTAAAATAATTAAAGTATTAATGAGGTGATTTTGTTTTCAGTAAAATAGTAAGGTTTTAAGGTTCTACATTTAAAGCTTTTTTCCCCCTGCCATGTCCAATTTTAAAGTTGATATCATGGACTGATATCCACATACAATATATATATATATATATATATACACACACACACACACCCACACACAGTGCTGCAGTGCATTTACAGGATAATATTGATTAATAATTCTGTATTTTATTTATTTATTTTAGAAATAAAATATTTATAAGGTAATGTCCAGATGCTGTGCTATGATATGGTAAGGTTTAAGCCATTTTGATTTACGTGGAGGATTATTTATCAAAGAAGGAGTGACCATTAAAAGTCGGGCATTTGTGACCTTCAGTTGTATCGCTTCACTGCCATTCACAACTCCTCCCTGACGTCTCATGGGATAGTAAATTGACCATTTGCCAGAAGTAGTTTATTTGGGTAATTTTTTGACTACCATTTTATGAATACTGTGAAAAGTACATAGGCCTACTTCTTGAATCACTGTTTTTTCCTAACTAAAAAAGAGTAGGAATGTATACATATTTGGATGAAGACATTGCTTGTTTGCCAACTAGATTAGTACACACTATCCCCGGTTTAGTCCCAGACTAAAATGCATGTTTGAGCTGTTTTAACTGAAAGAAACTTGTACTGATACCTTTAATATGCCAGTGCCATTGTTTTGTCTCAAGTTGCACACCAGTGATGTTTTTTTCTAAGGCACATTTATAAAAGCTACGTAAATGTTCTAATTGAACTAAGGCGTAATCATGGCTTAATCTAAGCCTTGTCTGTGAAACCGGGGCATAGTGTACTAGTCTAAATCCTGATGTTACGAGTGAGCTTTTAAATTAGTGTATCTCTCCATCAGGTGTTTTCAAGTGTTTAAAGTGATTCATCAACTGGTTGATTCAGAAGAGGACATCCTAATGGTAAAGCAACATTTGCTCAAAGTTTTATTCTTTTACATGTATAAGAATAAATTAAAAAAAAAGGAATTATTCTTATTAAATAGGTTGCTAAAGCAGTCATTCAAGAGTTTGCGGCAGATGGCGTAAAATACTTGGAGTTGCGTAGCACGCCACGGGAAGTGACTGAAACGGGTACTGGAAGCAATTCATATGTCAAACAATTATTAGCAGCTCATTTCTGCTTATTGTTGACATTTATTTTTGTCACAAAAAGGTCTCACTAAACAAAGATACATTGAAACTGTGCTGGAAGCCATCCGGCAGTGTAAACAAGAGGAAGTTGACATTGATGTCAGGTAATGTTTAAATATTAATTCTGTATTTTCTAGATGTTTTCGTGGTCACCTACTGCACGCTTGAATTTTTGAACAGGTTTCTCGTGGCTGTGGACCGCAGACACGGGCCTGAGGTTGCAATGGAGACCGTGAAGCTGGCAGAAGACTTCCTGCTCTCCAGTGATGGAATAGTAGTCGGACTTGACCTCAGTGGAGATCCAACCGTGAGTTCAGATTGCAATAGCATCATACTCCACTTGTTTCTGGGCTGCAGTCTCCATATCTTTGATCATACAGGTCGGTCATGGAAAAGACTTGCTCTCTGCACTTCAGAAAGCCAAGAACTGCGGTCTGAAGTTGGCTCTACACCTCTCAGAGGTCAGAGCACATGGAAACATCTCCATATCGTAAGTTTGTTTTGGTATGAATGCTTTTACGTGGTTTACGCCAGAGTTTGTGTGTATTTCAGGTTCCTGGTCAGAGAGATGAGTCCGAGCTGTTGTTGAACTTGCCTCCTGATAGAATCGGCCACGGAACCTTCCTACATCCTGAGGTCGGTGGATCGGACAGTCTTGTGGAGAAAGTTTGCAAACAAAATATTCCTATTGGTACGAGTTTTCCATCTTAATTCCAAAATTGCATACTTGAACTTTAAAGAATTATTTTTAAAACTGTTTTACTATTTTATTTTTGTTATTAACTATTTTAGGTTTTTTATATAGTGTTCTATTGTTTTTCCGAAATTGCATACTTAAACTTTAAAGAATTATTTTTAAAACTTTTTTTTTTTTGGGACAAGTTTTCCATCGTAATTCCAAAACGAAATACTTTAAAGAAACTTTAAAGAATATTTTTAAATAGTTTAATATCTTTATTTCTGAACTTCAGATAACACTATTTTATGTTATTAACTATGTTATTAAGTGTATTTTAAGTGTATTATTGTAAATCGAACACTAATATTATAAATCTATTATAAACTTTAAATAAATATTTTTTAAACTTTTATTGTACTATTTTTGATTTAATTTGATTTTCCGTCATAATTCCACAATTACTTGCTTTATATATATATATATATATATATATATATATATATACTATACTTGCTAGATTATATATACACTCACCGGCCACTTTATTAGGTACCCCATGCTAGTAACGGGTTGGACCCCCTTTTGCCTTCAGAACTGCCTCAATTCTTCGTGGCATAGATTCAACAAGGTGCTGGAAGCATTCCTCAGGGAGTTTGGTCCATATTGACATGATGGCATCACACAGTTGCCGCAGATTTGTCGGCTGCACATCCATGATGCGAATCTCCCGTTCCACCACATCCCAAAGATGCTCTATTGGGTTGAGATCTGGTGACTGTGGAGGCCATTTTAGTACAGTGAACTCATTGTCATGTTCAAGAAACCAATTTGAAATGATTAGAGCTTTGTGACATGGTGGAAGTAGCCATCAGAGGATGGGTACATGGTGGCCATAAAGGGATGGACATGGTCAGAAACAATGCTCAGGTAGGCCGTGGCATTTAAACGATGCCCAATTGGCACTAAGGGGCCTAAAGTGTGCCAGGAAAACATCCCCCACACCATTACACCACCACCACCAGCCTGCACAGTGGTAACAAGGCATGATGGTTCCATGTTCTCATTCTGTTTACGCCAAATTCTGACTCTAACATCTGAATGTCTCAACAGAAATCGAGACTCATCAGACCAGGCAACATTTTTCCAGTCTTCAACTGTTCAATTTTGGTGAGCTCTTGCAAATTGTAGCCTCTTTTTCCTATTTGTAGTGGAGATGAGTGGTACCCGGTGGAGTCTTCTGCTGTTGTAGCCCATCCGCCTCAAGGTTGTGCGTGTTGTGGCTTCACAAATGCTTTGCTGCATACCTCGGTTGTAACGAGTGGTTATTTCAGTCACTGTTGCCCTTCTATCAGCTCGAACCAGTCTGGCCATTCTCCTCTGACCTCTGGCATCAACAAGGCATTTCCGCCCACAGAACTGCCGCTCACTGGATGTTTTTTCTTTTTCGGACCATTCTCTGTAAACCCTAGAGATGGTTGTGCGTGAAAATCCCAGTAGATTAGCAGTTTCTGAAATACTCAGACCAGCCCTTCTGGCACCAACAATCATGCCACGTTCAAAGTCACTCAAATCACCTTTCTTCCCCATACTGATGCTTGGTTTGAACTGCAGGAGATTGTCTTGACCATGTCTACATGCCTAAATGCACTGAGTTGCCGCCATGTGATTGGCTGCTTAGAAATTAAGTGTTAACGAGCAGTTGGACAGGTGTACCTAATAAAGTGGCCGGTGAGTGTATATATCTAGTGTTCTATTAGAATTCCCGTTCATGTTTTACAGAGCTGTGTTTGACCTCTAATGTCAAAGGTCAAACAGTGCCTTCATATGAGAAGCATCACTTCCAGTACTGGTATAAGCGAGGACACCCATGTGTTCTCTGCGTGAGTTCCCCCTAACACACACACACACATACACACTATTATGTAGTTCAGACACTTTTTAAATGAATGCAAAGGAACTTTTTTTAAAAAGTGTTTATAAATTCTATTAGAAAATAACACTATGCCTGTTGCTCCTCCTGTCCCGTCAGACGGATGATAAGGGTGTGTTCTGCACGGATCTCTCTCAGGAGTACCAGCTGGCTGCCTCCACCTTTGGTTTGACTCAGGAGGCCATGTGGAATCTCTCCCAGCAGGCCATTGGATACACCTTCGCCCCTGAGCCAATCAAAAATATGCTGGAGAAGAAATGGGCGGAGCTCAAACAGCAGATTCTCCAATGAGGAATGACTGCTGTAAACTTCACCAACAGTCCTACCTCAGAGAGCCGAAACGGTGGCTTTTCATAAAACGAAGGCACGTTGTTGCAGCTAATGTCGGTTTCCTCAATTTCAAAGCACACGCTGCATTAATATCTGAACTAACATATAAACTACCTGTGTTGTGTGAAACAGAGTTTGACTGTTTAAATTAAATTGATTTGAATATTTATCATAGACTATTGAAGGTTTCTGGAATATAAATATTGTTATTTTTAATATTGGATATTAATACAACAATTTTAAATATACGTTTATTAATTACACAGCTTCTATGAAAGTGGTCTATTTCATTTTACATTTTCAATACAATTTTTGTTGTTGCTTCTTAATAAATACTCCATATTTGGGGGAAAAAAGTTCTTAACATTCTTATTTTCATATGTTGCGCAGTCAGTATCTGGTTGGATGAAAACAGAAGTAGAAAATCTGTTTAATTCTCTTGCTCATGGGCTCATGCAACGTTTTGGTGTGTTTTTGCTCCAGTTAAAGGGTTAGTTCACCCAAATGTTGGTAACCCAAATGTTTATGGGCCCCATTGACTTCCATGGTTTTTTTTTTTTTTTTCTACTATGGAAGTCAATGGCTACCATCAACTGTCTGGTTATCAACATTATTCAAAATATCTTCTTTTGTGTTCAGCAGAAGAAAGAAACTTGGAACAACTTGAGGGTAAGGGGGCAAAATTTTCTCCATTGTTTGTTATTTTGATTTTCCATCAAACGCTGAAACGAAATATGGAGCGTAAAAAGTTTCTGTGACTACGAAGAGATTGATTTTTTTATTTAGGTAAGCACAGGAGTTTATGATTGGTTATTTGTTACTTTATCGTTTCACAATGCCAGGTTAAAGAAGATTAGGCCACTATATAAAAGGCAAATTGTCACTTTTTAAAGCACACTGCATTCATTTCTGAAATACTATATAAACTTCCGCTAACACTTTACAATAAGGTCTCATTTGTTAACATTAGTTAATGCATAAACTAACCATGAGCAATATATATTTTACGGCATTTATTCGCCTTTATATGTTCACAGTGCATTAACTAATGTTAACAGATACAGCATTTGATCTTAAAAATGTATTATTAAATGTTGAGATAAACATTAGCTGATTTCCATTACACGAGAGTAGATGTTAAAACTTGCTGATTTGTACTCGGCTTTCGCCAAGATAAGCAAAACTAAGACGAAGCTTTACAGTAAACTATGCTTCTAAAATTAACACATTTGGAAGCATTGTTTGTTGTTCATGTTAACTAATATTGTTAACAAATGAAACCTTACTGTAAAGCGTTGCCAAACTGCTTTGTGAAACAGAGATGTGGTCTGTTTAAATTAATTTTAATATTATAACAGTTAATAATTAATATTATAAATTATTATAGATTATTGAAGGTTTCTTGAATATTACTATTGGATATTAATACAGTAATATCAAATATATGTTTATTCATTACATAAGCCAGTGTGAACGTGATCTATTTTATATTCTTAGAGGATAAAACTGGATGTTGCATTTTTTGCATGAAATAAAAAAAATCACAGTAGTTGCACAGCTGTGTATTGTAAACAACCAAAAGGTTTTACCATTAGAGGGCAGCAATTCATTATAAATGTTCCTTATCACAAACTGCAAAGTGATTCTGGTTTCTCTCCTGGCTGGATCACGGTACACAGCTCAGATCTCGGACATGTTAAAGGTTTGGTTAAGCTGTATATCCACCTTTTTATATCCTCAAATATCTTCTGTCTCCTCTAGTGTCAGAGCTAAAAAAAAAAAAAAAAAAGTGTATGTGATAGCTTAGCATGCAGTTAAAGTCACCGTAAAATAAAAATGTTCAAATCTTGTTTTATTTTTTAATGGAATAATGCCGTAGCCTATTAATTATAAATGATTTATCCGTGCTTGCCTCTATTTTATTTAAGTCATATGCTCTCATAATCTTTAATCAAAATAACTTCCACTCCCTCTTGCAGCAACATCTTTTCTGATGACATGTTTATTGGCGTGAGGGCGGCACAATCTGTCACTCACATGAGATCGACCAATAACAAACCACAACCGCCTAGTCATCCAATCAATTCCCCATGCACAAAATCAAGTCCGGCCCTACATTTTTGAACCCACTGGTTTAGTCCTCGATTTCATGCCAGGCTTTTGAGGGGAATCTATAATAAGGATGAGTAGCCTACAGAATGGACGGTGCATGATCATGTAAACACCTGAAATTATTTCTCCCTGAGGTTTCCTCAAGAAGTCCTAAATAGTATCATTTTTTGTGTTTGTGTTTCATACTGGGTAAAATCAATGTCAAAATGCGTTTTCAGCTCCATCTAGGACGGTGGTGTCAAATTACAGGAGAGACCGGGGCTAGTTGTCACACTTTTCTGTCCGCAACTATTCAAAAGTTTGGGGTCTGTAAGATTTTTTATTTTTTAAAAGAAATTATTACGCAAGGATGCAATAAATTGATCAAAAGTGACAGTAAAGACATTTACATGGTTATAAAATAATTATATTTCAAGTAAACGCTGTTCGTTTGAACTTTCTGTTCATCAAATAATCCACAAAAAACATTTAGCAGCACAACTGTTTTCAACATTGATAATAAGAAGAAATCAGCATATTAGAATGATTTCTGAAGAATCATGTGACACTGAAGACTGGAGTAATGATGACGAAAATGTAGCTTAACCATCAGGAATAAATTACATTTTAAAATATTTTAAATTGTAATAGCCTAATACTTATGATGAACATAAGAGACATCTTTCAAAAACATTTAAAAAAACTGTACTGACCCCGAACATTTCCATTGTTCTTACCCACAGCCAGTCTGCAAATGACCTTTTTGTTTGCTGTTTTTGTGATTGTATCTGTTTGCTTAAAGAGTTGACCTCCTATTGTATCTTTTAACAAGTCACATTTGTCATTTATTCAGTCGTAGCTTTAGGGCCTCTGTGCCCAGTAAATGTAAAGGGCAGAGGTCAAATAATCCAGTCAATACTCAACACAACTCGTATTATCATCTTCGACAATGACACCTGCACGTTTAGCACATAATTATGCATCTGCTGTAGGAAAAACAGTTGTATTAAGTTTTAATCTCCTCAAATTAGTCTGGTCAGCTCGAGACAATTTATGCTTATTTAGTAGCTTTTTATCAATGCGTCTTTGTTCATTCATATTACAATAAGACAGATAAAATGTTAATGACCTATTGACCTAATGTGTTTATGGATGGTGACCTCCAGCAATTTCCTTCCTCTTCAATCATTGCTTGCTGTGTTGCTCATTTATGTTGTTTTATAATGACTTTATCATGGATTTTGTCTGTTATTGGTTTAATACTCATTGCGAAACCTCTGAGAGGTTTTTAGATGTGATAATTTCCTTTGCTTGGCTAAAACAGCCACATGACGCTGGCAGCTGTCCAGTGAGATATTCCACAGAGGCGTATCTTCTTCACAAGGCCTCTGTTATGTTGCTTGTGTTTGGAAAGCATATTTGACAAGCGGGTGATGATGCCAGACACACACAAACTACAAAGCTTGTCTTGCTGATATTACCTCAACAATGCCCAGATGCATGTGTTCTGTTAGCAAGAGCTTTGACTCCTTTTGTCTGCAAAAGCAGACTTTTTTTTTTTTCGAAAGCTTGAGATCTTCTGATTTTGGTTTTCTGAAATTGGTGATCCTCCTCTATTTCACACAAAATGGCTTTAATGTTCCCAAAATTCACTGCTGATGTCTAATCTCCTCTGTTTCATACTTTGAAAACTAGTTTGCATTTTTCTCTGATGCAAACATATAAGCAGAGTCACCAAATCCGACAGGGCAGATTAACAGGTTACCGAAATCTCTGTTACCCTCCTCTATTTAATGAGGTAAGTGCAGATAAGTTTGTGATTGGTTGTTTGTTTTCATTTCACAATGCATGTTAAAGAAGACTAAAGAAAATGAATGGCAGTTTTATTGGACAGCATATTATTCATGTAATTAGCACAACATTGCATTGTGTAATCATAGATCACAGATACTGCATTCATTGTGCTGTTTTCCTGCTGGGTTGGAAGATTATTATTGTACAATTACAAGTTGCAACTGTGCCCACGCTTTTCCTTCACTTCTGAGTTGCCCAGGGTGATGATTTGTTTTGAAACAACCTTGCAAAATGAGCACCATGCAGAGGTGTCTTGAGAACGCCTTGGCTGCCCTTTCAGGCTCCTTAAAGTCACTGTAGCATGTAATTGTGGCAGGAGTGCCAGCGAAAGAGAATTGGATGATAGAATGTATTGGTGCAAACTGGGTTTTCAACAGTAATAGATGCCTCTTAATAAAGGCTGTGCAATTTTGTGTTCAATAACAATCCAGTTTTCACCCTGGAAATTGACCCAGTGGTATGAACAGTGGAAAATACTTGTTGCTAGGAAAAAACTTCAGGTGTAGATTGTTTGAGCAATCTATATATCTATCCATCCATCCGTCCGTCTGTCCATCGTTCCGTCCATCTGTCTGTCTATCTATCTATCGTTCCATCCACCCATTGTTCCGTCCATCTGTCTGTCTATCTATCGTTCCATCCATCATTCCGTCCGTCTATCTATCTATCCACCCATTGTTCCGTCCATCTGTCTGTCTATCCAACGTTCTACACTCTAAAGTGTTTAAACCCAAAGTTGGGTCAAATATGGACAAACCCAACCGTTGGGTTAAGTCTTATATTTAAATTTTTAACCCAATAGTTGGGTTTGTCCATATTTGACCCAACTTTGGGTTTAAACAACCCAGCATTTTTTAGAGTGTATCCATCCATCCATCCATCCATCCATCCATCCATCTATCCATCTATCCATCTATCTACCATCCACCCATCCATCGTTCCATCTGTCTGTCTATCTATCTATCGATATTAACCATCCATCCATCTGTATATCTGTCTATCTGTCCATCTATCTATCTATCGTTCCGTCCGTCTATCTATCTATCCACCCATTGTTCCGTCCATCTGTCTGTCTATCTAACGTTCTATCTATTATCTATCCATCCATATATCTACCATCCACCCATCCATCGTTCCATCTGTCTGTCTATCTATATCGTTCTATATATTAACCATCCATCCATCCATCTCTCTATCTATCTATCTATCTATCTATCTATCTATCTATCTATCTATCTATCTATCTATCTATCTATCTATCTATCTATCTATCTATCTATCTATCTATCTATCTATCTATCTATCTATCCATTGTTCTGACTGTCTATCCATCCACCCACCCATCGTTTCGTCTATCAGTATATCTATCATTCTTTCTATCGTTTTATCTATCCATCCATCCATCGTTCTGTCCGTCTGTCTTCATCCATCCATCTATCGTTCTATCCATCAATCCATCGTTCCGTTCGTCTGTCTGTCGTTCTATCTATCTATCGTTCTATCCATCAATTCATCCATCCATTGTTCCGTCCGTCTGTCTATCTTTCTATCCACCCATCCATCCAAATGCATTCACAATAGTGAGTTTTGTGTATTTGTCTTTACTACAGAAACAGGGCTTTGGTGATATTATTGACTCATGTAGATTTGTCACAGGTGTTTTCATCCGTGTTCCTAAATGAGGTGAGCTACTGTCTGTTTCAGAAGATCCCTCGAGGAGCAATAGGGATTGATGTGACTGAAATTACAAAGAGCAGAAACTATCTGGGTGAGTAACATTTCAATATAAAGTTACCAAACAATCCACATAAGCTTGTCAGTGTGAAATTTCAGATTTGATATGAAGCTGTATGAATCCATGTGAGCAGGGTGAATGACTTATTGATCGCTATGGTATACTACTGTAGTGTACGTCAAGTCATATCTCATATATTTTACATGAAAAACACAGTATTTGTCTTTTGCACAAGCATCAGACTACAAAGATCTTAAGACATTACAGATATGACTATGCAGTATTGTTCAAACAATTAGAGAGTGATATAAATGCTTAATGAGATTTGTGGAAGTGCTTTAACTTTTCTGAAGCCAATAGCTTTATGTGAGGAACAGTCATTATTTCCTGAAAATTCGCCCACAACTGAGTTGAACTAGAAAATCAGATTAGTAAATTAATCATTCTTTTGAGTCAGTTTTCAGTACACCTATTGATCCCCAAATCAGATTTAACAATTCATTCAAAACCATATACATAACCACTAAAATAGTGAACTGTGAAGATAAATTTGCTATGTGCATTATCTTTTGTTCATAAACAATAAAAAATGTGGTCAAAAAAATTATATATATATACTGTATATATTTTGAGTTCCCTCCAAAATATTTTTTTAGATCTATTAAGTTATTTGCGTTTCTTCAAGGATATAATACATTTGAATATATTCAAATGGAAAATCTTCACAAGCAGTTGAAACCAGCAATCATACTGTTGCCCAAAATAGATGATCTTCCAGCAGCAAAACCCTGGAGTGCACAATGAATTCATTCTCTCTGTAGAAAACCGTTGAAGCCCACGGCATCCTCATTACAACCGACCTGCAGGTACGCCCTGAAAGGAGCAGTCTGTGTCATATTTACAGAGTTTGAGATGTTTGCTTTCTCTGATAGACTCAGGAGCTAAAAGCTATTTTGCAAAAGCAATTGTTACACACGACTTTGATAAAAACGAGAATGTCAGTGGACAGAATTCTTTATTTTAAATAAAATTTTAAACCATAAAACAGGCAAATAGAGGCCAGCAATAAATTGCATTACAATCTTATCTATCTATCTATTGTTTGTTCTATCCATCCATCTCTCTCTCTCTGTCTCGCTCTGTCTCTCTACTATCTTTAAAAAGGATGTTGATGAGCCATCTGAAAGTAGTATGGCTTATGGTCTTGGCCCACTGCTCAGCAAATGCCAGCCGAAACAATGACAGTGTCTCCAAAGTTCTGCCGACGTCTCCCAGTCCCTTAAACTGCTGCCACCTGTCAGCTCAAGATATGAAGCAAGTGGCAGATTCCCAGTGACTGGACACAAGCAGATGACATCTGTCAATTATACAGGATTTACCATGGACCTATTTACTGCCTGAGGTGACAGAGACTTACAGTGGTGACAGTACATTTTTTTATTCCTATTCTTACAGTAATTTGTTTTTTTAAAGGAGGTATAGGGGTTGTTTCAGCAGGAAGCAAAATACACATTCCAATATCTACTCAATGCTTCATGCTCACTAAAATTTAGTTAAATCCACCAAACAACTACATGGTTTCACACCATACGATACAAACATGGCTGCAGATTGTGCTGTGAATGACCGTTGGCCAATATGTAGAGCAAGATTTACTAAACCGGGCTGGTTACACTTTACTTGAAGGGGTGTGCATAAGACTGACATGACACCTTCATAATCATGACATGACACGTGTTATGAATATGAAGGACGTTTTATGCATGTTTATGACAACTGTCATTAAGTGTCATTCGCTCAATTATGACATTTTTAATGCAAATATGACATTGTTTGAGATGTCTTTGTTATGACACCTTGACATAAACCAATACATCATAACCTGTCAGTGTCTTTGTCACTACAACTTGACATTACTAAGACAACACAACCTGTCATAAACATAGCAGAATAATGATCAAACTTAAGAAACCACTTAGCTTTATTGGTTAACATTACATTAAACTGTCAGGTGGTTGGTTTTGACATTGGCTGTCATGAAGCCATTATAACTGTTTAATGACAAATTCAATTTGTACCACTGTTGAGGTCACGAAAAATATTCATGACACAGTTATAATGGACTCATGACAGACAATGTCAAAACCAACCACATGACAGTTTAACTTAATTTAATGTCAAGTTGTCATGACAAAGACACTGACAGGTTATGATGTTATGGTTTATGTCAAGGTGTCATAACAAAGACATCTTAAACAATGTCATATTTGCATTCAAAATGTCATTATTGAGCGAAAGACACTTAATGACAGTTGTCATAAACATGCATAAACCCTACTTCATATTCATGACATTTGTCATGTCATGGTTATGAAGGTGTCATGTCAGTCTTATGCACACCCCTTCAAGTAAAGTGTTACCACAGGGCTAATTAGCGAGAGAGCCTAATTCCAAAAAAGCGCTGATGGGTGTGGAAAGTTCTGCATGTGATATAGCCTACTGACAATGCACACATTTAAAGGGGTCATATAATGCCATTTTTGTACAAGCTAATATGATTCTTTAGGGTCTAAATTAAAAGTTTGTAATATACTTTAATTAAAAATTCTCATTAGTATTGTAAGAAAACACTTATTTTACCTGGTCAAAAACAGCTCTGTTTTCAGCACGCCGTTTCAGTGCATATGACTTTAAATGATCATGAGCTTTGCTGACTCCGCCTCTCTGTTCTGTGCGTACACGTTTGTAACACAATACCATAACGTGTTGTTCATTATAAACGTGGGATTATGAATTATATGGAGAACGTCGTACATAGAAAACATGCAGTAATGTACCCTGAGTGTAAACCTTAGACTCATTCATCGTGAAGCGATTTGCAAAGATATAAATATTAATATAAAGTTTAATAAAACGTTACACTCACTTCAGTTGTTCTAGAGGTTCAGCAGGAACACGAATATCTGGTACCGATTCTTTATTCAGGAGCAGCTGCTTAGCAAAACCAGCTTTATACTGATCCTCGTTTATAAAGCAGTCTGGTGAGAAATGATTCGCGCAAACATGAGAGCAGAGCAACATTGCTCGTGGGGAATATTCCCTTCGAAAACAAACTCAGCCACTGCGTCTTCAGCGGTTCGGATTTAGGAACATTAAAATGACTGTGTTCGTTATTACACCCAAGAACAGAACACCACAATCGCTTAGACACCATTCTGCTCATAGACAGTGCTCCAGCATATCAACAATGACCGCGCCGGTCCGCGTGGACTATGATTGACAGCTCTCACGAGCGAGGGCGGGTCTGTGTTGAAACGCGCCTATCAATCAACAATCGCGGGAGGGGCGTCCGACCGTGTGACGTCACACGGTCGAACGGCTCGATTTGAGGCAGGGGAAAACATATAAGGAGATTAAAACAAAACCACTGGATGGATTTTTATCATTACATGATGGTTGTGTACAGGCACTGCCAACACACATTTCAGTACAATCAACTTAAAAAAGTGCATGTACCATTATATGACCCCTTTAAGAACATAGACACAGCCGGATCATTTCCATAAAGACCAACGCAATCTATTAAGAGCAGCTCAAATTAGCATCTGATTTAAGACATGCTTTTTTGGGACGGTAAATAATGGCGCAAATACCAGTAAACTGACCTTAGTAAATCACCTTGCAATGATTCATTTAAATACTCTCCTCCCATGAATTTTGCATCTGAAAGGGAAACTACAACAAATGCATATGCAATAAGGTCAGCCATAAAAATAACTGTGTACATGCCTTTTCAGTGCTGTTTTTTCACTGTGTGTCTTTAGAAAATCCTGACAGTAGATTTTTAGTAAATCTGGCCCTTAGCCTCTAATAAATTCATTACATCCATAATGGCCAAACAATTTATGACCTTGATCTAGACTACAGCCATCAGGGCCAGTGTGTAGGCTAGAAAATATTGGAAAATATGAAAATGTTGTATCAGCACATCAGTGTAATGCTGTTGGTTATATTCCCTCAGTGCTCAACTCCATCTGGGACAAGTCAAAGGTCACAAGAGGTTGTAATACAGGTGAAATAGCGCCTGATGAGGAATGCAGTATGGGTTTACGGCCCAGTGATGTGGAGAACTGTAATATGGGCCCAGTTGTGGAGCAGGAAGGTATTGAAAAAAATTGCACACACACACAAACCTTGAGTCGCTAATGTGGCAAGGGACTCCGTAGCACCAAGAAATAGATTACATTTCAGGGTAATTGCCAAATGCACTGCTGATAATGTCTAATGACCGTCACTCTGGTGTGGGAACCCAGTGGGCAGTTTGTCTTTAGTGGGTTGAGAGTCAGAGTGCCTGTGTAACAGCAGCTCCTGCAACAGTCAAATGGAGGAATTCACCGAACAGTGACGTCAGGTAGGACAGCCACCAGACCTTTTTACTGATACAGTGAATGTTTTAGCATCTTGCTCTCCCTGGTATCCTTAAAGCTTTATTACATTGCAAACAGATTTCACATGACCATTTTTTTTACCCTCTAGTCTAAACCTTTCAAATGAAACAGGATGCGTTTGATAATGTAGCCTACTTTCAAAATATTCTCTATATCTACCGCCTCGTTGGCAGGCAAGTATTTCAATTAAAGGGGGGGTGAAATGCTGTTTCATGCATAGTGAGTTCCCTTTCGAACGGTCACTTCGTATTGCGTAGCTATACGCAGTGGGGGAAACTCCTTTTCCTCGATTTACTGAAACCTATATGTAAAACGCATTTGCAGCTGCACAGCTAGCACACTGAGCGTCTGGCACGCTCATAGGCTGTGCTGCCGCAACTGCACAACCAATGGCGCGGGCGACTCTGACATACAGCCAATGAGCTAGCTCAACGTCAGAGCCCGTCAAGGGGGTGTGGTTTAGCCTATAAAAGACCCCCGAATTCGCCATTATAGCAGATTTTACTCCTTCAGCGACAGTACACATGTCCCTGAGCTTTTTACTGTGAATTCGCCGTCGAACAAGCCTTTCAGCCTGAGCGAGCTTCTCTTCAGCAGACTTCGCCTGCACGTCGATTGTCTCCTGACGCCGTCTCACCTGTGGCTATCCGGCGACATCCTATATCCTTTATATTATTGTGATTTGTTTCAGAATGCCTCGTTCATCCTGCGCCACGTGCGGAGGCCGTCTGCAAGAGGCAGACCAACACGAGAGCTGCATTTCCTGCTTGGGTGTCGACCACGCGGAAAATGCACTCTCTGCCGGCGGATGTGCGGCCTGCGACTGCATGCCTATCTCCGTGCTGCGCAATCGGCTAGCTCTCTTTTGAGACGGCGATGCCGCTTCAACCACGCTTTCCATTCCGAGGAAGAAGAAGCGTCGCAGCCAACGGCAACCGGAGGGTATGGAGATTTGTGAACGCACGCCGGCCGCGTCCCCGCGTGCTTCACTTTCTCCGACTCAAACGCCATCACCGGTCCTGTTCACAGGAGACCAACGCCCCCCCCCACACGTGGCGGGCCTCGTCTCCTTCGGCGGATCTCTCGAGCGCGACGACACCATATCCATCGCCGCTTCTGAGGACGAATGGCCGGGCTCTCTCGACCCCGTCACCGCTTCTCAATCCGTGGCCAGTGGATTAGCGACCAGGACGAACTCCGACGCCGAAATGCTTCGGATCCTGACGAAGGCCGTCGCGGACCTCGAGCTAGAGTGGGCCTCGCCCGAGGAGCCGCCTCGTAGTCGACTGGATGGATGGTTTCTGGAGGGGCGCCAGCAGGCCCCGCGTCACAAACCGGCGCCATTTTTCCCCGAGGTCCACGAGGAGCTAACCAAGGCCTGGCGCGCTCCTTACTCAGCACGTGTGGGTTCTGCAGTTTCCGCGACGCTCTCCTCCGTGGATGGCGCAGCGGAAAAGGGTTATGAGTCTTTGCCGCCCCTCGAAGAGGCCGTGGCAGCTCATCTTTGCCCGAGCACTGCAGCTAGCTGGCGAGCTAGAGCCGCTCATCCCAACAAACCCTGCCGAAACACCTCAGCCCTCGCTGGACGCGCGTACTCCGCCTCCGGTCAGGCTGCATCGGCCCTGCACACGATGGCCGTGTTGCAGGTCTACCAGGCCAAACTCCTCCGGTCCATGGACGAGTCTGGCCCGGACCCGGAGACCTTTCGAGACCTGAGGAGTGCTACAGACTTAGCGCTGCGTGCTACTAAGGCTACAGCACAGGCCATCGGAAGAAACATGGCGAGCTTGGTCGTGCTCGAGCGCCATCTTTGGCTTAACCTCACTGAGATCAAGGACGCCGACAGAACGAGGTTTCTCGACGCCCCGGTGTCCAGCTCCGGTCTCTTCGGCCCGGCGGTGAAAGGATTCTCGGAGAGGTACACAGAGGCACAGAAAGCGTCCCAGGCCATGCGACACTTCTTGCCGAAACGGTCGAGCTCCGCGACCAGCAAGCCCAAGCCGCCGCCTTCGCCTCATCCAGCCAAGCCGGTGAAACAGGCCTCTCAGCCCCGCCCTGCGGCTGATAGCCAACGCCAGCTAAGGCCCGCGAAGCGCTACCCGCTCCCCAGGCGTCAAGGCCCTCGACCCAGCGCCGCGGCCGACCAGGTGCCTCCGAAGTCGTCCTAGCACGGAGAGGAAAGAGAGAGGGCTCGTGTCTCGCGCTAGCCGGACCACCCTCGAAAAAGCTGGCAAAACTTCCCACAGCTCCCTGTTCAGTTCAGGCGGCTGGGGATTTTATTATTGTAAACAGGCCCGCAGCAGTGAGCGCGTCTTTGCAAACAAACGCCGTTTTCACGGCGACCCAAATAAAGCACAAAAAGAGTATGTTTCACAATCACATCACACGGGTTCACGGTCCCCCTTCACTAGGCGGCCCCCGCCCTGTTGTAAGACTGAAATCCCCCCGGGCAAAGGCCGGTATAATCAGTCAAACACTCAGTATGTGCACAAATCACAGTGTAAGGGTATCAGGTCCCCCTATGTTAGGCGGTCCCCCCCATTCAGTGTGTCAAGCCCTAGCCACACGGGTGATGGCCTGGCAAGCCATCCCCGGTGTGTCGAGTTGGGTCATAAACACTATAAAGCGAGGCTACTCGCTCCAATTCGCTCGCAGGCCCCCGAAATTCCAGGCGGTTATCGAGACATCGGTGAGAAGCGGCGTGGGTCACGTGCTTCGCACCGAAGTTCAGAATTTATTAGCAAAAGGAGCGATAGAGTCAGTCCCTCCCTCGCTAATGTATTCGGGGTTTTACAGCCGCTATTTTCTAATTCCAAAGAAAGACGGCGGGCTCAGACCCATACTAGATCTGAGACGTTTGAACAGGGCTCTCATGAGACGGCCGTTCAGAATGTTAACACTCAAACAAATTCTCGCGCAAGTTCGCCCGGGGGATTGGTTTGTTTCAATGGATCTGAAAGATGCATATTTTCATATTCAGATCGACCCTCGTCACAGGCCATTCTTGAGATTCGCCTTCGAGGGGAGGGCATATCAATACACCGTTCTGCCGTTCGGTCTGTGTCTGGCACCCCGTACATTCACGAAATGTATGGATGCAGCGCTTTCCCCGCTAAAAAGCCAGGGTGTGCGTGTGCTGAATTATCTCGACGACTGGCTGGTGCTAGCGCAGTCGAGAGACGAACTAATAGTTCACAGGGATTTGATTCTCGGCCATTTAAAATGCCTGGGTCTCACAATCAATGTTGCCAAAAGCGAACTGAACCCCAGCCAGACTGTGGTCTTTCTGGGAACGGTTTTAGACTCGGTGACAATGAAAGCGCGGCTCACTCAGGAGCGCGCGCTCTCTGTGCAGACACTGGCAGCCGCATTCAGGGCGCGCGAGCACGCGCCTCTGAAGAGGTTTCAGAAACTGCTTGGTCTAATGGCAGCCGCATCATCAGTACTCCACATGGGATTACTGCGCATGCGCCCGCTGCAGCACTGGCTGAAACGCCGTGTGCCAACCCATGCATGGCAGTCAGGCAGCCTGCGCATTATGGTGAATCACGGGTGTTTAAGAGCACTGATTCCCTGGCGGGCTCAGGACTGGTACCACAAGGGGGTGACCATGGGGGTAGTTTCCAGGAGGAAGGTGGTTTTTACAGACGCATCCAACCTGGGTTGGGGAGCGCTGCACGAGGGCAAGCCTGCCTCCGGCCTCTGGTCGAGCACGGAGCAGAGCTTACATATCAACTGTCTGGAAATGAAAGCAGTTGGTTTGGCCCTGAAAGCATTTCTGTTAAACCTCAGGGGTCACCATGTCCTGGTCCGTACGGACAACATGTCAGTGGTGGCCTACATAAATCGCCAGGGTGGCATCAGGTCGGGCAACCTGTATGCTATGGCGAGGGACCTCCTCCTATGGGCACAGGCCAACCTGAGCTCCCTGAGAGCAGCGCACATCCCGGGCGTCCAAAATCTGGGCGCGGATATGCTCTCACGGGGCAACACTCCCCTAAGCGAGTGGTCTCTGAACCCTCAGACGGTCAGTCTGATATGGGAGAGATTCGGCGAGGCCGAAATCGACCTTTTCGCCTCGAGAGCCAACACCCACTGCAGGGTGTTTTTCTCGAAGAACAGGGACGCGCTGGCCCATCCCTGGCCCAACCGCCCCCTTTATGCTTTCCCCCCCATCTCGATGGTCCCACAAGTCATCGAACGGGTCAGGGAGAGCGGATGCCCAGTCCTTCTGGTGGCTCCTCTCTGGAAATCCAGACCATGGTTTCCGGAGCTGGTTCAGCTGTCAGACACGGTCCCCTGGCCCGTTCCAATGAGGAGGGACCTCCTCACACAGGCCAAAGGGACGATATGGCACCCCCGACCCGATTTATGGGCCCTCCATGTGTGGCCCCTAAACGGGTACCCGGGGGCCTTCCTGACAAGGTCTTAGGCACTATCTCTGAAGCAAGGGCCCCGTCTACTAGGCGTCTGTATGCTTTGAAGTGGTCGGGTTTTTCCAGCTGGTGCTCGAAAAATCGAGTTGACCCAGAGTCATGTGAGGTATCGGTGGTACTCTCCTTCCTGCAGGAGCTACTGGACGCGGGCCGCACCCCGTCCACGCTCAAAGTTTATGTGGCAGCCATCGCAGCGCATCATGCGTTGGTGGCTGGTCAATCACTGGGAAGAAATGACCTGGTAGTAAGATTTCTGAAGGGCGCTAGGAGAATTAACCCCTCCAGGCCCCCATCAGTACCTCCCTGGGACCTCTCCACGGTCCTCAGGGCCCTGAAGGGGCCGCCTTTTGAACCGCTCCGGTCGGTGGGTCTAAAACCACTCTCGCTCAAGACTGCTCTCCTGTTGGCATTGGCATCTATCAAGCGAGTGGGAGATCTGCAGGCCCTTTCTGTGAGTCCGGCATGTTTGGAGTTTGGAGCGGATGACTCCAGAGTCATTCTCAAACCCAGGCATGGTTACGTACCCAAGGTGCTCTCAACGCCGTTTAGAGCGCAAGTTATCACGCTATTAGCCCTTCCCCCTTCTGCCGAGGATGGGGAGGTTAATCTTCTCTGCCCTGTCAGGGCGCTGAGAGTCTATCTGGAGCGTTCTGCGTCTTTTAGACAGTCAGAACAGCTGTTTGTCTGCTTTGGTGGCCGATCTAAGGGTGGTCCAGTTACCAAACAAAGACTGTCTAGATGGATAGTGGATGCCATTTCTATGGCTTATACTTCAGTGGGTCAGGTTTGCCCTATAGGTGTCAGGGCCCATTCGACTAGAGGCATGGCCTCGTCATGGGCTTGGTCATCTGGGTTTCCCATTCAAGATATTTGTGAGGCGGCCGGCTGGTCCTCGCCTTCCACATTTATGAAGTTCTATAATATGGAGGTGCCTTCCCTGCAGGCGAAGGTTCTTTCAGTATGATTAAGACTCGATGCTGTCTGGTCTTGTCTACAAAAAATTACTGTGCATAATCACATACATACATATATAAAACCCGCTTAGGCTGGTTATGAATTGTACTAATAATCCTGACAGTGTCGGGGTTTGTTAGTATATTCTGTTGGTTGTTACTGACTCTTATATATTATTCAGGCCTGACAGTGTCTGGTCTGTTATATATATATATTCTTATATTGGGTTCTGGCTTGTTCTGTTAGCTCAGGGGGCCTGAGTTGCAGTGCAACCAGTTACTAAGGGTGCGGCGTTTTACAGGGCGTCCCCACTGCGTATAGCTACGCAATACGAAGTGACCGTTCGAAAGGGAACTACTCGGTTACTATCGTAACCTCAGTTCCCTGAGAGAGGGAACGAGTATTGCGTAGCCGGCCGCACTTAGTAACGGGTGAAGTTGTCGCTTCAGTCGTATAAACCTGCTATAATGGCGAATTCGGGGGGTCTTTTATAGGCTAAACCACACCCCCTTGACGGGCTCTGACGTTGAGCTAGCTCATTGGCTGTATGTCAGAGTCGCCCGCGCCATTGGTTGTGCAGTTGCGGCAGCACAGCCTATGAGCGTGCCAGACGCTCAGTGTGCTAGCTGTGCAGCTGCAAATGCGTTTTACATATAGGTTTCAGTAAATCGAGGAAAAGGAGTTTCCCCCACTGCGTATAGCTACGCAATACTCGTTCCCTCTCTCAGGGAACTGAGGTTACGATAGTAACCGAGTAGTTTTTTACACTGTTAAAGAGTTGGATTCCCATGCTAAACATGGACAAAGTTTCAAAAATGAAGTTGTAAGTTTGATGGAGTAATTCTGTTCCAAAAATACTCCTTCCGGGTTGTCACAAGTTTCGGAAAGTTTTTTTCGAATACGGGCGTGTGTGACGTCAGAGTGGCCGGAATTTCCTTATACGGGTCTTAAGGGCACTTCTCCCGGAAGCGATATTTTTTTTCACAGGATGGCAGGGGAAGACTCATGAATATTCATTAGGGAACTCATCCCTGATTGGTCTTAACCCCAGTGACGGGTAGGTTTAGGGGCGGGGTTAGGGGTAAGTCATCAGACCCTCAGTGACGGGTAGGTTTAGGGGCGGGGTTAGGGGTAGGTGATCAGACCAATCAGGGATGAGTTCCCTAATGAATATTCATGAGTCTTCCCCTACCATCCTGTGAAAAAAAATATCGCCTCCCGGAAGGGCGCGCGCGCATCTGTAGCCTAGTGCGTGCGAGAGTACGCCTATGCCCATCAGAGCGCTGGGCTCGGCTGCGCTGCAATTTAAAAAATGGCACCAAAAAAGTGTGTTTTTGGTTGCCAGGGCAAGACAACACTGCACAAATTTCCAAAGAACCCAGCGTTAAGGGACCTGTGGATGGATTTTGTTTTTCCAGAGCAGCAACGGAGTTGTGCAAGTGTTTTTGTTTGTTCCCTTTATTTCGATGGTAATAGTTTTATAAACAAGGCCCAGTTCAACGCCGGATTTGCAGATCGCCTAATACTTAAAGATGGAGCAGTCCCAACGATAAAGGTTCACGGTCGTGCGTTGGAACCGCAGGCGGTGAGTAAAACTGCTTCAAATGTCTGTGAGTTGTTAACTATCGGCGTGTAAGCACAGCAAGTAAACAACATGATCACATACAGTTAATGTATATCTATGGAGCATGCGATGTATGGTGTGTGTGTGTGTGTGTGTGTGTTTAAATACATTTGTTTAGCTGGCCACTGTAGGTGTCAGTTTGTTTATTGTAAAAATAAATCATGTCCTCATAAACCACGAGTCTGTCTGTTTACAACACACAAATGTTATAAAACTCGCGCATGACATGGTGTTCTAAAAACACTGCGCTCAAGTTCAAATCATTTCTATTTTTAAAAAAAACGCTCGAGACCTTATGGTTTTCACCCATTTCACTGCCCATCTCGTTCTGTATGAACGAGCCCTTAGTATTGTTTAGATCCTTGTTCTGCATGGGATTACTATCTGATTGTTAGCCATGGTTTATTTTCGGATGTCACTCACAGCTTCCAGACGCTCTCAACGCAAAAGCTTCGATCGCGCGCTCGTGTCGTGATTATTTAGCTCCGCCCACACGGCAAGCCTCCACCCGCTCGGGTTTTTCCGGAAAGACTCGGTACAGCCTATCTTTCTTTTATAAATATAATAAAACTAAAGACTTTTTGGAGATATGAAGGATGCAATACTACTCTATAGGTACTCAAGATTAACATGAGATTGAGTGAAACTGAGTGTTTCACCCCCCCTTTAAGTAGAAAAACCGCTCCTCTTCATAACATTAGAATCACTTCACGTCCAATATATGTTGTGATGTTTTTGTTTATACCTGCTGTCTAAACTAGCACAGTAGCAAAGCCCGTCTACGGAAAGCCTGGCCACTCCCTATTAAGGCCCTGTCCCAAATGGCACACTTCATGTGCACTTTCGGTCTTGTGGACTTACAATGGCTGCCGCGTGCGCGTGTCCGTTAAGTCCGTGAGACCGCAGTGTGTCCCATTTGTCATTTTTAGATCTCAGAAGGGTGCTCGCGAGCGCCCCCTCTGCGGTCGATTTGCGCCCTTGATGCGCACTTTTGCCGAGCCCACGCTGATGCGGACTCCACAGCAGACTTCTTCCCGACATTCAAAGCGGTGTTACGTCGCGAAAGTGCGGACTCAGAGGAAGACCGTGAGTGCTTAGGGTTCCATTTGGGACAGGGCCTCAGTCCTATTGTACCGAATTTTGGTTGTAGTTCCACCAGAGTTCCACTGGGGGCGATCGTCCGAGTGCAAAATGAATGGGAGTCAATGGGGCTAGACGGCTAAATTTGTCTCTTTTACCCGATTGTCATTGAGAAATCTCAGATTTGAATGTAGGTTCTGCAAGTTCAACATGGGTTATAGGTCGAAAGTTGAATGAACGAGTGCTTATGTCCTTTCGATTTCTTACAGGTTGAGTTGTTGTTGCCCATAACACGCTAGCATTTTGCTAATGGACGCTGATTGGTCAGTGAAGGACTGATTACGACCAGAGACACCGCTTGATGGCATCGTGGCATATACGATATGGTACAACTACAATGCAGTGCAAATAGTAAATATAAGATACAGTGAGTAATAGTAAATAGTTTAGTCAATAAAATAAACAAACAGTATACAGCAAATAAAATAGTAATGAAAAGGCTATATAAAAATATAGGCTATATAAAATAAAATGACACAACCCTGTCTATCATGGGCGGCGCTAGGGAGGGGCTAGCAGGTGCTTCAGCACCCCCAAGAAAGTCCAAAGCACCCCGATAGCACCCCCCAAAATAATGTCTGGAATCAATTATATTCAAATATGTTATTTCGAGATATTAAGTCGTTATTTCAATATAATATCTCGGTATTTCGACATAATAACGGCAAATTGTTGTCCCGCCAAAGCCTTTTTTGATCGGTGAGTGATGTAGACTAGAATGACTGCTGCGCTTGACAGGGCGCATCACGAGCAGAGAGAGCGAGCTACGGCCGCGCGCACTCTCACGTCTTCAAACAGTTCTCGCGCATATTAATCAAAATCAAATGACACGATAGTAAAAGGTCGGAAGACCGCAGTTTCACGTGGAGCATTTGGAGATTTGTTTTCCTGAATTACCGCGGTGTGTGAATTGTGCTAAAAAAAAAACACGTTACATAGCTTATCGTCTCTAAAAAGCGTTCTGCCCATTCAGCTGACCTAAACCACATTTCAATAAACGAAAAAACCTATCCAGTGATATGTTTTCTGTATTGACGCAAATCTTGTGCGATGTCCTAAACTGCCGAGATAATCACACAAGCGTGCCGTAGACGTCCACTAATGACACGTCCGATACGCAAACGAATGACTCATTTTAACCATTCACTTTAATGAATAGTTAAAGGAGCTGTATGTAAGAAATGTATTTCAATTAATCATAAAATGGCCCTGAAATGTCACTAGACATTAAGAAATCATGTACATTTCAAATACTTATATCACTGACAACAGTAGTCTGGCCAGGATATTGTCATTTAAAAAGTGCAGTTGCAGCCCTCAACTGATGTTGATGTTGTCATGTTGTGTTTTGGTCTGATGCTCCACCCTCCACCTATCTACCAATCACGAAGTCAGTAGTGTTGCGGCATCCGGGTTGCCAGCTCTGCTCTAGTTACCACAGCTGCAGCTCGTCACGTTCCTGCTGGATCCTGCAGCCGATCTGGCAACCTCGAGTCAGGGAGGAGGGGGAGGGGATACACCACTCTACAGTAATTTGACAGTGATTGCAGTACTAGTTTTGGCCACAATCTTACATACAGCTCCTTTAAAACAACTGACATGTCCAACACTGAACTCACGAGACCTCTGAATCGGTATAGCCCAGGGGCGTTGCTAGACATTAAGCTCTACTGGGGCACAGGCCCCCCATTGTTTGTCTGAGATAGCAAGCGTAACTAAGGAGGGCGGGGCTTACCGATAGATAAATTAAATTTGTTTGTTTCAAAATATGCTGGGTAGAGTAACTTAGGGGGGTTCGGGGGCATGCTCCTCCGAGAAAATTTGGATTTCTCGGACCTACATATGTGCATTTTAAGGTGTTTGAATGCCAACAAATTGGATAACAATAGCTTTAAAATCATGTTACACGAATTTCTTTTTTTTTGTGCCATAAAAGGCAACACTGTATGAAAATAGAAAACTTTAGAAAATAGAAAACGTAGAGAAAACTTTCTTGCACATTTGCATTCTTCTACATTACACAATGTTAACAATGAATAATTAGCCTTTATATTTTTCAAGAATTTACAATTACATCATTTCAATAAATCAATAAAGAGTTAATATATAGGGCTACTATATAAAATAAAGAGCATGTATATTCTAAAAGAAAACAAAGTTCCCCAGCCAAGTCCAAACTAAGCTAACAACTATTTGTTGAGCATTAGAACTGTAGGCGACCGCCTATGCTTCATTTTGGCAAAACGGTCAATCACTTGACTCTGACTCAATTTTACTTTTATTAAGAGTATTTGTATTATTTAGAAACGTTTGTTTCGTCATGTTTTCATAGCCTACCTCGCGTGCCAACACCGGACTTCGGTGTGCTCAGATGTGTGCGCGCTGCTGTTGCTAGGAAACACAGACACGCGCGGATTTCTGTCGCGTGGGTCAGCTTCTGTTTCGGTTAAACTGCGTTGCTTTTACAAGCATTGATTGGTTTATTACTGCGTTGCAAATAGATAATTTATATTACCCTATAATATAATTTATATTAAATACACTGACAAATAAAATAAATTGTTAAACTCAAACTTCAGATTTACTGGGGCACAGCAGATTTATACTGGGGCACGTGCCCCAGTAAAATGGGTCTAGCAACGCCCCTGAGCCTATAAAAAATCGGTAACACTTAATTAGATTAACATTTACTATTAATTAACTGCACTTCAGCATTGTTAATGTTAATTGTTTCAATATTTAGAGAGTCAGGCCCCACTATATGTGTGTTGTAGCCATTAAATAAGCGCATTTAATTTAATTTTTGTTAAAATATTATAGGCTAATGTTTTTTTTTTTTTTTACATCTATGCTGATTATGAAAATTGAACAGCACGAGTAAGATGCGCGATATATCGGAAGGTATGATGGGTCAGACATGATTTTGATCAATTTACATTTACACATTCACATATAGTCATTTATTTTAGCAGACGCTTTTATCCAAAGCGACTCAACTGAGGACTAAACCAAGCGAGTCATCGTGAAAAGGCAAAAACAACGCAAGAAGTGCTCAAAATACCAAGTTCGGACATTGCTCGGAGTAGCATAAGCCAGACAAGCAGGATTTAAAGGAAAAGGATTTTTATTTTTATTTTTTTATTTTAAGTATAAATTAAGTTTTGTTTTGTAGAAAGCCTTTTTTAAAGTGAATTTCGTTTTGTATAAATTGTATCTTAATTTTAATACATTTTTCATCAACCAATTGACTGGGATAATTAGAAGCAAATATAGCAGACAATATGATAAAGATAGGAGGCGCGGGCGCGATTGCATTGCACGTGAACTGGAGCACATCGCATAAATTTTGCTCATTTAAATAATAGTGTGTGTGTGGTGTGTGTGTGTGTGTATATATTAATGTATATGTATATGTATTATATAGGCTAATTCAAGGGCGTAACTTTGGTTTGAGAAGTGGCTGCATGGGACACAAAATGGGGGAAAATGTTTTCGATTTGAATCCCATTTCCTGGATGTACATACATTTAGGGACTATGCTGATACAAAAACCAGGAAATAATTTGATTATAATGATAAATTCTGCCAAAAAGAATAGTAGGCTATATGTGTAAGAAAATTATGTCTTACTTTCTTTATTGTTTATAGGGACCGATCGCCAAGACTTTAAAGAATCATTTTATAAAGTCAAAATGTTAGCCATTAATGTTTTGTGTGTAAATAAAAATGTAAATAATGTGAGCCTCAATTTCCACTGTAATGTAGAAACAACATAAAGACAGTATAACCCCCCCCCCCCCCCCAATTATTTTTTAAACATTTATTAGGCTAAAAAAATATAACAACTTATAATTTAACTGAACTTAAAACAAATCTTACATAAACCCATAATAAACGTCATATTTGAATACAGAAATTGAATAAGGTTATCAAACAGTCCGCACTGCATACATATAAATTAAATATAGATTAATCCTTATTAAATCTACAAGCATTATTTAGTCAAGAGCAGTTAGATTTATTTTCTGTTCCCTTTGTTCTTTGGTTAACTTTACTGACAGAGAGAATGTGTGGCTGCTGTCACTTTAAGATCTGCCGCTGCTGACAGGACCTCACGCTTCTCATTCTCTCACTACTCTTTACTTTCATTTAAGATTTTATTTAACTCATTTAAGACTGTTCTTGTGAGGATACTCGACAAAACGGACATTTTGGCATACATGTGTGTTTTTGTTCGTTCAAGCGGCGAAATAGAACTCGATACTGGCGCGCGTCTTTCTGTGCGTCGTGTGTGTGTGTGTGTATCAGGAGGACATTCACTGGCAGTGCGTTCTCTTTTGTTTTGGCACGCATAAATGAATAAACGTGAATAAGAATAAGAACAGGATCATATGACGCTAGCTTAAGTCACCTGTTGTTGTTTCTGGTGTTTCATCGCTGACTGTCAGGACTGTGCCGCAACCGCGGAGGAGCAGGACCGAGCCTGTTGAAGACGTCCACGTCCAGGAACGTCGCGTGCACACTCTAAATATAGCTCACTGAAAGTTCTAATGAGCAGGTATCGCGTTTGCGGCACAGTCGGCAATGAAACGACAGAAACAACAGGTGACTTAATTAATTTTAGTTAAAAATCATAACAAAACGAATTTGAAAGGGGGGGGGGGGGGGGGGGGGGGGGGGGGGGGGGGCACAAACAGGATTTTGAAAAGTGGGGACAGATGGGGACAGAACCCATCTGTCCTATGGGGACAGAACATTTCCTGTTCTGTCCCCATAGGAAATTACGCCCGTGGGCTAATTGCGCAGCTCCCCCTGTCAATGATCTAGCACCCCCTCAGCACCTGCGTTAAAAATTATCTGGCGCCGCCCCTGCTGTCTATTTTTGTTAAATTTCAGTTTTATTGATCAGTAAGAGACATTATAACAGTATAAGTAGCCTAAAAGGTATAATAAGTTATACAAGACAATAAATAAAGTAAACCATTCAGACACAGCAGGATACAACGTTAAAATAGCCAAAATATAAAGTTATGAAACTTCACTTTGCCCTCAGCCAAAACGATTTGCCAGGGAACAAATGATACGATTAATGACACCAAAGATCGCCCGTTAGATATACACAAGACGAATAATATCTCATGTTTAACCACTACTAGAGAGAGACATCAGAGCCGGTGTTGTGCCGAATTTCGACTCCCTGCCAAATTATTACCCCCCTCATTGAAGTCAGTACCTGATTGCCTAATCCTAACCCCACCCCTAATCCTAACCCCTCCCCCACAACTAATCCTTAACCCAGGCGCGGAGTTTGCGGGGGGAGGCAGAGGGAGCATTGCCCCCCCTGGTGGCTGAGACCCGTTTAAAAAATTTTTTGCATTGTTAAAAAAAATATATATTATAAATATTTTAAATAACACAAAACAACTAAATGGTGGTAGGTAATACACATCTGATTTTATATACTGCTTTAGTAAAAAAAAAACTGCAATGGAAACAGGTTTTGCGCATTTACAGTCAGCTGACTTAGAGAAGACGCGGGGATAATAATAATAATTATCATCATTATTATAACATTTATTAGGCTACATATGTAGAAGACGCTTATCAAAAAAAGGAACAAAGCGATTCGTCACATATCATTCATAATACAGGGCTAAGATGATCACAAATGGGCTAAACAAGATTTTGACGCATATCCAAGTGTGTGTGCGGAATGTGGAGCGCGCACTGGATGGCACGGAGGCGCGGGGCGCGGGCGCGAACACTTGCATTTTCCTATCAACAGTGGAAACAACTTAAAATAGGCTAGCCTACTCTATCATTTCTGGTCATACAGAAAATAATAATACATTATTCGCAACTACTTTTATTTGTGTACACTCACAATAACAAGAAAACGTTGTGCTTTTGTAAAATAAAATAAAACAATCAGGCGCGCTTCATGGTCTCCGTGAACTGAAGCGCTATAACTGAAACAAAATAGCCCAAGCTAAAGCTTAAAATGTCCACTTTAAAACGAACAAATTCGAATCGAAAGCTAATACCTTCTGATTATGTAATCCGTATGAGAGGTGCATTTCTCTCTAAAGGTGCATCCGCCGTATACAGCGGAGATGGAGATGTTTTAGCCGACACTGATTTTTTATTAATAAACAATTAAAATGCCTTGTTATTTTTTCAGACACATTTATTAATTAGTATAGCGCCTATAACTCACCTATAAATCCCCTTTCTGTAGCCTGTGGTTATCTTCTCATTCAGCACATATGGGAAAAATATAATTTCCAGGTTCTAATTTGGCCTTAGAAAACCAGTTAAATCTACATTTTTTTTCATATTAATTTGTCAATATTTAAAATGTTTAATAAAGGGGCAAAAAGTCATAAACTTAAATCTGAAAATTCGTCCATATTATTTATTTTGCGCAGCATTTGGTGTGTAGCAGTTCAAATTAAAATTTTGGTGTTCGACTTTGTGTTTTAAAAATACAACCGTTTATTTTTCGTTTTGCAATTACGGGTTAAATAAGGAAAAACGAATGGACACAAAAGTACACTGACCGTTTGGACATAATACGAGACAGAGTTCTTTATCAAATTCATAAAAGAAACAATAATTACAGGAATACTGGATTCTAAACCTCAAAGAAATGCCACAATCAAGACCTCGGAGCAGAAATGAGGGAAAAACAGCCAGGAACTCTTAGGCTATAGGCTATGTGCCGTTCGCAGTATAAGGGTCTGCCATTAATGCTTGGATAACACCACGTCTCCTTCCATTAATAATAATAATGTCTAGTGCGGTGGCTGTGATAAACCTACCAACATCCGTTTACCATGATTTTTGGAATGACTTATCGCGAGAGGAAAAAAATACATTTTAGTCGCATAACATCGGTTAATGGAAACGCCGTCATTTCGCAATAGTTTTTTATCGACATTTAGAAAAAGTCGCAAAAGTTTTGCGCAAATCTGTAATGGAAACGCGCCTAATGATTACTACATGAATGAATGAATGCTACAATGATTTTTTTTTTGCCCCCCCCTGGCTCGAATGTCAAACTCCGCCTATGCCTTAACCTACCAATTACTAGGGGGGTAATAATTTGGCGGGGGTCGGAATTCGGCACCACACCTGCGGCATATTAGACATTCTCTGACAGTAGGCTATGGACTTTCCTCCATCTCGTCCATTCTACTTTTCACGTCCTGCTCTCTCCATCTGAATTTTCGCGCGCGTTAATCACGTGTCTGCAAACAAGCTAGTCCCATTTTGCATTATATCATTTCCCTTCAGATTAATTATTTTGCCTTTACTTTTATAAGAAAGTATAATGTAGACAGGAAAGTAGGGGTAAGAATGGTGGGTCTCGCGTCCTCATGAGCCAACAGCTCACGCATTCAGATGTTGGAACATTTCCTACACGGTGAAATCCCATGCACTGGATGAGTCAGTGGTCCAGCCAGCCAGCAGAGGGCAGTAGTGTGCGGGGTTCACTGTACTGCCTCCACCACAGTGTGCCTCGCCTCAGAGAGCCTGTGGGCCAGGTGCTCTCACACCGACTGGAGTCCTGTGAGGATACATTTTCTTTTTCACTCTCCAATAAATCACCATTAATATTGACTTTCTGTGGGCTGACTCACTTTCTTCATCTAAATTTAGAAGACAGAGGCAGCCATCTAAATCTAGTTAGAGGACAGAAAATGCCATCCTTTGAGAAAGATCTATTCATTTTGCCATGGTGTTATAAATAAGTCTGTCTGAAGCACCTGGTGAAAGTTCTATCTTGTTTTAGAAGTTTCGGTTTCTCACACGTCTTCTGTGAAGGTCGGATTTGTGTCTTGGGAAACATAACATCTTTCGCTCTCAGAGATCAGCAGGTCACGAGACATGCAATAACAAAGCGTGTTTGCCACAAACGGGCCACTGTACTGGGTTTTATTAGTTTCGGTTAATCTGATGGAATTACTAACAACAAATTTGAAAGATATTGTACATGTATGATGGTCTGCAAAACAATTTTTGGTTTTTTTTTTTATGTTTGTTTGTGCTCTGCGCTTCAGGCTTGAAATTACAATCATACAGATTGGGCTATAGGTGACATCATCATCTCTTTTATCCACAAACCTCATCATTGACTGAACTGCTATTTGATCTCCTGGTAAGAGCTCCATTAGTGAGCTAAAAGAAGCTTCTAGCCCTGCAGATGAACTAATTATGTATTGGTTGGCAATCCATACAAGGAAGAAGCGCAGCAAATGATTCAGTCCAGGTGTAACTAAGTCATTGATAAATTTGCCACCCTGAAACTAGACAGAAAACTGATTAACAACATCATAAATCAAAGCAGGTGTCAAATGCTATAATATGAAACTTCAATAAAGTCTATGATTCCTTATTGATTGGGTTAAAGTCCATATGAAACTATTCGCAACAAATTTTACTTCCTATAATATAGTATAATTGGAGGGAAGGAAAAATTATATTTAAAGTGGTCATGATATGGATTTTTAAAAACTATTTAAATATGTTCCTTGAGGTTCATTTAATGTTGATACTGTGCTCACAAAAACGCAAATATATGTTGGAAAATAATTTCAACTTTCATTCTGACCCTCTGTCTGAAATGATCAGTTTTTAAGGGGCGGCTCCTTTAAGGGTTGTCAGTAAACAGCCACTGTCATGATTGGCCAACGTCATTGCAAAAAGAATCGACTAGTAAGTGTTTTGAAGACTCTCCATATCATTTAAAGACAAACCATTTTGTAATGGTTTACTTGCGGGTGGCGTAGCTGTTGTCAGATCCAGTAGAGCTAGCTTATTCATCTTTCAACAAAAGTTACTTTGTGAACTGTCTATTGTACCTCGTTTATCAATTTTCAGTCAAATGCTCAGTCATGTAAAATGATTAGTCAATGGCTTGCTCTGGAGGCAGCCATATGCAAATGCATTTGCCAGTGTGACGTCACAATATCCAAACGAATTTTTGGAGCTTGTTTAAATAAATGCTTTTTTATAATTAGGAGGACGATTTAACCCTCTGGGGACGGATTGGGCGGTACCGCCCAAAATGGCATACTTTTACAAATGTGTAAATATCTTAAAAACTATTAATGATAGAGAGGTGCGGTCTTTTTTACCGTCTTCCTCAGATTCCACTGAAAACAGTGATAACTTACCCGGCTTGTAAATATACACACTTCCTTGTTGCGCAATACCACTATGTAAAAGGCCAATGAAATCAATGTTGTTTGGCAGATTCCGCTAGCAACAACCAATGGAAAAATTACCGTTGGAGAAATATTTTTCTTACCCAATCAGAGGAAGGTTACCATGACGTATCTAGCAAATCAGAGGACTCTGTAGCCTTGCAAGGGGTGGTACTATATAGTTAGGGATATGACGCAAACAGCGTTGAATGGAGAGAAGGAGACAGAGCGAACGGAGGCTTACGGAGCGGATTATCAGAGAAATAAGAGAGAGAGAGACAGAACAATTATAATATATATATTTATATACATATGTAACCCAGTAGGTTATAAGTATGCTGTTAATAAGTTACCTCAATTTATTAGCTTGTATTTGTTTAATTCAGAGATAAAAGGTGAATTAACCGTTCATCTTTGTTTGTGAGTATACGGTATTTGTTCCTTTAAGAGCGCGCGTGCATGAGATACAAGTTTGATAGAGGTGTACATGTGGAAAACGTGGCTTTAACCATCAAGTTAGGTGCTTGATTATTTTATTGGTGTATGTGAATTAAGTCCCGCCCTCACTGGTGTTTTGTGTAATGTGAGTGGTTGTTCGGGACATGAGAGTTTTTGTTGACAAGCGCGAGAGAGAGAGAGAGAGAGAGACGGAGATTGAGAGAGACGCGTTTGCGGGTACAGAGTGATTTGATTGACGATTTATAAGTTTAAACAACCTTTAACTGTAATGTAGATCCAAGATGAATCGCTTGTGTGCGCGTCTTTGAGTTTGTAGCCAGTGTTTTTATAGTTTTTGTTTCGTGTGGCTAACCTGCTGTGTGGGAGCGAATCCGAGTGTTTTTCGGTTAGTTATCACTGCGCATATCAGCGCATCTGAACTGATAGTTTACAGCGACAGTTATACAACTGACTAAAGACTGTTTAACCTGGTTGTCGTCCTTCACAACGAGGGAGACCTTGAGGACCAGATAGCGCCCCAAATACCCGCGTTATTTGGGGTTCCTCTGGCGGCGTGGGAGGTGCATTTCGTCGGCTGACGAGGGAGAGAGAGGACGAGGAGCTGCGTGAGGCCTGCTGCAGGATTCCGGAGTTGCAGTATCATTGCACGTGGAATTGAGGTATCTTTGTTTGATTGATTTTGTGCTCAGGAGAGTGAAGGGGCCATTTTTCAGTTTCCCGGCCACCACGAACACGAGCCACGATTCAGGCCTGCAACGGGGTGGGTTGTGTGAATGACTGGTGT
Organism: Rhinichthys klamathensis goyatoka; assembly: GCF_029890125.1. Taxonomy (NCBI): domain Eukaryota; kingdom Metazoa; phylum Chordata; class Actinopteri; order Cypriniformes; family Leuciscidae; genus Rhinichthys; species Rhinichthys klamathensis. The sequence continues at coordinate 1,378,084 of NW_026606828.1, forward strand.
GTATGTGTGGGCCCACCGCATTAAATATTATTCAGTGCACTGAAAATAATATGTGTATATTCAGAGTATCGTTTGTATAATATGAGTGGGTTATTGTGTACATTTCTCCCGTTTGAGGTCATTGGTGCTACCTATACCAAGTATATTTGACCTGGAGACTAATTCCAGTAGGTCTGGCAACTGATATAGATTGCCTTTAAAGTTTCAGTGTTTAAATTGTGTCAGATTTTATGGCAATGTGATTTTGTGAATATTTCACATTCTGAAATTAATGTGCTTAGCTAGTTATCCTTCAGTTACTTTATTCCAATTAAATCTTTTATTTGTTCTGTACTTTTACTCGTGTGTTATTCCTTTAAAAGTGTTGGTTGATGTCATTAGTCAGGGGGTGAGAGATTTAATTCTGAGTAACTCGTAAAAGGAAAGTATAGATTATTATTCTAATTTTCTAAAAGAGAATTAATTCATTTAGTGACACCAGAGGGGCCTAACTTCACCATCTGTAGGCATTTAGTTATTGAATCTGGAGCGCTGTCCTACTTAGTTACAAGAAAGACAGGTAGGGGGCGCTACATAAAGTGGGGGCTCGTCCGGGATCTCCCTCTGTGAGTCACACAATAGTTGATGCTGAAAGAAGAAAAAGAGGAATTAAGCTCAACACACCCCTGTAATTACATCATAATTAAGTGAAAAGTGCATAAAGTGTCATCATGGCTCTATCAAAAGACCCCAGTCTCCAAGCAGAGTTGGCCAACTGGTGCAAAGATGCTAGCATTGAAGAGACTCATGCTTTAATGCTGTTAAACGTACCCGTTCACACCGAAGTGGCCGAAATTGAAGAGGCGATGGAAGCTGTAAAAGCTCTAGGGAGAGTTCGTGTAAGGGACACGAGAGAAGGACCCACTTCACATTACCTGCTGGTGTTGTGTGAGTGCAGACAAGCCATCGACCCAAAGCGCATACCTCCTGAAGTGTCACGGGGAGACAAGAAAGAGCCATGGCCAGTCATAGTAATCCAGACAAAGGAATCGGCTGCTGACACCGCTTCTGCAGGTTTTACAGAAAAGTTTGCGAAGTTCCTGATGGAAGAAGGAAAGTCTCTTAGCGATGTACATGCTTTGATTTCTCCACACAGTGCCACCGACAGTTCCCCTGAGTCAATTATACGCGCCATGGGTGAGGTCCTGCAAAAGACAGTAAAGCACTCGAGTGACAGCAACACCTACCGACGCCTGCGCACCTTTTCAGCCGTAGTTCCGACCCCCATGGGTGAGGAGAATATGGAAAATTGGATTGATCAAGCCAGGCTGCTGATAACTGAGTGTGACTGCTCCGAAAAAGAAAAACGACGCAGAATTGTGGAAAGCCTCAAGGGACCTGCAATGGACATTGTAAGAGCTGTCAGATTCTCTGATCCTGAAGCTAGTGCCTCACAGTATCTGGAAGCGTTGGAGAGCACCTTTGGATCATCTGAGTCTGGTGAGGATTTATACTTCAAGTTTCGTCTTATGCGCCAGGGAACAGGGGAGGCCTTGTCTGAATTCCTGAGACGGATGGAGAAGACCCTCAGCAAAGTAGTGGAAAGAGATGGACTGACTCACAGTCTGGTCGATAAAGTACGAGTGGAACAGCTGATTAGAGGGGCTGTGAATTCTGATATGATGTTGCTCCAACTGAGGCTGAGAGAAAGAAAAAATCACCCACCTTCTTTCCTGAGTCTGTTGAAGGAAATCCGTGAGGTGGAGGAGAGTGAATCGGCTCGCAACAGAATGTCTGCAAAAGCTAAGGCCATACATTTCCATGAAGAGGAAAGAGCCAGCACGTCTGTTATCCAGGAACTCAAGGCCGAAATTCAAGAATTGAGAACCCAAATAAGGGGAGTTGAGCCAAAAGCCATGTCTACTTCATCATTAGTGATTGAAACTAAAGAAAAACCATTCAAGAAGACTGAAAAAACTGATGATTCAGAAGTACAAGAGTTAAAGAAACAGGTCCAACACTTACAGCAGCAGTTGGCAGTTCTGAGTGTCAGTTCTACTCAATACTCACCTCATGTTCCAGAGCAGCGGCCAAAACCACCCCAGTCTGTTTCCACGTCGTTAAGATACCAGTCAGCCCGAACAAGAGATGACTACTTCTGCTACAAGTGTGGAGAAGATGGCCATATTGCAACAAAGTGTCAAGCTCCACCAAATTCTGATCAGGTGATTCAGAAGCTGATTCGTTCTCTGAGGCAGGCAAAGAGTGGGCAGCCTGAGATGGCTGACAATAGAACTACTCAGAACCAAGCCTGTTTCTCCAAAAAGAGCCAGACCACCATCCATGAATCCAGCCGTCTTCCTAAAGGACTAGTAGGACCGGCATCCACGGTAGAAGTGAAGCTTAATGGCCATGTATGTCAAGCACTGTTAGACAGCGGATCACAAGTGACGATTGTGTTTGAAAGCTGGTATTCCAAGAACCTGTCTGATGTGCCCATTCACCCCTTAACTGGATTATCCATATGGGGCCTCAGTACTTCCAGTTACCCGTACAAGGGCTATATCATAGTGGATGTCACTTTTCCCGCCTCTGTCACTGGTGTGGAGGAGCCGTTGTCCATCCTGGCTCTCGTATGTCCTGAACCCCAGGGTCCTTCCCAATTGCCAGTCATTATCGGTACCAACGCCAGTTTCTTCACACGCCTTGCTGCCCTTAGCCATGATACCGAAGGATCCAGTGTTGCACGTGCTTTGAGAATCCAGACTCGACACCCTGCAATCCATCTGCCACAGCAGCAAAAGACTGAAAATATTCCTGATATACCTGACGGAAAAGTCCGATGGATAGGACCTGGCGATTGCGTAGTTCCCCCGAGGGGAGAAGTGTGTGCTGTCTGTAAACTGGAGACTGACAAGCCGTTAAGGAAAGAGATTTTTGTGGTGGACACGCCTGAGGACGCTAGTCTTCCAGCTGGAACATTCATAACCCCAGTGGTACTACCATCATCCGCCGTAGAAGGACAACGCATCCAGGTGATGATCCATAATGTAACATCAAAAAATATCTCCATTCCGGTGGGAACAGTAATTGCCAATGTATATCCAACTGACACACTCACTGCCAGGACTGAAGAACAGAGCTCCCAAGCAATAGACCCAAGTTTGTTTAAGTTTGGTGAGTCGTCCATTTCTGAGGCCTGGGAACGGAGACTGCGCCACAAGTTGGCCACCAGAGGGGATGTGTTTTCTGTTGAAGAATGGGATGTTGGATTAGCTCGTGGCGTGGAGCATCCCATCAGACTGAAAGACCCAAAACCGTTCCGCGAACGCTCCAGACGCATCGCTCCTGCAGACATCGAGGATGTACGACGTCACATCAAAGACTTGTTAGCAGCGGGAATAATTACAGAGTCAAGGAGTCCGTATGCATCGCCCATTGTGGTAGCACGGAAGAAGAGTGGGGCAATCAGAATGTGCATCGATTATCGCACTCTAAATGCTCGTACTATCCCTGATCAGTACACTACTCCCAGGATCGACGATGCCTTGGACAGTTTGGCTGGTAGTAAATGGTTTTCCGTGCTGGACCTCCGCAGTGGGTACTATCAGATAGCCATGGCGGAGGAAGATAAAGAAAAGACAGCGTTTATCTGTCCCCTGGGATTCTTCCAGTTTGAACGGATGCCTCAAGGGATCACTGGAGCTCCAGCCACCTTCCAGCGGCTCATGGAGAAAGCTGTTGGTGACATGCATCTCCTCCAAGTAATAGTATACCTGGATGACATCATTGTGTTCGGACGCACCCTTGAAGAACACGAAGAGAGGCTGTTAAAAGTCCTGGACCGTCTGAGAGAATGTGGCCTGAAAGTGTCAATAGATAAGTGCCAGTTCTGCCAGCCTCAAGTTCGGTATGTGGGCCACATTGTATCAGCTGCTGGAGTATCACCAGACCCAGCCAAGGTTGAAGCCGTAACACGCTGGAAAAGGCCCACTGAACTAAAGACATTGAGGTCGTTCCTGGGGTTTTGTGGATTTTACCGGAGGTTCATAAAGGATTACTCCGCCATTGTAAGGCCTTTAACAGAGCTCACTAAAGGATACCCGCCAACATCTGGGCAAAAAAGCAAGTCAAGTGATGGGAAGATGTACTTCAGAGTATCGGAACCCTTTGGAGAGCGTTGGGACGACACTTGTACAGCAGCGTTCCATAAAATCATTTACTGTCTCACACATGCCCCAGTACTTGCTTTTGCGGATCCTGCTAAGTCTTATGTACTGCATGTAGATGCTAGTCTGAGTGGACTGGGGGCCGTTTTGAATCAGGAGCATTCTGGAGGAATGAGGCCCGTGGCCTACGCAAGCCGGAAACTGAGTGCCTCAGAACAACGGTACCCCATACATCAGCTAGAGTTCTTGGCACTCAAGTGGGCGGTAGTGGATAAGTTTCACGACTACCTATATGGAGCCCAGTTCGTGGTAAAGACCGACAACAATCCCCTGACCTATGTGTTGTCAAGTGCCAAGCTGAGTGCGACGGGTCATCGTTGGTTAGCTGCCTTAGCTACCTATAACTTCAGCTTGCAATACAAACCAGGAAGTGCCAACATCGATGCGGATGTATTGTCTCGCTACCCCTGTGAATCAACTGCTTGCTCTGACTGGAAGGAGATACCCAAGTCAGGAGTAAGAGCCATCTGTCAGTTAGCAGTGGTTGCTGAAAGTGGAAGTTCATCATCCAGACTGGTGGATCCGTTGGGTGTGTTACCTGAGGGTATTCCTGAAGCTTTCTCTTGTCCCACAGCTTTGGGGCTTAGTCAAATGGAACAGTTGAGCACTACTGAGTTGAGGAAAGCTCAAGAGGAAGACCAGGTAGTTGGTGTAGTAAAGCGAGAAGTGGAGTCAGGAAGGATTCTTACTGGGGCTAGGAGTTCTGATGCTACCATTGCTCTGTTACAGCGGCAGGGAGACAAGTTAAAGATAAAGAGTCAACTTCTGTACAGAGTCACCAAAAGTTCCTGTGGTAGAGAAAAGACACAACTCGTCTTACCCGAGAAGTACTGGGCTACTGTGTTAAAATCATTGCACGACGACTCTGGGCACTTGGGAGTAGAGAAAACTACGGAACTTGTGAAAGACCGTTTCTATTGGCCTAGAATGTCTGCATACATAGAGCAGTATGTCAAGGATTGTGGCCGGTGTGTAATGAGAAAGACGTTACCCAAGAGAGTGGCCCCACTGAATCACATACACAGCAGTGGGCCATTCGACTTGGTGTGCATCGACTTTCTGTCAATTGAACCTGACTCAAAAGGTATTGGTAATGTTCTCGTCGTAACAGACCACTTCACACGCTACGCTCAAGCGTTCACCACCAAAGACCAGAAAGCTCTGACTGTGGCTAAGATACTGTGTGACAAATTCTTCGTTCACTATGGCTTACCCTCTCGCATCCATTCTGATCAGGGTCGAGATTTTGAGAGTGGTCTCATAAAAGAGCTACTAAGCATGCTGGGAATCCGAAAATCCAGAACGTCTCCCTATCATCCACAAGGAGACCCACAGCCAGAAAGGTTCAACCGAACACTTCTTTCCATGCTTGGTACCCTGAATCCAGCCGAAAAGAACCGATGGAGTCAGCACATTAACAGTTTAGTACACGCTTACAACTGTACTAAGAACGAAGCCACTGGGTTTTCCCCTTACTATCTTCTGTTCGGAAGAGAGGCTCGTTTGCCAGTGGATGTGTGTTTCGGGACTTCGCCTGATGGAAAGGGAGCAGGAAGCCATCGACAGTATGTGGAAAGAATGAAATTAGACCTACAGAGAGCATATCAGTTAGCCACCGAAACTGCCCAGAAAAGTCAGCGAAGGAACAAACGGTTGTACGACAAGCGAGTGAAACACCAGAGTCTGACTGTGGGAGATCGTGTGCTGATAAGAAATCTGGCATTGACTGGAAAGAACAAACTCTGCGACAAGTGGAATTCTGTTCCGTACCTAGTGGTGGAAAAGCTAAAGAACTTACCAGTGTATCGCCTAAAACCTGAATCCGGTATGGGAAGTGTAAGAACATTACACAGAGACCATCTCTTACCCGTTGGGGACCATGTGAGGATGGCAGATCCTGGAGAACCAACGGAAGTTTCTGCACCTGCGGAGACCAGGACAAGATCTAGGGAGAGAAAACGGAGAAGAGGATTAGGAGAAAGAAATGTAGTGCCGACAGGGTGTGAATTGAGAAACTCCTCTGAAAGTGAAGAGGATGATGTGTGTTATTACTACTCGGATAGAGTGGAGAGACAGCACATGCCAGAATGTGTTACACGGGAGGACTCTACAGTGGAGGATGAACCGGTTAACTGTGGATGGGAGGTGGATAGACCTTTTGCCGAAATGGCAGAGCCGATGATCATGGAAGAAGGCCCTGGAGAGCATCCAGATTGGAGTTCAGAGACGATGGGAGATCCTGGTTTAGAAGGGGGAGAGCTTGAAAGAGTTAATGCTACTAAAGAGGTAGTAGAGACTGTTCATTCCCGCCCAAAAAGGGAGATAAGACCCGTAGTCAAGTTGAGCTATGATTCTCTGGGACAGCCCACTAACAGACCCTTAACTCTGATTCATAGAGGGATGGTCATAAATGTAGAGGGTGGGGAAGGTTCAGAAAGGAAACCCTGTAACACCATGTGGTGTCACCCTATGGCACAATGTGTTCGTTGTACTCAGGTAAACCCTTCTACTGAGCCTAAAGTCACCATTAAGGTGTTGAGAAGTAATCTCATGGGGTCATGAGATGTTTAGAAGGGGGAGCATGTAACCCAGTAGGTTATAAGTATGCTGTTAATAAGTTACCTCAATTTATTAGCTTGTATTTGTTTAATTCAGAGATAAAAGGTGAATTAACCGTTCATCTTTGTTTGTGAGTATACGGTATTTGTTCCTTTAAGAGCGCGCGTGCATGAGATACAAGTTTGATAGAGGTGTACATGTGGAAAACGTGGCTTTAACCATCAAGTTAGGTGCTTGATTATTTTATTGGTGTATGTGAATTAAGTCCCGCCCTCACTGGTGTTTTGTGTAATGTGAGTGGTTGTTCGGGACATGAGAGTTTTTGTTGACAAGCGCGAGAGAGAGAGAGAGAGAGACGGAGATTGAGAGAGACGCGTTTGCGGGTACAGAGTGATTTGATTGACGATTTATAAGTTTAAACAACCTTTAACTGTAATGTAGATCCAAGATGAATCGCTTGTGTGCGCGTCTTTGAGTTTGTAGCCAGTGTTTTTATAGTTTTTGTTTCGTGTGGCTAACCTGCTGTGTGGGAGCGAATCCGAGTGTTTTTCGGTTAGTTATCACTGCGCATATCAGCGCATCTGAACTGATAGTTTACAGCGACAGTTATACAACTGACTAAAGACTGTTTAACCTGGTTGTCGTCCTTCACAACGAGGGAGACCTTGAGGACCAGATAGCGCCCCAAATACCCGCGTTATTTGGGGTTCCTCTGGCGGCGTGGGAGGTGCATTTCGTCGGCTGACGAGGGAGAGAGAGGACGAGGAGCTGCGTGAGGCCTGCTGCAGGATTCCGGAGTTGCAGTATCATTGCACGTGGAATTGAGGTATCTTTGTTTGATTGATTTTGTGCTCAGGAGAGTGAAGGGGCCATTTTTCAGTTTCCCGGCCACCACGAACACGAGCCACGATTCAGGCCTGCAACGGGGTGGGTTGTGTGAATGACTGGTGTGTATGTGTGGGCCCACCGCATTAAATATTATTCAGTGCACTGAAAATAATATGTGTATATTCAGAGTATCGTTTGTATAATATGAGTGGGTTATTGTGTACATTTCTCCCGTTTGAGGTCATTGGTGCTACCTATACCAAGTATATTTGACCTGGAGACTAATTCCAGTAGGTCTGGCAACTGATATAGATTGCCTTTAAAGTTTCAGTGTTTAAATTGTGTCAGATTTTATGGCAATGTGATTTTGTGAATATTTCACATTCTGAAATTAATGTGCTTAGCTAGTTATCCTTCAGTTACTTTATTCCAATTAAATCTTTTATTTGTTCTGTACTTTTACTCGTGTGTTATTCCTTTAAAAGTGTTGGTTGATGTCATTAGTCAGGGGGTGAGAGATTTAATTCTGAGTAACTCGTAAAAGGAAAGTATAGATTATTATTCTAATTTTCTAAAAGAGAATTAATTCATTTAGTGACACCAGAGGGGCCTAACTTCACCATCTGTAGGCATTTAGTTATTGAATCTGGAGCGCTGTCCTACTTAGTTACAAGAAAGACAGGTAGGGGGCGCTACACATACAATTATAACATTATTTATTGTTTTAGCACTTTTATGATGGCAAGCAGTAAACGATTTACGGTGGAACAAGCTCTGGAACAATTACTGGAGAGTGACGAGGAGAAAGCATTGCTTAGAAAATTCTAAGCTAAGAAAAACGCCTGGGAGTATTTGTAAATAAAGTTACATTTTTCATTGTTCTTTACACATTTTATTTAACAATTACACATGTCTGTCAAGCAAAGGCTTTGACAAATATATTTTTTGTTCAAAAACTGTTCACTATTGTTGTGTGATGTGTGATTTTCAGAAATAAATGACAAAAATCTAATTTCCGTTTTTGAAATTCTCTAGTTTATTGTACATTTTTCACTCATACTTCCTTTATAAACACATTACATGCATGCTTATGTTAGCTTAGGGTCTTCTGAATCCATAGATACCAAACACATAGTGTTCCATCTCCATTACATATGGTTTATATTATAAGCCCAAATGTAAAAATAGAGAAAACGGACCAAAAAGGGCTTAGTCCCCAGAGGGTTAAGCTACAAAACTTGCGGGATGTTTTAATGGTGCAAAGACCTCTTATATGTCAAAAAATCAAGGGAAATTCATTTTTTTTATGTCGTGGCCCCTTTAAATTCCCATGAGAAACTTTGCATTGACTCGCAAAACTTTTGTGAAGTAAAGTTTACTTGTTTTAAGGAGTTTCAGTAACTCCAAATAAATAAAACAAATACTGTAGATGGCCAAACCATCTTGGATGTCAATGGTTATGCGTAAGTAAAGGACCTTGAACAGAATGTCCCATATTGCCTTTCATTTTGGACTGGCGAAGACATTTCAGGGCTGTGGGGATAGAGCAACAAGGAGACTTGAATCATCAGATCAATATTCTTTTGTCTATTTCTGCAGTGAATAAAAAACAATTGGTTATCTTGTGGGCAGCGAGGTGAAATGTATTGCTGTATGGAAAAGTAGGCAGTATCTTATGGGGACAGCGAAGAAATGAAATGATGTAAACTGACAGTAATTTATAAAGTAATCAATATGTGCCTTCAGGATAAAGTAGCACAACCGCCTTCGGTACATCATTTAATCCATTTGGCGGTGGAAGACTATTGTTTTGGAGTTGCTGAAGTCAATAGACGAAATAATGTCATAAATAAAATTTGATCGACAAGGGAAAGGTCAATCAGCATTGTGTTATACTTAAATGAAATGTTCATGCAACCCAGACCCCCCCCCCATGCATATTTTCACACCTTTGTAAAATATGGCAGCGCTGCACAATGATATCATTGTCAGTTCACAATGTTCCTTTAATCTCTTTCAGTCCCCAGAGTCCCTAATTTATTTATGGACTGTATGTTTATTTATAGACTCTTGTCCAGCGTCACCCAAAAAACAAGTGTAGAATAGTGCAATTTGGATAAGAACAGTGTTATTTATCATATTATGGCCTAGTTTTTAATTTTTAAATTGGATTTTATTTTTATATAAAATGTTGCAGGCAACTATAGTTGTTATACAATATGTTTTTTTGGTAACGATTTATGGTTTCAGTTTACGATAACCCCTGCATAAGAAAACAATATTTTAGATTTCACTTTCATTAAAACTTTATTAGAACAACCCTTACGAGAAGCGCTGAGGTGTCACAGGATGAGGACAAAGACTGGATACAAATATAAATTTGATTTAATAAAACAAAAAGGGGCATAACAGTGTTCATAACATAGCATACACAAACAACAACCGACAACTAAAGACTGAAAACAGAGGAACAAAATACACAGAGATGATGAAATGAATATGAACAGGTGTGATGATTATGAGTGTGTGCAGGTGTGAGCCAGGAGGGATTATGGGAAATGTAGTGTGCTGTGGTGGTCTGGTGACTGAGGAATGTTATAGTAGGATGGTACGGTGATGCCATCAGATGGCAATACCGTAGTATTTACATGGTACTCGGTACTTTAAAGAAACCCATAGTGCCATGACATGTCCAAAATTTTTATTTTAATCGCAACGTGTGTTTTTTTTTTTTCATTTTAAGAAGAGGGTTGAAAACTTAAAGGTAATAATACATTATAATAATTTATATTTATAATCTACAAAAATTATACCGGTATAAGGCTTCACATATCTGTACATTCATATTATTTCATGGAACTTTTTTTGTAGTTCTTTGTAGTTTTTCATGTTTTAGTCTCCCCAGGTGTGACTTGTTAGTTTCCTTGGTTATAGCCTACCCTTGTGTGTTCCCGCATGACAATCAACCACACCCCATTGTTACCTTGTTAGTCTGTGTGTAAATTGCCCTTGTGTTTCTCTTGTGGTTTGTCAGTCGTTGTTTGTTTCTTTGTTTGCCCTGGATTCCCTGTGCTTGTAATGTTATTAAAGTAGTGCTCGCATCTGGATTCTCTCTCCGCTTCGTCCCTGCCTTAACGTTACAATATGGGTCATACTTTATATAGGCCTACTGTATTGAACTAAACATAAAATATAAAAATTATAAATTTAATGTATAACAATAATATACTAAGTGCAGGCTTTTGAATGATATTATTCATTTATAAATATATTAATTAACCGTCAATGTAATTATATAACTGGTTAATGATTGATTATATTATCTTACACAATGGCAAGAAAATTAACAAGATGGAAAGTGATATTAAGGACACAGTTATAAACGGATTAGCAATTAAAACAATATTCTAAAGAAAATTTATTTTGAAACATTTTGATTAGAGAAAATAAAGAAACACCTGGCATTTTTCATTTTAGAAGGTATAGCATTCTCCTAATTGTATAAATAAATAAATAAATGGGGGGAAAACTAACTAATATGGTTTCTATCTTTAAAAACTGTGAATTTATAAAAATTATTCCAGTATATTAAAACATACATAATGGGAACATGAAAACATGCTGCATAGTAGCGAAGCTATGCCCCGCTATAATGTTTGTAACTTAAGCCCAAATAAGGCATATGATGACCTCACTATATTATAGAGATCTCTCCGTCATCCATTCTAACTATGAATGACAGTTCAACCGTGAGCGTCTGTTATAAAGCATACCAAACTTGAGCTTCGTCAGACTTTGATGGGTTATTACAGAAGCTGTTGCTTGGCAATATCAGCAGCAGCATCGGTGTCCCTAGAGAGCGCGCGAGAATAGAAGCACAGGATGCGCACGCACGCCCAACACACACACACACACGAGCGCAGCGCGAGTCGCGACCGTTCACATCTCACCAAACACCGCTGCCAATCGCTTTAAAGTTACACTCCGACAGCAGATAGGCATTTCATCGCGGGCTACGTTTCATTTACGTGCCATGGTTCAGTTACTAACTCTGCACTGAAATTTAAACCGTTGAATTCAGCCAGCACAAACGGAGCGCCTACAGCGGCACATTTGAGACATATGAAGATTGTTGAGGTAAGTGTTGCATGTGCTAACGGTTTTTTTCGTGTTTAGTCCTAGAGGAAATAGTAGAATTAGGTCCCCAGGCTAGACATTCGAGCTTCAGAGAGGTAATAAAGTGCATGTGTCCGAGTCTGGACCTCGGAGGAGAAGTGAGGAGACAGATTTTTTTTGTAAAGAAGTGGAAACGCAGTCAGTATCGTCAGTTTGGGTGGAAATTACCTGTCGTGTTTAATAACTGTAGGACAGTAACGTTAATGTTGCCCCATTCTATACGTTATATTTTTCAAGTGGAAATGATGAATGTCACTTTAATGAGTTGAACACGTCGGTTTTCAGAGCTGAACTTTGAAAGATTAATTGTCAGCAAATCAAATTAAATGATTTTTATTTATTGACCTTATTGATAGTTTGTCTAAATATGGTTTCAAAGGGGAGTAAATTAAATATGACTTAATTATGCAAAGAATGCAAAAAAGGGGCCAGTCATCATATTTTCATTTTTGATCTCATGAAATGAAAGTTAATGGTGACTGAGGCTGTCATTCTCCTTTACATCTCTACTGTATGTGATCCACAATAGAAAAAAAGTCATATAGTATGATGGAGTTTTCATTTTTTGGGTGAACTGTCCCTTTAAGGGCATTTAGTTCTTATTCCAACATGCATTTTAATTCACTGGAAGTTATTTTGGAAATAGAGCTTCAATTTTTTATTGCCCGTCACAGTTAGAAACCAGTGCCATGTGTGCTGTTCTGTCTCCCCAGCAGATGCCACATCCATCACTGTGATGTTCAGGATATAACTCACACCTTTTCAGAGGTGTGCTGCACTGTCTCATACAGATGGCTTTTGGGGGAGAAAGAGACGTTCTCCTTTTTCATTCTGTGTAGGACTCTGAAAGGGAAGATTTAAGAGATCTTCACTCTGATTCCTTTGAATTATTTCTCGGCAGGCTATAAATAGTATGGTGACATGCCCCTACCAGCTTCTAGTTAAGAAATGGATGTGCTCAGAGGACAAGACTTTCTAGCATGCGTTCTACTCGGTTTTCCAAATGACAATAATAAACACAGGACAGGAGTGGTTGATATCACAACAATTATTTGGCCAGTCAGTTTACATTTGCAGTGTCACAGATCATCCTGAAAGTCTTTCAAAAAAAATGTTAACTTAAAAATGTATAGAACCACTTTATTCTTATGTTAAACCGTGTATTATTTGAGCTGGTCATTTTATAATTTATTATTTGAGCATTTTAAATTAATGTTAACACATTTTTCTTTACGTCTAGTGGCTGTACTGTTGAAAGAGTAACGCATTGGCACCATTCACTTTCATTGCGGTCGATTGAGCTTAACCCAGAATATTCACTTTTTACATGGCACATCTACTGAATGTATGTCTCTTTTAACAATTTAAAAATCATTTTAAGTTTAATCTTTAATCTGTATCAACTATTCACCCAGTGAGTGAAATATGAATGTAAGAGCTCTTCTTTTCCCTCCCAAGGGGATCGATTTGATTGGCTGCCCAGTGCCCAACATTTGGCCATCATCGAATAATTTTGTCTCGTAACAATTCCGCCTGTATTTCACCCTGTCCTTTACGGACGGTTATTTTTACATTCGCTGCCATAGAAATTGCCTATATAATGGCCTCCTTAATTCTGTGGAAATAATACTTGTGGGACAACTCATGCATTTTTTAGCATTATACTAATGGATGTTTGCTGTTTGTGGAGGCCACAGAGAGCCGTAACATTTTAAAACAACCACTTAAGGACAGCAATCTGGTTTGGCTGTAGCCTACGCACGGTACGTTTAAGATGACGGGATCCTTGTCGTTTTTTATCATACATTGTAAATATGTTTGTGATGCATACTTTTTGAATTAGCACTCTCTTTTGCAGCTTAGTGTTGCAGGTCTCTAGTGTGCATTAGTGCTTTCAAAAGGGATTTAAAAAAAAGTCTTCGTTAACACGTTTTAATTAACCAAGCCAACCAGCTACCCATGAAGTATCGCAAACAGCATAATCAAATTAATAATGATGGAGAAATATAAAACTAATATTGATATACGGCGTAGGGAGACTGACTCAATTAGGCCTATGCCATTTGCAGTGCTTCATAGGAGTGGGCGGAGCTAATGAGACATTTTGCTTTTTTGTACTATTTGATTGGTGGAATTTTCTGTAAAGCATCATGGGTAATGTTGTTTTTCACCAGGAATTCCGCTGTTAAACATAATTATTTTAAAATGAAATAATGCGGACTGACGGCTTCAACAAAATCAAATACCATCAATTAAAAACCTCTTAGCTCACAGTAAGTCTGTCTTTAAAGGTTTATAAGTTATCGTTCAAAATCAATTTCCTCATGGAGAAAATGAATGTTTTTACTTCCGGAACCCGACTGTTACAATCTATTGAGGTGTAATATGTGCTTTAGTTGAGCCTGTGGACATGTAGATCAAACATAGTCTGGCATATATAGTATTTTAATCTGCTGTTGGGTTAGATTCAAAATCAGTATATAGTATAAAAGTATAAATCCCACGGCACACCACTATATAAAAATATAGGCTAACAAAATTGCACAAACATGCATTACTTCAAAATCATACAAAATACAAAAACTAGATATTATATACTCGCATTAAATGTGAAACTTGAGTTTGAGTCAGGTAGGACTACAATAAGTTCATAGTATGGCATTGTTGATGATGATAAAACAACAGATTTACATATCGTAGCTGTCGGGCGGAAACCTCCTATTTAATTAAACACTGTCGTCGAAGTTGGTATTGTGGCTTTATAGCTATGGTCAGACACTTGCACGTGTCATTATAATATTAACATTTTATGAAAATCAAGTTCAAATTGAGTAAGTCTACAAGGTTTTTGACCAGCAAATGACATGTTTTGTCTGTCACCGGAACATCCGGATCTGAGGCAGTACGTGCATCGCATTACGTTTTTATCAACGTACAAGATATCAAGTTTATAGTTTTCTTGCGCGCGGTACATTCTAAATGGAGGCGGGATAGAGTTATGAGGTTTGACTGACAGTTTGAGGAGCTAATGGTTTAGTCACAACCTCTTTTAAATGCTTTTTATTGGTTATATAATTGAATAATTTAAAAACACACACACTAACTCAAGTCTTGAGCTCTTCAGCCTCACACACCTCACACCCACACAGTATTCCTCTGTGAGGCTCATGACAGAGTCTGCTGTCTGAATGTCAAGGACAGAATCAGAAAGCTTCAAGAGAAGGTAAAAGACAAGTCCTCACTCTTTATGATTAGTCAGGCCCTGAGAGGATGAGGGTTTGACATTAAAAAGATCCACTCAATAAACTGTCGGACTGGAATATAGGCAGATGGGTGAACCAACTGCAGGGTAAAGCTATGAAGACTGGTGTGTCAGTGAATGTCTTCGATTTTTATTCTTTAATAATTAATCTCTAAACGCTTTCCATGAGTAGGGTATTCATTTTGGGGCTGCAATTCTTTAAAAAAAAGGTTTTCAACAAATTGTCAGTGACTACAGGTGCTTAGGTCCTTCAGAAAATTGATTGTTGACCAGGTCAAACTATTTATTTTATGAGCTTATTATATTTTCTATATAAGTTCTATATAAGAACATTGCAATTTTTGTTATATATCTATGCAATTTAAAACAATTTTTTAGCAAAATGCATTGCCATTTGGGTTAATGAATTTTCAGGTAATAGGCCAGTGTAATAAGGATCAAATCGAGGCAAGTTGTAGCGAGAACCCTAGTGCAGTATTTATTCAAAAATAACATACAACAAGATCAAAACATAAAATAAGGCATGAAACAAAACCGTGGACATAGACTTACACAACAGAGGTTACAGGAAACAATTGACCAAGACACATGGCAAACATGAGGGCTTAAATACACAGACTAATGACAAGACAAGGGACACCTGTGAACAATGAACAGACATTAACCAATGACAAGACATATGGCAGGATCACATGACAAACAGGGAATCACATGACAGACATGGTGGAACAAGACTTGAACAAACCAAAACGTGACAGCCAGAAAATGTGACCACAAAGTAAGCTGTTGCTAGCTTGTTATTTAAAATACATGTTTGTTTATTTTTTGCAATATGTTGGGTAATGTGTACGAAACAGTTTGTAGATTGAGATTTTTTACTTGTCTTATTGTCATGCTTTAAAATGGTAAAAATTATGTTACTTCTCAGGTGTCACAGTTAGGGAATAATATATTGGAATATGGATTATGTCAAAATTATGACATTTAAATTGTTAGATATAGTTAAGAAGGTCGAGAGATGGGACAGACCAAAATCCACTGAATCTGAAGAATCAAAAATACAACGAAGGTGTGCACATCCCACACACCCTTGGGCTCAGGTGGAGGACAACAAAATAATGATAATAGAAAAAGGAAAGGTGTCCACACTGAAAATACAGCTCAAAATAACTTATGCACGAAAACAGCTTGTTTTTCCTTCCACTCAAAAATGGGCATTTACAACATGGTATAATAAATGATCTGTGGGGTATTTTGAGCTGAAACTTTACAGACACATTCTGGGAACACGTATTCACACCTGCCTTGTTTGGTTCGATTGAATCGAACTCTAGTTCGTTTCCCCCCTTGGTGCGGACCTTTTGGGCAGGTGTGAATACAGCAATCGAACTCGGGTGCGGACCAAACAACCGAACCGAGACCCAGCTGAAGAGGTGGTGTCGGTACGCTTCCAAACGAACTCTGGTACGGTTCGTTTACGGTGTGAACATGAACCGACCCAATTGCAAGAAAGCACTGCGCCTTTGAGTTAACAGGCTTCTGTAGTCTGAGATTTTGGCATAATGGTTTTTGTTATGGTTGTTCAAGTGCGAAAGAGAATTCCATTCCGGCGCGCTGTCTGGCCACACGATACTGTTGCGCGTCTTTCTGCGCGTCGTGTGTGTGTATCATTGGAATGGAATGAATGAATGAGTGTGTGCATCAGGACATTCACATACAGAGCGTTCTCTTTAGTCTAATCGCGCATAGATGCAAAAAAAGCTTTTGCAGTTCATATAATGTAACGATAGTTAGCTACAAGGATGACGCTGCATTAAACTGGACAAACTTAACCCTCATGTGGTGTTCGGGTCAATTTGACCCGGAGAAGATTTTCTTTTTCCCGAAAATACTAGTTAATGTTATCGCTTTGGACTGAAACTTAGTGACTTTGTTCCCAAACGGTTTAACTAAATCTCAGTTTTTTTTTGAAAATTTTCTTATTTTTTTGTGGGAGTTTTGTTACCTTGTTACACTTGTGGTGTTCCCGGTCAAAAATGACCGGCCTATAAAAAATAGCTTATAAGTCACTCATTATACCATATTTTCACCCAATCTTGGATTCAATCTTTTTGTCAACTTCTTCTCTTTCAATTAGGACTGGTTTTATATTTCTGTTTGCATCTGATTAATCGGGGGCCTCATTTGTCTGAGAGTAGGCATCTCATTTTTTGAGTAAAAAACAAATAATTTATGAGTAAATTTGGAAATATGAAAAAAAAAATGAAAAAAAATGGCTACTGTTGATTACACTAGTCTACTTTTATGTTTCACCAGGAATTTTGTTTTGAAACTTTTGTTTTGTAAAAAATATGGCACATAGTCACACTTGTGGTGTTCCCGGTCAAAAATGACCGGCCTATAAAAAATAGCTTATAAATCACTCATTATACCATATTTTCACCCAATCTTGGATTCAATCTTTTTGTCAACTTGTTCTCTTTCAATTAGGACTGGTTTTATATTTCTGTTTGCATCTGATTAATCGTGGGCCTCATTTGTCTGAGAGTAGGCATCTCATTTTTTGAGTAAAAAAACAAATAATTTATGAGTAAATTTGGAAATATGAAAAGAAAATATGAAAAAAATGGCTACTGTTAATCACACTAGTCTACTCTAATGTTTCACAAGGAATTTTGTTTTGAAACTTTTGTTTTGTAAAAAATATGGCACATAGTCACACTTGTGGTGTTCCCGGTCAAAAATGACCGGCCTATAAAAAATAGTTTATAAATCACTCATAATACCATATTTTCACCCAATCTTGGATTCAATCTTTTTGTCAACTTGTTCTCTTTCAATTAGGACTGGTTTTATATTTCTGTTTGCATCTGATTAATCGTGGGCCTCATTTATCTGAGAGTAGGCATGGTCAAAAATGGTCACAATGGCCGACCATTGAAAGTGAATGGGAGAGACTGAAAATAACAGAACAATTTAGTTTTCAGGAGCATGTTCATTATTTTCATGTACACATATGAGCATGTGTGCTTGCAAACATCGAGCCCTTGGACCTGTGCATGTATCGATACATTTATACACACGCTACCCAGACACACACACGTTAAAACACACAAACTTTTTTGAGTATTACACACATTATTTTCCACAGAGAGAAATTTGATCCTACCCTAACCTGCATCTAGTATACATTTATCCATCTGACATTACCACACACACACACACACAAACTGGCCATGACTGCAGTGACCCGGCTTCAAAAGAATCTTTCTTTCATGGTCTTGTTTCATCACAGCTTTCAGACAAAATATTATGACATTTTGTTTTGGAACTGTGAGGTTCTCACACAGAACTAGACAATATTTACAAATATACATCATGTGATAGCACAGGCATATATAAAATGCCTCACAGCACCTTGCTTGTCATTCATTTGTGGCAGCACAATGGCAAAACAGCTCTCTGCACATGATGTTATTCATCAGATTTTTGACTCAGAAACTAGTGAGGAAGAGGACATGCAGGATGCATCTTGCAGTGAAGATGTTTCTGAAGAGGAAGGCCTTCAGAAGAAAACCTGCCTTGCCTCATAGGTGGGGATGAAGGCCAGGACAAAGTTCCATCTTTTGACCAGAATGAAACGGTAAACCTCAGCTGGGCCCTCATCACTGGAAGACTGCTCCTCATCAGTTGTTTCAAGCTCCGTAGCCGATTCAGTGGTGCCTTCCTCTTCAGAAACATCTTCACTGCAAGATGCATCCTGAATTTCCTCCTCCTCACTAGTTTCTGAGTCAAAAATCTGATCACGGCCTGTGTGTGTGTGTGTGTGTGTGTGTGTGTGTGTGTGTGTGTGTGTGTGTGTGTGTGGTAATGTCAGATGGATAAATGTATTATAGATGCAGGTTAGGGTAGGATCAAATTTCTCTCTGTGGAAAAGAATGTGTGTAATATTTAAAAAAGTTTGTGTGTTTTAACGTGTGTGTCTGGGTAGCGTGTGTATAAATGTATCGATACATGCACAGGTCCAAGGGCTCGATGTTTGCAAGCACACATGCTCATATGTGTACATGAAAATAATGAACATGCTCCTGAAAACTAAATTGTTCTGTTATTTTCAGTCTCTCCCATTCACTTTCAATGGTCGGCCATTGTGACCATTTTTGACCATGCCTACTCTCAGACAAATGAGGCCCACGATTAATCAGATGCAAACAGAAATATAAAACCAGTCCTAATTGAAAGAGAACAAGTTGACAAAAAGATTGAATCCAAGATTGGGTGAAAATATGGTATTATGAGTGATTTATAAACTATTTTTTATAGGCCGGTCATTTTTGACCGGGAACACCACAAGTGTGACTATGTGCCATATTTTTTACAAAACAAAAGTTTCAAAACAAAATTCCTTGTGAAACATTAGAGTAGACTAGTGTGATTAACAGTAGCCATTTTTTTCATATTTTCTTTTCATATTTCCAAATTTACTCATAAATTATTTGTTTTTTACTCAAAAAATGAGATGCCTACTCTCAGACAAATGAGGCCCCCGATTAATCAGATGCAAACAGAAATATAAAACCAGTCCTAATTGAAAGAGAACAAGTTGACAAAAAGATTGAATCCAAGATTGGGTGAAAATATGGTATAATGAGTGACTTATAAGCTATTTTTTATAGGCCGGTCATTTTTGACCGGGAACACCACAAGTGTGACTATGTGCCATATTTTTTACAAAACAAAAGTTTCAAAACAAAATTCCTGGTGAAACATTAGAGTAGACTAGTGTGATCAACAGTAGCCATTTTTTTTCTTTTTTTTTTTCATATTTCCAAATTTACTCATAAATGATTTGTTTTTTACTAAAAAAATGAGATGCCTACTCTCAGACAAATGAGGCCCCCGATTAATCAGATGCAAACAGAAATATAAAACCAGTCCTAATTGAAAGAGAACAAGTTGACAAAAAGATTGAATCCAAGATTGGGTGAAAATATGGTATAATGAGTGACTTATAAGCTATTTTTTATAGGCCGGTCATTTTTGACCGGGAACACCACAAGTGTGACTATGTGCCATATTTTTTACAAAACAAAAGTATCAAAACAAAATTCCTGGTGAAAATGTTAAGTTGACTAGTGTGATCAACAATACCAATTTTCTTCAGATTTTATTTAATATTTCCAAAATTATTCAAAAATTGTAAAAAAAATTACTCAAAAAATGAAATGCCTACTCTCAAATAAATGAGGCCTATGGTTATTCAGATGCAAATCAAAATATAAAACCAGTCCTAATTGAAAGAGAACATGTTGACAAAAAGATTGAATCCAAGATTGGGTGAAAATATGGTATAATGAGTGATTTATAAGGTTTTTTTTATGGCCCGGTCATTTTTGACCGGGAACACCACAGGTGTTATAGGGTTTTGAACACCACATGAGGGTTAAATCGCAAGCGTTAACATTGACAGCACTTGTTAGCAGTATATACAATAAGAATCTCATTATTTGAATGTGTGAATATAGCCCCTGTCTATGAATCAAAACTTTATACCTTATCCGTCTTCTGCGCAGTTTCTTCATATTGCGTTTGTACAGAATAACACAAAATTAGTAAAAGAACAAATATTGCAGTTCTAAATATCTCCATGCTGAGCCTTTTTTGCACTTCCTGATTTCCCTACTTGAGAATCCTTGTCCAATGAATGGACGGCGTTAGCACACGTGTGGTTTTGTTGACAAATTTTGGTTCACTTGCAAAAAGAGCAGTGTGAAAGCGAACCGTACCCAAAAAAAAAATAAAAAAATTATTTGGTCCGGACCAAAGCAAGTGAACTATCGGACTTTCCTGGTGTGAATACACCATCTTGTAAAAAGGGGAATAATACGTCCCCTTTAATTAGACACACTCTGAAAAACATGTGACATAATAAAAAAATAACAATACCTTTATTTTTTTAAAACTACATCTTCAATAATAACAGCATATGAAAAAATATATAAATCACTATAGGCTTAATATCAAAATCCTCATTCAGTCCTAATGATGACAAAGTATTTAAAGTATAAATCCAAAAACATTCCCTTTGTAACAATTTCTTCTCATAATCACCTCTTAAGGTTTTTTTATATATATTTTTTTAACATTTTACTATACCAATGTATTGCAAAGTAGACATTATGACCAACTTGTCTAAAATGTGACTCTACAGGGCTGTGGATATCTCCAGTCCTGATATTGCTACTGTGTGTTTGTTTACTGATACAAGTATGCAATGTTCTAGAAGGTTTCCCAAAATATGCAAGACCACAAGGAAACAGAATACGATAGATCATATGAGGAACAGGTAATAGTGCCACAGATCAAAATATTACGACCAACCAGTGTGTGGATGACTAAAATAATGTGTGTAAAAGAACTCTGTGCACATTTACCACACCTATAATTACCTTGAGGAAGAGTCGGAATGGCTAGTTTAATTACACTAAATTTATAACTAATAACTAAATTCAGATTAAACAAGCAAGGCACAGAGATTTAAATATTGTTATATTCTTCTTTAAAAATACCTGATAATTTAGGATCACTAAAAATAATATGGCAATGGCTATTTAAGACTTTACTTAACTCTGCACCTGCTGAATACTTAACAGTGCAAATAGGAGCGTTAATAAGTTGCTTTTTATTAACTTTACCTTACCCAAACTCACATCGCTTTGCCAATTAATTAAGTGACTGAAGATCAAGCATAATGTAATTTTTTTTTTTATATATATATATATATTGGCATGGCAACCAACATAAAGAGTAAATACAAAAACCTGCAGCAAAATGGACCAATGGATTAATCCGCAAAATGCACTCCCTTTGATCATTGAATTTTTTCTTCATTTGTAAAGTCATTTCGAGTCAGCTTTTCCTTTCTCAGGTTAGGGGTGTCGAAACTGATCTTAGACCAGCATGTACGGCAATATTCTTAGAAACACATCATGGTCAGGGGCCAGCGAGCTTTGGCCATCATTAAAGAGAAAGAAGGATGTGAAAAGTCTTGCTGGAACTTCTGTTTAAAGATCATCCTGAGTAAACATCTGTCTTTTGGAGAAGCGTGCCAATGCGTGCACAGTAATATTGTGTAATTTATTTCCCTCCGGGGCCAGAGCACCTCATGTGTGAGGGAGGTCAACATATGGTGCTGAGCTGTGTGTGTATCTGCGTGTGAGAGGCAAAGAACGCAAGCTGTTAAAACAGAGTCGGTATTACGTTGTGAGCAAGCAGAGAGTGTATTTCGTTGTGTATCGGATGAGTGGCCAGGCGTGTGTCCGCCCCAGTGAAGTGACTGATGTAATTTACACTGTCACAACATAAGGCCGGTCGCAGGATGACAGGGGAGAGAGGGAGAGCAAGGCACAGTGATGACTGACCTGTCAGCACTGATCATTTTTTGTGTCATGCAGGCAGTTCGGTAAGAGACGAGAACCTGTAGCGTCAGAAGAGGACCTGAGTTAGAGTTTCCTTGAGTGACGGTCATGTGAATCGACCGTGATTTGGCCAAGCAGGACATAGGACTGGATCAACATCAAAAAAACATTGTGACTATCAAATACCCTTAAATTCAGATGGATTCATTGGGGTGTAACCATATATCATTTCCCAATATATCGCAATACAAAAATGCGGCAATGTGTATCATGGATATGATAGTATATTTCCCTAAAATGAATGTTTAGACGTTTAATTTAGCATCAAATGTGGTAAACCCAGAAGGTCTCACATTTAAGCTTCCATTAATTATTAATAATACATTTAAAATAATTATTTAATAAAATACAATATTTAAAACTTTTTTAAATGTATGGGACAAGGTGCAAGCTTATGTGTTTAACATAATTCTCTATTTTTAAAATACAGAATCATGAATATTTTTATTCTGGTGTCGCCATTGCGCCTGGTGCATGTAGGAGAAGGACAAAGTCTAAGTCTATTCAAGTCCACCCCTGATGTAATACCAAATTTAGCATTTTAGCAATTAAAAAAAACGGAGAGTATTGTATTGTGAGATCAGTATTGTGTATCGAACCAAATATCTACCCCTAAATATCATCATATTGTTTCTAGGACCAACAAGAATGTGAAAATGTCCTGCTTGGAAAAATCACAGTAAGCATCATGGGTAGTAGAAGGATAAGAGGACCTGAGGGAGAGCAGTGCAAGACAGCAGCATCTGGAGACTTGCATGGGGCCGGTTACTATGGCAGTGAGTCTCTTAGGACGTCAGGGAAATAATACTCAGCAGGTTGCATCTTAGTCCAATTAGACGCCATACTTAATTTGATTCAAAAAGATTCTAAGTTTCTTTAAAACATCAGATGGAGTCTGAAAAATTGTATTTGTGAGATGCGAGGACATGAATGATTAAGTGAAATCATATTTGTTTATTAATGAATTGCAATTTATTTCCCAAAATGATATAAAAACAAACTTAAAATATAATAAAAATGATCAAATATATATATATTTTTTTTTAGATTGGAATACATGACATCACGTAATATTGAATGCTCAAGGTTCCCACATAATACATAATCTGTATGGGTGATTCACACCGCACAGCAACCTAATGACTGATGAAGATCATCTGTACCTCATGACAAGTCATTTTGTAATAAACAGATCACTCTAAATCCCAGTTTAACAATCACGTGCTGCAAGTAATTACTGATGGGTGACAGCTATGGATTATAAGATATAGCCTATAATGAGCTGTCTGCAAATACACTGCCAGTAATATATATGATATATGATTTTAGAGTAGAATAGATTTTAGAGACGAGATGAGAAAGAAATTCAGAAGATTTTACAGATTCATGCCCTTTTTACAGATTATTCAGTATATCCATGCAGAAAGCCGCTGATGGATGAGGGGTCTGTGTACACATAGGACCAGGTTTAACCTTCGTCTCCATCCTTCCTTTGATCCCCAAGTAATCACAGCCCTTCCTCCATCATGTTCTAGGAGCGCTTTACTTAATGAAAAAATGCTGTGATCTGTAAATGAAAAGGCTTTGGCGGGTCTCTAACCATTAATCCACGTAGGTTAATATCACACATGCCCAAGAATCAATATGGTTCTTTCCACTGCAACCGGAGAAAGATTGGACAAAAACTTTTTATTCAGGATTTTTTTTTTTTTTTTTTTTTTTACTGAATATATCATTATTATCAATGTTGAAGAATATACTGGTTCCCAACCTTCTTTTTCTTACTAACCCGACGTGCCATTAGCAAGGCTTATAATTAATCCTAATCAACTTAATTACTGAAACATATGCTCACGTTACATATGTAAAACATGCATGCCTTTTTTAAGAGTAGCTAAAGTGTAAGATACCTTTTGAGGCCACCCTTTTTATGTTCTATCATCCACACAAACATTTTTTTTAACTTAAAAAGTGACTCAAAGTGTTAAGCAATTAATTACAAAAAAAGTCACAAGATTAATTGTTGTTAAATAGAATTTGTATTAGTTTTTGTTATTTTTTATTTATTATATTATAAAAAAATAATAATAATACATTATAGTAGAAGTATTAATAATAATAATTATAAAAAATAATTTGTGACTAGGATAAAACTTTTATGGTCATCATAATATTCGAATATTTAATTATATATCAACATATATATATATATATATATATATATATATATAATAACAATCATAATTAAAATAATTAATAATTACTATTAATTTGTATGTGTTTATTAATTAATTATATATCTTAAGTTTTTTATGTAAGTATTGTATTAGAGTCGTAATTTCTTTTGTATAGGTTTAATACCCCCTGGTGTACGCACAGCGCTGGTTGGGAATCACTGTCCTAAAGCCCAGTATGATTGCAAAGCATGAGCCGTGAGTCATGCATGCCGCAGTATCATTTTTATTCAGTGTGAGAGAATCCCTATAATGAGACATCTTTCATTCTCTCCAGTAATACCTAAGGAAGTGGGCTGGAGAATATTTCAAGGATAAGCTATCTTCCCCTTTGATGTAACATATAGAAGATAAATGTGCAAGTGGGCATAAAAGCAGATTTTTTGATATACAAGTTAATAATGCAAAGACATAAAGATCAATTGATTTCTGTCTGTGCAGCGAGAGTGATTTATTTCACCATTTCAGTATGATTAGGGAGGAAAAGTTATCGTAAAATCAAGTCATTTGGGTAAGCATTCTGTGGAGCTTTTTCATTTACATTCACATTACATTTTATTTGAAAAGGGTGATTTTTAAGGGCCAATCATTGTAAAAATCTCTGATTCACCCTCTATTTTTTATCTGATCTGGTATTGCTATAATTCAGACTGTACATTTACTGTAACCTCACAGTTAACCCATAACCTAAATTGTCAGTAATCCATTAACCCAAAGGATTTGACATTATTGTGTCCTCCACAGCTTCCAGACGGCTTTAGAGACACTTTTTGGCGATCAATAAGGTTATTATATTGTAGGTTAGGATTGATTTTAATTACATACAGAGAAAAGTTATTTGACAATTTACAAGATTTCATTTTTTTTTTTTAGGTTATACACATCCCAATCCAGTTAAAATGCAGAGCCAGTTCTCAAAATAAAACTACCCATGCACAGAGAATCATCAGCATGCCATGTACTAAAATGATTTTACCTGGGAAAGGGAATTAATAACATCAAAAAAGCAAATGGGGATAAATGCTGTTTTTTTAATAAGATTACACTGAGATTATGTTGACAAATCAATGCAATGGTTTGCTATGTTTGAACGTGGTAAACTGGATCAATGGTTTTAATCATTTCTAATTTCAGAGTACTGATTCAACAGGGTAATAATTGCAAAAGTGATAATATTCAGAGCAATGATGAATGTGTTCGGCAAGGAAGGACATAGAGCGAAGTGGGGGAGAGACAGTGGGGAAGCTTATTGATTTGCGTATATGTCCTCCATCTGTCACCATAATGAATGTTAATATGACACTACACAAAATACAGCAGCTCAACAGATCACATGAACCAGTAGTTCAAGACTCAAGGCTGTTTTTAACTTAGCTTCACTACCAACTAAACTTTTGCAGAACTCATTTTACATCTAGTCCATCTACACAACTTCACGTCTTTTGTAATTAACAGCTGTCTAAACAAGTAAGACAAAATTGATTTAGTCTGTTTATGTAAATACAGAGATTTAATTTATCATGGGTAATTGAGCACATCTGGTCTTTTCGATCCTGTGATGTGGTTACAACTTCCAAATTTACAAATGTTGCAATCAAACATGATCGAAAAAAGCCTCTACAATGTACCTGACTGACTTACACAGTGTCATATGACTTCAGACTAGACTTTAAGACAGAACAATCAAAATAAACTATCTTTACACATGTTCCTGGTCTGCACATAATTTATCGGTGTACGTTACATTCCCCCCCACCCCTAAAAAAAAAATTCATAATCATAACCTGCTCTGCCCCTGAAAAGACTTCTTTTTGGCTCACATCACTAAGGCCAGAGGTTTTCAAAAAATTTTAATGCTATGGACACCCCAAAATGATCCCCTATATAGTTAGTTATGTATATTCATGTATAAAAACAAAATTTATTGTGTGAAAAAATATATTATAAATATTCATGAAATATAATTTGGAAAAATATGTAGTTTCTACTCGCAATGTATTTTTTTATATCCATCATCACTACTTTAAGATGTATAAACCTGAAAAGAAGCCTAAAATAATTGTATTAAACTCACGATTTCCGACCATTACAAGGCAGAATGAAACAATAAAAATTTTTTCATTTCAATTTATTTTATTTTATTTTTATTTTTGACCTTGGCCGTGTGGTAATAAGAATAAAACTTCCATAAAGTGACTTCTTAAAGTTATTTAGAGAATACTTTTATAATGATCCACCACCTAATTTCCATATTTCACAAGAATATTAAAGTTTGACTAATTGGCAAGTACAACAGTTGGATAAGATTTTGCTTAATAGAAGTAATAATTCTTTGCCATTTTGGCCCGGGTTTGAATTCTAAGTATAACCACAAGTGAATGTCAAAAGTAAGATCTTAAATGACAGGGTAGCATCTGGTGAGAGAGCTGCTTTCATTAGCAGAAGATCCTCTGGCTCTACTGAGGAGAACAGCTCTAGATTACCTCCACAGGTTTCCTTGTGCTTCTCAAGACCTTTTTAAATCCCACTATCATACAGGTCAGGGATCAGCAATATCCTGGGACTGGGGTAATGGGGGAAGTGGTCCAATTCAGGGAAAAGCAATCAAGCCCAGATAAAAGGAAAGGGGGCGTCGATGAAGGAGCAGGTGCATGGGCTGTTTTTTTTACTCAAAGCTGTTGTTAAAGAAATCTAACCCCATCACCTCAGCTGTGATTGCCTGCAAAGATGCGACTGTACACATCAAGCTGCAATTTTGGTGTTTTGATGTGGGAAGATGATAAGGCCGGTTTCCATCTGGCAAAGGTTTGATGTTCGGTTTTACAGTAGAAAATGCAGCACTTACATTTAAGTGCTGAGTGGAAAATGCTTTCAAGCAAATGAAAATGACTTTGCAAAGCAAATGAAGCCACATTCACAGTGCGTGCTACACATAATTTCTGTAATTGCTGGGCTTTGATTTATTTTGATGACACCTGACCAGTTAAAATTGAGATTTTTTTTTTCTCCATCTCAGAGTTCTGGACTTTCTGAACTTTATGCGATAAATAAAATGATAATTGTTAGCTAATTTTAATGATTTTTTTTCAAAAATTTGATTTTGTGGTCAACTCTCTTACCAAGTGATTTTAATTCTTTAATTTTGTGACACCCAATAAGTCATCATTTGGACTCTTTCTACAGCATGGCGGGAATATCATTCTAATATTTAGTGCTCAAGAAACATTTCTTTAATCAATTGATCTATAAAACATTATTATCAATGTTGAAAACAGTTGTGCTGCTTAATATTTTTGTGGAAACTGTTACTGAAATAGGCCTAACCTTCAGTTATTGTCTGAAGGTTAAGCACTTCCTTCCACTGACTATTTGTTGAGAAAGAGTTCCAGGTGCTATTTTGTAGCTTGTTTGTGGAAAAGTGCCATTTAATGTGGAATTAATATTATTATGCACAGTCCTATTAATAATGTTAAAAGCAAATTAATTCAGTCTATTAATTCAGTAATCAGTTTATGACTTCCTCCTCAGTGCTCCAGATTTGTTTGGTGTTAAGCTCCACAAAGCACAGTGTATGATGAATGTTTGTAATAAGAATTTATGTTTGTGTGGGTCGTGTGAGTCAGGTTGTCTAATCTCACAGTGTGTAGAAGATACACATGGAACAGGCAGGGCAAGATGTTTTGTGTAGGCTTCAGGTCCCTATAGGCTCAGCACATGATTCCTTGCGCTGCTCTCACCTGCTGAGAACAGCAAACCTGGCACACACTCCACAAACAACTGTGCCTCCCTTTCTCTCTTTCTTATTCTCTGTCTTGCATCTCCTCTTGTGGGAAATGGGACCTTGCAGTCAGCAGAATATTCATCAGATAAATCTGCGAAAACACAACACGCTAAATATAAATTGTAGCGTGAGATACAACAGAAATAAACATTCACAAATGCAAACGCCCCATTGTCCACTCCTTTTCAATTTGTAACTTACTTAAACTAATAAAAGTTTTCAACATTTCCCAACAGCAGGTTTAACTTGATTTTTTTTTTTTTTTCATAAAAAAAAAGAAGAGTGCTGCTTGCGAATTAAAAAAATGGCTAAGGATGTTCTGGGTGGTTGCTAGGGTGTCCTAGGTTGTTGTTAGTTGCTTAAGGGTGTATTCACACCTGCCTTGTTTGGTTTGATTGAATCGAACTCTAGTTCGTTTCCCCCCTTGGTGCGGACCTTTTGGGCAGGTGTGAATACAGCAATCGAACTCGGGTGCGGACCAAACAAACGAACCGAGACCCAGCTGAAGAGGTGGTCTCGGTACGGTTCCAAACGAACTCTGGTACGGTTCGTTTACGGTGTGAACATGAACCGACCCAATTGCAAGAAAGCACTGCGCCTTTGAGTTAAAAGGCTTCCGTAGTCGGAGATTTTGGCATAATGGTTTGTGTTATTGTTGTTGAAGTGCGAAAGAGAATTCCATTCCGGCGCGCTGTCTGGCCACACGATACTGTTGCGCGTCTTTCTGCGCGTCGTGTGTGCGTCATTGGAATGGAATGAATGAATGAGTGTGTGCATCAGGACATTCACATACAGCGCGTTCTCTTTAGTCTAATCGTGCATAGATGCAAAAAAAAGCTTTTGCAGTTCATATAATAGTTACAAGGATGACGCTGCGTTAAACTGGACAAACTTAAATTGCAAGCGTTAACATTGACAGCACTTGTTAGCAGTATATACAATAAGAATCTCATTATTTGAATGTGTGAACATAGCCCCTCTCTATGAATGAAAACTTTATACCTTATCCGTCTTCTGCGCAGTTTCTTCATATTGCGTTCGTACAGAATAACACAAAATTAGTAAAATAACAAATATTGCAGTACGAAATATCTCCATGCTGAGCCTTTTTTGCACTTCCTGATTTCCCTACTTGAGAATCCTTGTCCAATGAATGGACGACCTTAGCACACGTGTGGTTTTGTTTACACATTTTGGTTCACTTGCAAAAAGAGCAGTGTGAAAGCGAACCGTACCAAAAAAAAAAAAAAAAAAAAATTATTTGGTCCGGACCAGAGCAAGTGAACTATCGGACTTTCCTGGTGTGAATGGAACTCTAAACAATTCTAATTCCAGACTCTACAACCACTAGCTTGTCTTGCAGAAGTAAAGCGTCACGACGGCCTTGGTTGCTAAGGCACTGTTGAAGTGTTTTTTCTCTGTGTGTGTGTGTGTGTAGGTCCCACCACCAGGGCCGTGCGTCACAGGCCGTGATGTGGGTAGAGTGTAGGGTGCTGGAGGCCGTCTGTGGAGGCAGAAGGAGGTCCCTACTCTCGATGGTCATGAGAATCCCCTGCTCCTTCTGGTTCCTGCTGCTGTTAGGCGCTGGAGGTCTTCTTCTGCTACATCTACAGGACCTCACTGAGACACTCCAGCAACAAAACCAAGGTCTGTCTAACATGTGTCTCAGTCTTTTATGCAGTCTTGTTATTTCATTTTTTTTAAAGAAAGTGTTCGCACTGTTAAAATGTTTTGCCTGGTTGTCTAAATACGTGCTTCATGTGATAGCATCAAAATTATGTATTTTTATTCAAGAAATATTATTTATTATGACTAAATACGACTCACAAAGTGCATGGATTGGATCAACAGAGATATCCTGCAACACTTGGATGGAAACAACAGATGGAAAACATCTTTATTATAATTTAAAAGTAACCAACATATTTTTTAAACATATATCAAATACATCAAATAAAAAAGTAGATTGTATACAATCTACTACACGTCTTCTGTTGTCTGATTGATACAGTGGTTTATAGTGGTTTATCCACCTTCAGGTTGTGGTTCACGTGTCTTTTTGCTATGAATTCTTTACAGATTTTAAACACAAGAACAACTTTTATTGTTAGTAATATAATATTTTAGATGCGTGGTGTAGGCAGGACGCGAAGACGAAGATAAAAGTGAACAGAGTTTATTGACAGAAAGATAACAACACCAAACTGAACTAAAGCATTAACGAGAAACACAGGCATAAATATATACTAAGTGAAAACAAAGATGATTGGATTAACACAGGTGATACAAACGAGGTAACTGATGGGTAACCATAGAAACAAACTAGAACGCAATGAGTAACCTAGGAGACAAGAAACAAGTGGCGGGAAACTGAGAACAAAGGAGACGTGACTGAAGGTAAACAAACTAAGAGTCCATGAGGGTGAAACTAAGAATAATCGTGACAAACACTTACTAGACTGAAGTAACTTATCCATATATCACTTTTTAGAAAAATCACCTATGATAGGCTTTTGAGGACCATTTATTTGTTCATTTCTGAATCATTTTTGTATTTCCTTGCATTATATATTTTGCCACCACAATGAAAACTACAGAGCTTTGACCATAAAACTAAGCATTTAAATACACTGGTCTACAGCCAAAATGCTTCTGTAATAAATGTAGTCAAACTTTACTAATTCTGGTTCACTGAGAACAAAAATTATGCTTAAAATTGCTGATATGCTATCGAGTCAGTATTACGACCCATGATTTGGGAATGGCGGAGAATAAGTGAGTTATAAAGGGAGGGGATCTCAATTTAAACCAGAAATGACTAAAATACATCTTTGACTGGATCTATGAATAAATCTATAACTGAGTTTGGAAAGTACTTGCTTTTAAGGCAAAACAATGAATAATGCAATGCAATCTGAAGCTGGTATTGCGTCATACAGTACATGATATGAATTGTATCATTGTTCCTAGAAGTCATGGATGATCCAACCGTAACAAAGCTTACATCACTCTGCTGAACAAATTGCCCTATATCAGCTCTAGAAATCATACAGCAGGGGTGCAAAACTCAATTCCTGGAGGGCCACCACCGCCCTGCAGAGTTTAGTTCCAGCCCTGCTCAGACACACACACTGTACCTGTAGTTTTTAAATTAGCCTGAAGGACATGATGAGCTGGATCAGGTGTGTTTAATTAGGGTTAAAGCTGTTTGCCCTCCAGGAACGGAGTTTTGCACCCCTGTCATACAGCGTTGTGCTCTCTCTTATTAGTCAGTGTTCGATTTTGCAAAGGGACAGATGTGTGTTTGCCAAAGAGAGCAGAGATGCCTCGTAGTTGTGTAAACTGCAGATAACTTCAAATGGAGTAAATTGAGCCCATGAATGAATACAAGAGACAAGCCAAGAAGCGCCCAGTAGACACTGATTAGGATTAAACCATGTACATAATAGTTTTTTGCCTTTTGTTTCATAATAAATTAGATTTATATAACCATTTTGCTTATTTTTAAAGTGTTACATAAACAGGAAAGGTGACAGGTACTATCTACACATTATACATAGACCTAAATATCTTGTTGTTTTAATTGATACATATTTTAATTCAGCACATCAAAATGCATAATAAATAGCACATTTTAATGTTTGATTAACAAAGTTCGGGAGAAGCACGTTCAGATAATTAACCTTATTAACATGAGAGGAGCAGAACACACAGAATCAAACACACAGCCACCACTTGTACAAGAACAGACAAAGGAACAGACAGAGGGGCCGTTTACCGACATCGTTTTCAAATAAAAAATAATTTTATTCATCAACTTACAGTTTCATCAACATTCATTTTATTCATAAAATGCATCAACTAAAATCCGTTCATTTAGACGACAACTGCGTTTCGGTGGCCTGAAACCGCAAACTTATGAAAACGGGTTTTAAAGTGCAAGTTTTTTAAAAAAACACCCTTTATCATCTCTGTGTAAACTACAACAACGCGAATCTGTTTAGATCTTTTTTCTAAGCCTTTGTGTTCAAAGGTTTTGACATTTTCTTAAAGGGGTGATGAACTGAGAAATCAAATTTTCCTTGACCTTTTGACATCTAAGAGGTCATCATATTATAAGAATATCCTGTAAGTTTCAGAACTGAAAACGTCCTTGTTAGTCCAATAAAAGCTTTTATTGACACCAGGCTCAGCAAACGACTCGTTTTTCAAAGTGGGGAACTATGACGACAAAGAGGATAAAACACCACCCCCGCAGAAGAAGATCGACACCTACTTCAACACGGCCGGTTTAGCCCCGCCCACCGATTCGCGCATTACACAAAACTCATTATAATATGCAAAACTGTTATCCACTCACAGCAGTGGGCGTTTACTTCCAAGTCTTCAATGCGAGACGCCCATAAAAACCGAGCGTTTTTGAGCAAGGCTCAAAACTAGGGTAGAAAATAGCCTATTACTTATTCATTTTGATGTTTTTGAATGTAAAAACCAAGCGAACGTCATAAGTTGACCTCAGACAACAATATAAAAAATTGTAAAAAGCCAGTTCATGACCCCTTTAAAGGAAGTAAAAAGGGACTTTATATCAGAGGAGAACAAAGTAATAATACAGTATTATCAAGATTTACATCCTTAGAATGAAAATCGGACAAAAAAATATTATAAATTGTCATTTGTGTCTATAGGCATGTGCGTTCGGCTCTAGTGCACCGTAGTAAAAGAATGCGTATGTGCGCAGGCACGTAGTCTTTACACAGTGATCGCCAACTACTTGTCTGGTATGCATAATAGCGTTTTTATATATATCTACATCAGAACAAACCTGCATACAGTACCAGTAATTATTTATTGAATTTCGCAGCTCCAGTAAAACAACCAGAGGACTCATCTGGCAAGGTGATGTCCCAGCATACAGTACAGTTGCCCTCTCCAAGAGCTAACGCTGTGTTTGATTACTGCCATTTTCCGGTTTATTTGAAGTGCTAGCATGCGGTGAAGTGGGCTTTAAAACTCACTGTGTCTTCCCTGCAGAGCCATCAAAGCAGCTAATATTGTCTGTTTCCATCTCGCGACACGGGAAATTGTTAGCTGAGCACAGAAGCTCATGAGGACGATATTGTACTGATTGTGAGATACGCAGGGGAGATATTGCAATGTTATCTCTCGGAAATGTGGGTCAATGAAAAAACTCTACAGAAAGTCTTAAAGGAAATTTGCCTGTCAACCTCACTGCTGTTTGTTGATGCCGTATTTAACATTTCATTTTAAATCAATTGGGTTTACTGAGAAATGTTTTTAAACGCATTTATGGCTAGGCATGCATTTTTGTTTATTGTGTTAACTCCCTCAGAGACATTGTCAAGTTCAGTTTTAATAGAAATAATCTTAATACAAATAAAACAGACTTTTTACACACTTTTACAGTAACCTTTTCATGTAAGTTGTCATTCCTGTCAGATCACAGAGACAGAATTCAGTGGCTTCCTCAGTAATTGAACATTTACATGAGCCTAGAGCTTAAATGCTTGACAAGACACAAACAATAGATATGTGGAACTTCTCTAAATGCATTACATTTGAGACCTTTTCAAAAAAAAGTAGGGCTCTTTGGCGCATTAGAATCTAATTAGGGAATGACTAACCTGAGATGATTGAATCTTACGTTACTATTGACTAAGGGATTGTGTAAGCAGTCATTGGTGGGGAAGCTAAATAACAGTTCAATAGTGCCCTGAAAAGGGAGTCTATTCAGTTTCATCTCTCCTTTGCTGATTGATCTGTCTCTCCATACCCTCTGATCCAACCCGCCCAGTCAATGACAGCTGTCTCTGTGGACCCTGAATCATTGGCAGGGAGGCTGCGGTTCAAACTAAGTTTTGGCTCAGAGGTATTTCAAACTGTTGAGGGCTTGTGGGGTTTTTCAATTTTAGAAAAGAAGAAAATAGTTTTGTTTTTTAATATTGCTACTAAACTTTGCTGCAGTCATTAAAATTTTAATTAGGGTTCACAGGATACTTGGCAAAAAAAAAAAAAATATCCAAAATTTCCTAAATTAAATTATTCACTAAAGCCAAGTAAATTATTTAAATATTGTTAAAGTTAGTATAGCTTCTTTTTTTTTATGTGAGATTATAAGAGAAACATTTTACATTTAGTTCAAAAGTATTTGTGTACATCTTTTCCCCCCCAGAAAACCATTCAAAAGTGTCTTTTTATTTCTTACAGTTAAAATACATTTTGTAATTATTGTATTTCTCAAATTGTCAGTAGACTTCCTGGACTCCAGTTTGAAAATTCCTAGTTCATGCAATCTGTCTTCAGTTTAAAGGGTTAGTTCTCCCAAAAATGACATTTCTATCATGAATTACTCACCCTCATGTCGTTCCAAACCTGTAATATCTTCATTCATCTTCGGATCAAGATATTTTTGATGAAATCTGAGAGCTTTCTGACCCCTCATAGACTGCAACGTTATTACCAATTTCAAGGGCCAGAAAGGTAGAAAAGACATCGTTGAAATAGTCCATGCGACTACAGTGGTTTAACTTTAATGTTATGAAGCGACGAGAATATATTTTGTGGGCAAAAAAACAACAACAAAAATAACGAAGGGAAGAAATTGTTAAATAAAGTCATTATTTTTGTTTTTTTTGCACATACTCGTCGCTTCATAACATTAAGGTTGAACCACTGTAGTCCCATGGACTATTTCATTTTATATTTTAAGTTTTGGGTGAACTAACCCTTTAATTTAAATTTAACTGTAGTCAAAACTAGACTTTTGACTAATTTTGATGATTGGACTAATAAGAACCAAGGGGTCAAGATATGGCAAATAATCATGACCCCATTAGTCCCTTCTGGTCCTTTAGATGCCGTTTAGATACACTATCTGGACCCAATGAGCATGTTTCGTCATTGACGACCATTCAAAAGAGGACTGGGAGGGCTCTAGTCTGTGACTATAATAACTATATGACTCTCCAGTCCTGTATAATACTATCATATTTCAGAGAAGTTACAGTCAATGGTTATCTATAATCTTCACTGTAATACATGAGCAATGATACGTTACACAATAATTTCAGGAATGAGTCTTGGTGATAAACTTGTGGGGATTTTTGAGTGTCTGTATGAATGTGGGCCAACAGGATTCAAAAGAAATATGACGAGCCCTGGAGAGGGCATATCTCTGTTCATTAAGACTGATTCCTTGTGCATGAAAGAGAATGAATCACATAAGAATTCAGCCTTAACTATCCAATTGCAGCTGTGGATGTTTCCACAATTGTCTAATTTGATGTTTTCCTAAAAATATGCAGTTCTTGCAATAACTTTGCTGATATGTTTAACAAGGCGAAGAGAAATTAAAATGCACCAAGTGTTTTCTTACATTGACAGGAACATGGTGGAAGTAAACTGACATTTCCTAAACCCAGACAGTTAATGCTGTGTTTAAAAAAGTAAAGTCTAGACCTTTTAGCCCTTTTTACAATTATCTCAGTGATGGACATTCCATTATGAGGTAATTAGTACAGAATTACAGTGATACTGATGCAAAGAGCCTAAGTAAGAGTTCTCAGCTGCCAAAAAAAGGATGTGATCAGTCACAGGTCAGTCAATTGTATTGCTTTCAGACGGTCTATTGCAGTCAATGGGATTATAAAGAACTACATCATAGCACATGCATTTCCTACCGTTCCCCTGCCTAATTTGATTGCCATTGAGCTCACTTTGCACACCACTTAAACAAGATCAATACTCGTTTACAGCCCTGCTAGATTTACAAGGCAATTTGGAGCAATTATTCAAGTCAATTTTAACCCCACCTCTGCAGAACATTAACAAACTCGACTTTCCATTTAGGATATCATTATTGTCAATAATTTGATGAGTGCTTAACCCCTCTGACCCATCAGCGACTGCCTGAAGTGTATCATAAGCGAATCCCTAATATTTTTTTAAAACAATTCACAGCAGTCTAGCAGTAAGTGTGTTGTACTGTGTATTGCATATAGATAAGAATACCATTTCCATTTATTTGTATTTGTTGTATAAGTTTGAGGTACTTACCTTATATTAGCCAGTACTTTCTAGGTAAGTACACTGTAAGTACACGTAAGTACTGTACTGTAAAAGGAAGCGTTACCGTTTTTTTTGTATCTGTCACTTGTAAATAGTAAAAAAAAAGAAAGAATTACTTTTATCAAAGCTGCAGTCCGTAGCTTTTTTTGGGGTTAAAAATGATCCAAAATACATACTTGAGAAAATACATAACCAAAACACGGTTTTGCGTGATATGATAAGCGATTTTTAGATCAGTGCGATTTACTGCTATGTCAGAACCAGAACAAAAGTGGATGTTACTTACTTGTTCAGATGACATTTTCCGGTGAAAATTATTATGTTGGTCATACTTCCAAAAAGAATAATCTGTGATTGTGAATGACAGTATCCACACCAGCGCGGCGACTGACCGCGGCACACTCTCCTCAAACATTGTGTTCATCCGCGCTGTGCTGTGCCGAGGCACAACCTACGTAAAGTTGATAATTCCGCGAATAACTGCAATTGCAGATTTCGAACAGAGATGGCGACAAAGAGGAAAAACTGCGGACTGCAGCTTTAAACAAGGGTGCATTACATGGATAAAAAGAGAGAGTAAATGTTAATGCCATAATGTTAAAAAAAATCTATTTTAAATAAATGCTGTTCTTTGGAACTTCCTATTCATCAAATAATCCTGAAAAAAATGTATCATGATTTCCTCAAATATATTAAGCAGCACAACTGTTTTCAACATTGATAATAATAAGAATTGTGCCAAAGTTTATATAAATATACATATATGTAAGTATGTATATAACAAGTAAGTAACAAGCAATATTGCTTGTTAACTTGTACTTGTATGCGTTGTTTGATTGCCCTCATGTAGTTCCAAACCTTTATCTTAAACTTTTACCTTTATCTTTCTTTGCTCTTTGGAACACAAAAGGAGATGTAATGCTGTATTCAAGTCCTCCAACTTACAAATTTGGAAACAATTATGACAGGATGTGGTTTTAAGTTATTGACACTTGCTAAATTCACTTAGTTTCTGATTCTTTAATTGATATGCCTCAGCTCAGGAGGTCTGGATTCTAAGAAGAGTTTCTTACTGAAAAAACAGTCCTTTCATAACATTCATTCCATCCATTCATAACTTGGCAATATCTAAGGCAACATAACGTCATACAGGTCCGAAACAACAGGTGGGTTAGCAAATTATGATATAATTTTCATTTTTGGGTGAACTATACCTTTCAGCCAAGATGAAACTGTCAGACATATCATGTGACATGATAGCATTTTCCTATTTTCTACTTCAGATGTGTGAGGCTGTAGATTAAAATCTTTCCCCGAGGTTCAAAACTCAGAGAGGTGAGAGGTGTGTGAAAATCTCCAGCATCCGGGATCAACACGCAAACATGTCTCTGCATGGGAAGTCTCGCCGGAGTGTCTTAGTTTAATTAGAGTTCACGCAGAGTGGACCACTCCGCAGTCTGGATTCAGAGGAGCCCGCAGCCTGAGAATATGAATATACTTGCATTAGGCTCCTATGGTGCTCTGAAGCAACTGTCTTTCAGGTCTTCCCATGGCTCACATTCTCAAAACATTAGATTATGTCTAGATAAACCTGATTAAGAGATTCTAAATCCAATTATATGTGTGCATTTTTAAAATAATCCTTTTAAAAGATCATGGGAAAAATTGTGTTCTGATTAGAATAGAACATGCTGCAATTGATACCAGTCCAAAATAAACACTTGCCAAGCTCCCAAATGTGAGTAAAAAAAAAAAAAAAAAAAAACATCAGATAACTTTGTTTCTCGAATTGTAAGACTTTCTCATTAGTGGAAAATTCGGTGATTTAGGAAGTAACCTGTGCTGTTCTTCACTAATATGTAAGAAAGATATATCATTTTTTTTTAATAAAAATAAATATTTCTTTAGAATTTTTTTATTTTTCTTTATTTTTAAATTGCTAAGTCTAATTGTCATAATATCTAATATATAATGTTTTTTTTTTAAATACTGGAGCTACAAATCCCATTGTCAAAAGGACAAAATATATTTTACATATAATTTTTTTTTAAATATTACATTAGATAAAATATGAAATAGTTCATATACAATTTGAAATTATGTGATATTACATTTAGAATATCACAGTTATAAATATAATATACAGTATATCTATATTTTAAATTCCCTCACAGTTGCCACAGATGTGGACAATTGTAAGTTTTTGACTCTCATAAGGTGGGGGTCTTTGAGGGACAAATAGTCCAAAGCCAAGCTACCTGCATCTGTCTCCAAACAAAATAATTTTGTTTCATTTCACAAACTGCTGACAAACAATACTTTCAGTGGCTCAGAAGGTCAAGCACCTTTTTACAAGTGGATCTGAAATGTGTAAATGGGCTGTTTTTATTTATTTTCAACAAAATACCTGCAATCTCAAGGCGTCATAAAAACAGCTCAATTCATCTCTCCTACATTCGCATGTCCTTTTAACCCTAAGAAAAGACAATGAGGAAAAAATGAGAAAAAAGAACTAACAGAGTGGAAAAGGAAGCAAAGAAAGACTGTTAATAGTTGTGTGAAGCGTTCTATCAAGCCCACTCAAAGCAGTGGGCATGGAGGTCGTCACATTTGAAAGATGTTTTCAGTGTAGAATATACGCAGCTCATTAACATTCAATCATACTGCTCGTTACGTTTGTTTAGGCATATGACACAAAGGTCAATTAGTATCGCATTTATTGTGCAATTATGGTTCTTGCCGGTTGGTAATTTTTAAAAGTGCACATATTGTGCATGTTGGCCATTTTTACGTGACACCTATATATATAACAATGTAAGCTAGGGGTGATATTCTATTTATATAGCACTGAATTAATGGAGGTGAATTACCAGGTGGCTTTGATTAAGGCCATATGCTTTTACCCAGCCTCATTCGTCACCTTGCTTCATGCATAAATTGCAGTGTTAAATCAAATGGGTTCAATACACTACTTCATGCGGCAAAAAATGCAATTTCAATGTGTTTATTTATAGAAATCCTGATATTCGACCCCCTCCGATGGCCCTGTGTGAGTGCCGTGCTGTGTAGGTGCAGCGGTTTGTGGTTGGTATTTATAGATGAAAGACGACAGAGAGACTCTCGCGCTTTGTATCGGCCGGGCATGACTTGTGGTATCTGAACACAAGGCTATTGCATTCCTTTGAGAGGGGGCAAAACTTTCTCGGCCACTAGTATTTGATCCCTGTTCAAACACACAGTTGCTGCTGTGCAGTCGCACCCTGTGCAGGGCTCTCTGAAAGCAGAGTCTTGACACAATTAGGCCACTGGCTGCTGTCCATACAGCAGGTGTTTCCTTAATTAAGATGAGAAATGAGGGAGTACACACCATACGCATGTCATTATCCGGCTTTATGACTTTATCTGGATTTGAGTTATTTTTATTAGACTAGCCATGATGAAGTGGCTTCACAAATTATTATTTTGTCAAATTGCACAGTTGGGTGTGTGTGTATACTGGATATATATTGATAATAATATAAATAATGTGATATAACATATATATATATATATATATATATATATATATATATATATATATATGTATGTATATTGATAATAATAAGAAATGTTTCTTGCAGCAAATCCGCATATTAGAATAATTTTTGAAGGATCATGTTGTTACTCCTGTTTGTTATCTTGGCGGCATATCTCGCCATAAGGGGGCACTGTTGTGGGGGTGTGGTGAGTAGCACCTTTCTTCGGTTGGCGAAGAAGAGTAACTTGTTTTGGGGGTTGTTCCTCGGTGTACATGAGTGACGGAATAAAAAGAAATGTGTTTCAACTAAACGTGGAGTTATCTTACGAACTAACATTGGTAGCAGAGGATGGCTGCTAACTACAGGGTTCCACCAACGTTTGAAGAAGGAAAACCCTACGAAAGCTGGAAGAATGAAGTCAACATTTGGACCAGAGTTACCGATTTGAAAAAAAAAAAACAAGCTCTTGCCGTCGCCCTGGCGCTATCAGGAAGGGCGCGGGATACGGCGATGGAAATTCCGGTAGATGATCTAAATGAAGACACTGGAATGACCACCTTGTTAGCGAAAGTGGATGCTTTGTTCCTTAAAGAGGAAAAGGACAGGATCTACGATGCTTACTCAGATTTCGACCGGATTATGAAAGAAGCGAACGTGTCCATGACGGACTATATTATTGATTTTGAACAGCGCTATTCTCGGATGAAAAAGTACAACATGGAGCTACCCGACGCAGTTCTAGCTTTTAAGCTTTTGGATACTGCGTGTTTGGATGCGACGGATAGGCAGTTGGCTCTAACTGCATGCACTGACTTAACTTATGCCTCGATGAAGTCCGCTCTGAAGAGAATATTTGGCGGAAAAACGAGCGCGGCAGCACAAAGTATTAGCCAGGAGTCCGTGTTTGTGACAGAGCAGCGACGGCAAAAAAGTAAGTCCTGGCAGCAAAGCGCTCATCAGAAAACTCCACAGCCCGGTACTAACCCGCTAGATAAGTACGGACGGCGATCGAAATGTGCAGTGTGCCAAAGTACATATCACTGGGTCAAAGATTGTCCACATAAAGGTGAGAGTGTTAAGATTACAGAAGATAAAACTGACATGGAAGAGTGTAATATTACTCTGTACACCAAAGAATCACCGACAGATGCAGAAATATTCATGACCGAATGTTTTGGCTCAGCAACAATAGACACTGCTTGTACTAGGACAGTCTGTGGACAAGAGTGGCTTGACAACTACAGTACTGTGTTACAGAAGAAAAGTGTAAAGATGATGAAAGAAACAGAAAGTCACAGGCCTTTCAAGTTTGGAGATGGAAAAGTAGTTTACTCAGGAAAAAGAGTCAAAATTCCTGCAAAGATTGGCAACATGAAGTGTAATATTGAAACAGAAGTGGTACCTGTAAACATCCCCCTGCTTTTGAGTAAGACATCATTAAAAAGGGCAGGGACCGTTCTGAATATGGAAAATGACAGCGCAGTAATGTTCAACCAGCCGGTCAAACTAGACTTTACAAGCTCTGGACATTATTGTGTGAACATTGTGGACAATGAAAATAAAAATCCTGCTCACTCTGATCAGATATTAACAGTTGAAGATGAAATATTGTCAATCACAGACAAGATGAACACAAGTGAGAAGATGAAAGTTTTGGAAAAGCTTCATAAACAGTTCGGGCATGCCTCTGCAGACAAACTACAAAGACTGATGAATAATTCTGGCAACAAGGACGCAGAATGCCCCAGCCTGTTGCAAAAGATCATAAATCAATGTGAAGCGTGTCAGAAATATTGTAGAACCAAACCAAAACCTGCTGTCGGATTACCACTGGCATCTACGTATAATGAAACAGTTGCTCTAGATTTGCACGAGCTTGAGCCAGGGGTCTGGTACCTACACATTATTGACCAGTTTACTCGTTTTAGTGCTGGTAGTGTCCTCACCACCAAGAGGGCTTCTGAAATTGTCAAGCGTTTTATCCACGATTGGATCAGTGTACATGGCCCACCGCAAAAGCTATTCAGTGACAATGGTGGCGAGTTTAATAATGAAGAAGTGAGAGACATGGCCGAGAACTTTAATATTGAAGTTAAGACAACACCTGCCTACAGCCCCTGGAGCAATGGGCTGTTGGAGCGCCATAATCAAACCTTAACTGAGATCATAATGAAAGTGAAAGCTAGTACTGAATGTGACTGGAGCACTGCAATGGACTGGGCCTTGATGGCAAAGAACTGTATGCAAAGTGTCCATGGGTACAGTCCACATCAGCTGGTGTTCGGGCAGAATCCTAATCTGCCCTCAGTGTTAATAGACAAAGCACCGGCTCTAGAGGGGACTACCAAGAGTGAATGGGTTGCTAAGCACATTTCAGCCCTGCATGCTGCAAGAAAGGCTTTTACAGAAGCTGAATGTTCGGAGGATACGGAGAGCTCTAAAGAAACAGTTACGGCCCACTGACGAGCGATACGAACCTGGAGATAAGGTTTATTACAAACGAGTGGACTGTCCAGAATGGAAAGGGCCTGGAGTGGTCATCGGACAGGACAGTGCAGTTGTTTTTGTCAGACATGGAGGCACCTGTGTCAGAGTGCACCAACTGAGGTTAAGAAAAGTTACTCATGAAAATGAAGAGCCTCAGATTGTCTCTGAGGAGAATAACCAAGGACAACGTACAGTGGACATCATTGAAGAAGAGAAAAATGTAGAAAACGCAGAGAATGATCCTTTACCTGCTGTTGAAAATGCAGAAGCAGAGAGATCAGACATTGGAAACATTAACATAAAGACTGGACAAATTGTGACATTTAGAAACCAAGCAAGTGGTGTTTCACAAACAGCGAAGGTGCTAGGACGTGCTGGAAAAGCCAAGGGAAAATATAAGAACTGGTATAACTTGGAGCTACTTGAGCCTGCGGAGGTAGCTGGTAACAGTGAATCAGCAGATCTGTCACAATTAGAGGATCTTCGTGTCCAGAAAGAGGTTCCAAATTCGGATACACATGAGGATGTTTTTGTGACGAAGGATGTGTCTTTTGATGAAGCAAAAGAAAAGGAAATACAAAATTGGAGACAGAACGAGGTGTTTGAAGAAGTTGAAGACAAAGGACAAAAGTGCGTCTCCACTCGATGGGTGTGCACTTTGAAAGAGACTGAAAATGGATTAGTTCCCAAAGCAAGACTTGTTGCACGAGGATTTGAGGAGCTACAAGTTTCTGAGCTGCAAAAGGACTCGCCGACTTGTGCCTCAGAGTCACTGAGACTTCTAGTGGCAGTGTTATGTCAAAGACAATGGGAACTTCACTCAATGGACATAAAATCTGCCTTCCTACAAGGCATGGAGCTGTCCAGAGACATTTTTATCAAACCACCACTGGAGGCCAATGGCTCAGGGACACTTTGGAAACTAAGAATATGTGTGTATGGTTTAGCTGATGCCTCATTGTATTGGTATAACAGAGTTAAAAGCATTATGACTGAAGCAGGAGGTATTGTGTCTAAGGTTGACCCTGCAGTTTTCTACTGGCTTGATGAGGATGCGAAGGTAACTGGTGTACTTGCTTGTCACGTTGATGATTTCATATGGGGAGGTTCACAGCTGTTTTCAGAGAGTGTCATACCTTACCTTAGATCAAAGTTCAATGTAGGTCGTGAAGCTCACAATAACTTTTTCTATGTGGGTGTGGATTTTGTGACTTTGGGCAAGAAGGTACAAATACACCAAATGACATACATTCAGCACCTACAGCCCATACATATCACGCCTTCACGAGCAGTCAAAGATAGGTCAACTTCTGTGGGTTGCGAGACAGAGCAGGCCTGATGTCATGTTTGATGCAAGTAATTTGGCATCTTGTCTCAAACAAGCTACAGTAAAGAACATTAATGAAGCTAACAGGGTAGTCTGTAAACTCAAGACCAAGTCAGTTCAGTTGAACTTTCAACAGCTTGGGAAAGACAGTAACTTAAAGATGGTTACATTCACTGATGCATCATTTGCAAATCTTTCAGATGGGGGTACTCAAGGTGGGTACTTCATCGTTTTGATGGGTGAAAATGGGCAGTTTTCTCCTATTTCATGGCAATCTAAGAGAATTAAGAGAGTTGTCAGAAGCACTCTTGCAGGTGAAACGCTTGCTATGTCTGAGGGGATTGATAATGCCATTTTTTTGTCAACTCTGTTTTCTGAACTGAATGCTGGTTGTACTGTTTCTCCTGTACCCATAATCTGTGTCACCGATAATTTCTCTCTTGTTGATGCACTGAAGTCTACTAAGTTTGTTGCTGAGAAAAGACTGCGTTTGGAAATCAGTTCGATAAAAGAACTGATCCAAACTAAGAGGGTTGATCAAGTGTTATGGTCTGAAACAAAAGATCAACTTGCAGACTGTCTTACAAAAAAGGGAGCTTCCTCAACCTCACTTCTTAAGGCTCTCTATGAAGGATGCTGGACTGTTAAGTGAACTCAAGCATGAGTTCCCCCTTCCCTTACTAATAACCTTTTGTTATTTTGTTGTTCATATTTAATACACCATGACAGGTTAGCTGGTCGTTTTTTTGTTGTTGTTTTTTTTTTTAAAGAGAGGGAGATTGTTACTCCTGTTTGTTATCTTGGCGGCATATCTCGCCATAAGGGGGCACTGTTGTGGGGGTGT
The DNA here is from genome assembly GCF_029890125.1 of Rhinichthys klamathensis goyatoka. Taxonomy (NCBI): domain Eukaryota; kingdom Metazoa; phylum Chordata; class Actinopteri; order Cypriniformes; family Leuciscidae; genus Rhinichthys; species Rhinichthys klamathensis. Next base: position 1,422,874 of record NW_026606828.1, read on the forward strand.
GGTGAGTAGCACCTTTCTTCGGTTGGCGAAGAAGAGTAACTTGTGTTGGGGGTTGTTCCTCGGTGCACATGAGTGACGGAATAAAAAGAAATGTTTCAACTAAACGTGGAGTTATCTTACGAACTAACACATGTGACACTGAAGACTGGAGTAATAATGTTGAAAATTCAGCTTGCCATCACAGGAATACATTTAAAAATAAATAAATTGTAATAATATTTCACAATATTACTCTTTTACTATATTTTTAATCAAATAAAAGTAGCACTGGTGGGCATAAGAGACTACTGCACATCCCCACACATTCCTATAAATAAATCAATAAACAAGAAGTTATTAATTTATGTCTTATATTTTAGGCTCAATATTGCAAGTTAATTTGTCTGTTTTTGCTTAGTCAACAAAAATAATTCCAAACAAAACCACTGTCATTGCACATCTCCGCAACACTTTAGTGATCTTTCCTTATTGAATATAGCAGTGTTTTTTTAAGTTATTGAGAAAACTATTCAATGACTCACTCACAAAATTTGTATCATTCTTGAACGAATCAGTTTTTTTTAACAAATTATTCAAATTAACGATTCAATATCACTCATAAAGACAGTCATTTGTTTTGTTCCGGAATGAATCAACATTTTTGAATGAATCAATTGAGCTAATATTTAATTTACTCACTCATAAGGACAGTCACTTGTTTCTTTTCTAAATGAATAACCATTTTTTGAACAAATCGGCTAGTGAATGATTCATTGATTCACTTATATGACTGTCAAGATGTAACTGCAGAAAGAATTAGTGGAAAATCCCCACCATTAGTGCAGAGACTAGTGTGAAATGAAAAAGTATTAAATTAATTACTACTATTAAAATGACTGTTTCTGTAATAATAATAACAAGACAGCAGACAAAACAACAGGGTAGGTAGATGACAGTGGTACAGAAAAAAAAAAAAAAAAAAAAAAAAAAGTACAACTTAGGAGTTATGACATTCAGAAAATAAGTGAGTTTTGAGCATGGATTTGAATTCAGAAATAGTGTTAATAGAACAGAGTGATCGGGGGAGAGAGTTCCACATTTTGGGCGCTACAACACTGAATGATCTGCCCCCCATCGAAACAAGGCGATGCCGAGGGACGACGAGAGGGCTAGAGTCTGAGGATCGTAGAGAGCGGGTCGGGGTGTAGGGGTGAAGCAGATTACAGAGATAGGGGGGAGCCAAGCCGTGCAGAGATTTAAAAGTGAGAAGGAGAATTTTGAATTTAATACGGTAAGCCACAGGAAGCCAATGAAGATCATGCAAAATTGGAGTGATATGTGCAGAACGCTTGGTGTGGGTGAGTATTCTGGCAGCAGAGTTTTGAATGTATTGCAATTTGGAAATGGAGCTAGCAGATAGGCCAATGAAAAGTGCATTGCAGTAATCGAGACGTGATGTGACAAATGCATGGATGACAGTTTCAGCGTCTGAGATACTGATGAAGGGACGGAGCTGAGCGATGCGGCATAGATGAAAGAATGCTGTTTTAGTGATAGATTTAATGTGAGAATGGAAAGATAGAGAGGAGTCAAAGATTACACCAAGATTTTTAACAGTACTAGATGGTTTGATATGAGAGCCAGCAAACTCACAGGTGAAGTTAGTAGGAATTTTGTTAGTGAGTGACGGAGGTCCAGTAAAAATAATCTCTGTGAGTGTCACCAAGTAAGAATATAAATGCATGTGGGTATTTATCACATTAAAGACATGCTTTTGATAGAAATGACTATCTGGCAGTGTAATTTTGAGCTTAGAGCTTCTACATTATGATTTTGCCTAAATTAACTCGCGGCTATCCTCCCAGGCCTGAAATCTGCTGATGCTGTACAAGTGCACCTCAGGCATGTGGATGAAGCATTTATTCATAGTAGGAGAAGCTTCAGGCTTCTATATTAGAGACTAGCTGCATTGCATGTAAATATCAATGTCAGGTAATGAACAAAACACCTGTGTTGACAGTATCTCCTCTTGCTATAACTTTCCCATAAGCTTCACCGGACAAAATAAAGGCCATTGCACACTGAAGTCCGAAAATATTGCATGCGTTTTTCATATTCGTGATTCGGTGGCTCTGAATTGTCAAAACACCATTCAAACTCCATTCAAACTGCTTGCTACGGATGCGAAAAACGCAGAAAATCGAACCCGATCCGATTTTTTTTTATGACGGACGAAAGTTTCGGAGGCAGTGTGCAAGAGTGAATGACTTAACGTAAGGTGGAATTTTTTTTTTTTACGTGCGAAAATTTCGGATGCGAATTTCGGACTCAGTGTGCATGGCATTAACACTCTCTGCAAGGCTTTGATTCAATCAAGCCTCCAGCCGTGAAGCAATAGGGTTGTCTACCATAAACTGATTATGTGTTCATTTAAAATGCACCATTAAAACAACAGGTTATTTCAAGTGATGCCAAAATGAACACAAAGACATTATTCAGAATGAATGAGCTACATATTTTAAAGGAATCATCATCACAAAAATTAAAATGTATTCACTCTCATGTCGTTCCAAACTGTTATGACTTTCTTTCTTCAGTAGAACACACAAGGAGGAATTTGCCAGTCGTTTTTTCCCCATGCAATTACAATGAACATGGACCAAAGCTTTCAAGCTTCAAACAGAATGCACCATAAAAGTATCATAAAATTAGTCCGTACAGGAGATTTGTGTGAGAAACAGACTGAAATGTATGTCTTTTTCTCACACAGAGCTATCATTTTCATTTCTGAGTAAAGAAATCCTTTAATGAAAGTTCACCCGTACGGTTCAGCGGGTTAACAGGGTCAGCGAGATGATAATGGACAGGAGGAAGCCGGCTCAGGTGTAAGTCTTTTATCTGATCTGTCTTGAGGATTGTGCATCATCAGAACAGAAAGCATCGCTCAACACATAGTTCAGGCAGAGTTCAGGGGCACGGGCGTTTTTCTCCCAGTGATGGCCTCGGTGTGAACTGAAATTGGCTCTTTGATCTTTGAATTCAGCAGAAGGCAGCACAAGTAGGATCAAACATGTATTCATTTTGTTGAACATATGTTTCAAGGTTTTTATACTTTTATGGACATGCTGTCATATACACTAACAAATGTGTGGCACTGTTGTGCAAATTTTGTTTGAGGTATTTCAGTGCAAAAACCTGCGCCTTATTGACTAAACACTTACAACCCAGTTCAACCAGATGCTATTTGTGCTTAAAACAGTTTTAAATTAAGTCATTGTCAGGCTATGTTTACATTAATCTGGATACATTTGAAAACCTGTCCACACTAGCGTTTAAGCGTTTACCAAAAGTTGCTCATCCACATTGAAACATCTGAAAATGCTTAAATCACCGTACTGCGCATGCGTAAAACACACTAAACGTTCACAAGATGATGCCGAGAGAGCAGATGTAATAAAGTTCTCACTCTATTCTTCTGGCACGATCATTTTTTAGCAAAATATCCCACTACTCAGTGTTGCGTCCAGGTGGCACTCAAAATCGCACGGTCTAAAACGCAACTGTCATCATGTTTTACCGCAGGACATACATTTTTCAAATTTATCCACCTGGGAGAGCGTTTTCAAAAAGCTGTCTTTATTGACAAAAACTTTATTGTCTCAATGGACGGAAGGCCAAAATGGAGAGAAAAAGATGAGTTTTCAAATGAAAATGTATTAGTGTGGACAAGGTCTCATTCTTCTCAGCGCAAACACATCAATTTATTATTATTATTATTATTATTATTAGAACAAACTCCAAACTCTTATTATAAACACTAGCAAGTCTATTCTTATCTTGTTCAAAAACATTAAAATGATATGTAATAAATGTGATAACAACAATAATAACTACTATTATTTTATTTGTTTATAGTAAATAGGTATGTTATTGCTGAAAAGAAAGGCAATTCTACTTTCTTTAGTGAATCGGTGCTAAAACAACATGCAATAATGAGCAAAATTGGTAAATTTCCCCTGTAAGTGCTGTCAATGTACGATCTTTGGCTTTTTGTCACCGACAACTCTTTGAAAATTCAACATGTATTCTAAATGTGTGAAATCCTGTCATATTGTCCCCTACCGTTAATTAATTTGTAGCATGCAGACTCGCTTAAGACTCAGCAGCCAGAAATAAATGTCAGCTAAATGTCATATTTTAAATTACTGTGGATAAATGGATCCAGCAGAAGAGTGTTGCAGTCAATGATTTCACTAATTAAATTGAAGAAGAAAAAAAGACATGGATGCTCTTATTTGATGGCAAACACGTGACCATCACATATTTTCCCCCCACATCATTATCATGTTTTAAAGACTGTAATCTTTCAAATAAGATGCTATACTTTCAAATATTCAGGACAATTTGGTGTCATTTCTCACTGACTAATGGTAGTTACTCTGATTAGTTGAAAGCAGCATCCCCTCGCTTCACTTGTCTTGTCTCACTAAATGAAGGGAAAGTATTTTGAGAAGAAAGAAAAGATTTTTTGAAGATGCCTCTGTCTTTTCCACTTTAAACTCTTAAAATAGCTTTGAAAGGTCATGATTTATTTGTTTTAATGCCGATTCATTAGAGCTATAAAGCAATGGCCTGGATAGAATTTCATTGTTAGCCCAGCTAGAATATCAGTTCAAATGCTGTTGAAAGACTCTAAATGTGATATATATATCAACCTTTTAATCTATAATCATGTCATTTAATGTCAGATATGCATTACAGTAAAAAGATGAATTAAGCAGTCTCCAAAAGACGAGACCCTTTGTCTCCGTAAAAAGTACAACATGAAACTGAGTACCATGTCTTTTAGTTTTTTTTTAAGAAAAAAAGCCTACTGTGTATGCTGTACTTTTTAACTGCAAATATAATTTTAATTGGTATTTTATTATCACGTTGTTCAGTAAAAAAAATATAGAATTATCCTCAAAACAAAAACATATACTTGTAAACTTGTACTTGTGCATAATATTGCTTGACTAGGCTTGTTTTCAGAGAAGTTTGGGGTTAGCAAGTTTTTTAAAGAAATTAATACTTTTATTCAGGAAGAACACATTAAAATGTATCAAACGTGACAGTAAAGACATATAATGTTACAAAAGATTTTTATTTGAAATAAATGCTGTTCATTTGAACTCTGTATTAGCAATATTTCCACAAAAATATTAAGCAGCTCAACCGTTTTCCACTTAATTAGCCATAATTTTTGATAATTTTGTTTCTTGCGCAGCAAATCAGCATATTTAGAATTATTTCTGAAGGATCATGTGACACTGGAGTAATGATGCTGAAAATTCAGCTTTGCATCACAGGACTAAATGACAATTTAAAATATAATATAATAGAAGGCAGTTCTTTTAAATTGTGATAATATTTCACAATATTACTGTTTTACTGTATTTTTGTTCAAATAAATCTAAAAATAAGGTTAAGCTAAGGAAACATTTATTAAACAGGCTGCTGTATTGCAGGTGTAGAGTTTCATACAGTGTATGCGCAGTCATTTTGTATCTGTCTTTGCTCGTCCATCTGCATTGGTGCGTATATGTGTGTGTTTGTGTTTGTCTCTGCACGTCTGACTCTGTCCCCATGTTCATCTCCCTACGAGAAGTTTGTGCACTGAGGCTGTTTACAGATTCCTAGCAGACGGTGGTGTGATGTACAGCAATGAGGCGTCGCCGGGTAAAATTGATAAATGGATATGGGTGGGTGACCATAATGGCAACAGTAAGAAATTGGATACTTGGCATTTCCAGATTTAATTTACTGTAGGCCCAGTGTTAGAGTGGTATGCCACAACACACTTTCTCATGACAAGCACCTAATTATTTTCACCCATCCAAGTGTAGACCCCGTTTCAACCATGGCTAGGAAAACAGCTGCCCAACATTGAAGCTGGAGATTGCTGGGATAGATGAATATCACTGCTTTATTTAGACGAGAGAGGTGAACACATAATTACACTTTTGATGTAACTGCCCATATGTTGTAAATGTTCTGTCAGTCTAAATTATAGACCTTTTATTTTTAAATGAGTTTTTTTTTGTTACTTCTAATTACTGTATGATATCAAATTTAGAATATAGAATACATAAATATGTAATAATGTGATGTAACAATGGTGTTCTTTGCTTGTGCTGCTGCTATTATATGCATGATTCGTCCTTTCGGTCCCCTTGAGTCCAGCGGATGTGCTCAGCCTTCCTCCATCCTCTTTTCTCTCTATCCCTTTACTGGGAATTCATTGTCGCTTGTTCCCTTAGGATGTCTAATCCTTGTGTGGGCAGCATGTGCTCAGAATTTCTGCAGATCTGCTCAAGGCCTCTGGGTAACAGAAGCGACAGTCAGAGGTCAAGCCATTTCTGAAATCTGTGGCCTCCCCATTTCATTTCCAATCAGAGTGACCAGTGTGTCAGTTCACCAAAAGTCAGCTTCAGATGACTTCATCCTTATCCAATATTACGTGACAACATCCACTTTAAAAACGAATCACAATTTACACTTCTAATGATGCAGAAAATAATAATCGCATAACTTCATTATAACCCGGCAGATGATCGGCTGCTGGGGTTGAATGAATAATGACAAGTCTTTTTTTAAGGAAATAAAAAAAAATCTCTTGAGTTGGTGCTAAACAACAGAATAATTTAAAACTTGGATAATATTAAATAATTATTGAATAAATGTGAATATCATTTTGTGTTCTGTAGTGTGCCTACAATGCTTGAAAAAGTATCTGCCCCGTCTGAATTTCTGAAATGGTCTCAATTATGCAAAAGGTGTGAACAGGATACTGCACAGTATGTTATAACTTTCTTTAAAAAATGAATGAAGGAGTGTGTCATTGTTGTGGCTTTTGTTCATGACGCATCACTTTTATTTATTTATAGGTTTTGTCTGAAGGTCTGACAACATTCAGTGTAAAAATAGGCAAAAATACAGAAAATCAGATGGGGGGAAAGCACAACTGTATCATTTTGAAACCTAGGCCTATATCAAACTGTCATATACTGTTCACAACATCTAGTGTAACGTGTATTGAACTATGCATATGTGTTGTAAAATGACTAGGATCATTGATGGCCCTGACACCGTGTCCTAACCAGACGCGATGCGATACGATTCCAGTGACAAATAATTTGTCTGTCCCATAGACTGTAAAAAATAGGTCTAAACCCACAGCCAATCAGAACAGCGCGTGGGCGGGCTCTCGGGGCAAGTGCACCCCACCACAGAGTAAACTTGACGGCACTCACAAGAAAATAGACAAGTAGGCTATCAAATGCACAAATATTACAGAATTTAAACATTATTTAAATGCACAGGCCACTGAGTTACTAAAACAATCTTTGTCAAAGAATACACTTGTTTGTTCACAGTGAACGCTCATGTTTCCATTTGTTTAATTTCAAGATCTGAGGTAAATTATCCATTGTTGCTTTTATGACTACAAAGCTGGGAGCACTAAATGATGTTCAGTCACATTACACGCTTTTTACATTAAATAAAGCACATAAACAGTACCTGAGATTATGCCACACTTTGTGTCTGTTGTTCCAGTCGCAGAAAAATAGAAAACCGTTTCTGAAATAGAATCGTCGCGTGTCGCCGTCGCGGCTGGTTAGGACAAAAACTCTGATTAACATGGAAAAGATACCTTTTATCTCGTGTCGCTGGGTCACGTGTAGTTAGGACATGGTGTAACATTACTGAATAAACCATAAACAATTTTTACTAAATTCATAAACTCACACTCCACGCTGAAGGCCAAGTACACACACGCACATATGGCGGGGGTGTTTTATGAGACTGATGTCTGATTTATGAAGAGTGCGTCAGTGAGGACAACAGTAGGCAGATCATTAGTGTTAGATTACGACTTGATCTCTCTCACTTTTCTGTAACACTCATGATGTTTGACAACCAGCGCCTTTCATATTTCATATATTTTAATATATCTGAAGACGCAGTTTATTCCCAATTATTACCTTTCCATCTATGATTTATTTTGTATTCCCAGAATAGGCTCAGTGATCAGACAGATAGATCACTGGAGTGTTTTACCACAGAAATGAGAAATACAATTGTTTTTGTACAGCTTGCTTTTTGGCCTCGATCACCCCTTACCGCTGCACATTTTGATGATTAGGAAGGATGTTTAGGCAGACATATTTTCAGGCTTGCAGTTAGTACAAAACATATCACGAGGGCTTCTAAATGATAAAGATACATAAAGTGTTTGCTAAAACCAAATGATATATGACCGGTCAGCAGTTGCTAGCCGTGTAGTCAGCAAAGTTCTGCTTAAATGCACAGATTGAATTACGCCCCACTGAATAGGTTTGTTACAGCTGAACTAAAGGCTTAATTTATGGCATAAAGATTTCATTCTAATGCATTTCTTCCCAGTGACTATTCTTTTTTTGTGTGCCATAATCTAATACCCCATTTGCATCAGTCTTGTAAGGTTTTAATTAACTGTAAAAGCCGGAAATGAAAGAGCACCCGATAAGCACCCAAGTTGGACTGACCTTACACTGAACCAGGTTGTGATGCTGATTCAGTCTTCTATAATAAAAAAAGGGAAAAAAGGCAAATGTAAAAATAATAATATTAGGGCTGCCAGTTGATTAAAAATGAAATGCTGATTAGTTAGTAAAATTGATCGCATATGTTAAAATTTGCTGATTAAAGACCCCCAGGTGGAGATATTTTCAGACATTACATTAAAAAAGATATTGTAAAAATCATAAATATAACAAAATATATTGTTTGTTTAATTTTGATATTGTTTTGCAGTCCACAGCAATACATTTTGCAATGTATAATTTTTAATGCCCTGTACTCTTTCTTAATTATCTCAAATTAACATGTTAAAGGGATAGTTCACCCAAAAATGAAAATTAAGTCAGTAATTACTCACCCCTTTATGTTGTTCCAACCCCGTAAGACTTTCGCTCATCTTCGGAACACAAATGAAGATATTTTTGATTAAATTTGAGAGCTGGATCACTCCTCCATAGGCTTCCTAAGGGAGTGAAACTTGACGGCCCAGAAAGTCATTGAAGAAAATGTTTAAATATTCCATGTGACTACAGTGGCTCAACTATAAGTTTATCAAGCGACGAGAATACTTTTTGTGCGGAAAAACAAACAAAAATAACGACTTTATTCGACCATTCCTTTTCTTCCTTGTGGGCCTGAGACGAGAGTTCAAGAGATTTCCACGACGCATGCGTGAGAACTGAACAAGAAGTAGTAGAAGAAGAACGTCCTCTTCTCAGTTCTCGCGCATGCGTCGTGGAAATCTCTTGAACTCTCGTCTCAGGCCCACAAGGAAGAAAAGGAATAGTCGAATAAAGTCGTTATTTTTGGGGGTTTTCCGCACAAAAAGTATTCTCGTCGCTTGATAAACTTATAGTTGAGCCACTGTAGTCACTTGGACTATTTAAACATTTTCTTCAATGACTTTCTGGGCCATCAAGTTTCACTCCCTTAGTGCCTATGTAGCAGTGATCCAGCTCTCAAATTTAATAAAAAATATCTTCATTTGTGTTCCGAAGATGAACGAAGGTCTTACGGGGTTGGAACAACATGAAGGTGAGTAATTAATGACTTAATTTTCATTTTTGGGTGAACTATCCCTTTAAAGGCTAAATGTAGAATTCAGAAACCCGTGTTATTAGCGACACCGGTGGCCGTTAAGTGAACTGCAGCCAGCAACTTTCTGCTCATGCTCGCACTCTTGCACACGTAACGTACCAAAAACATGATTCAAGGTCCCGATATACTCACAGCGAAGTCCTTTTTTGTTCTTCACTTATAAAAAAAGTTAGAAATATCTTTGTAGCGGTGTGTTGAATGAACATCCTGATGCCATCCGTGCTGAGAGCGACGGAAGATGAGTATGTAAATATGTGCTGCACACTTTCCTCAATATCAAAATTTCTGTCATGACCACTCTCGGACAGATTGGCATGGTAATGGATATGGCAATGTTAATGTATTTGGTCTTTGTGGAATAGGTCTGCTATACGCTGCTGATGCTGTACATTCATAGACATGCTGCTGCTGCACATGGAACATACATGAAATAACTCCCGTAGCAAAAAAAAGCATGTACAGAAGGGTTCTTTCGACATTATCCTGAACATTGTAAGCATTCGTTTTATGTGTCATTGAACGGAAAAGAGACTCTCAGGAGCACGCGTAACCGTCACATCCTTTGGATTTTCCGGCAAAAATGTCCTTCACATAAAAATCATGCCACAGGCTTGTATAGACAACCTATGAAGTCGTGGAGGGTAGCGTTAAGGTTTCCCAAAAAAGTGTTCAAAGGACAGTAACAGATATTGTTGTTTGTTTTTCAGACAACTGTGCTTGACAGGAGATTCTTCATGTCTGCATTATTTAGGTCTTATGTTTTGGGAAACCAGGAACTTTAAACCCTTGATATTCAGCATGCTGTGATTCACAGCATACATTCTCTGCAGACCTGCAACACAATAATCCTTGTGTCTCTGCATGCAGCAATATCCTGTGCAATATCATTACGAGAGAGAGAGAGGGAAGTTGCTTAAAATTTCATTTTACTGGTATGACATTTTTGTTGGAAGGCAAAGGTTTTTGCCTTTAATATAGAATAGCTTTGCTATGCAGCAGCCCAGATTTCACTGTTTCCTTACGAAGCGCCTCAAGGTCAGAGGAAACAAGACCCTTTCTGAGCCATAGAAATGTTCAATCCTTTCACCTTGGGAAAGAGTAGTCTTCAGACTCGTCTTATTTGTGGCGCAATGTGGATTTCAATCATGGAATAATCCATTTTCATTACTTATTAAAATTGATCCATGCAAACAAAAGGTGGTGCGGATATGTCATCCTCTGGGAACAATTGTAGCTCTCAAGCCTCATAAAATCAAAATCTAGGGCTTAAATGTGGAGGTTGATGTGTATTGGATTTTAAAGGATGCAGATGAAAAAGTAATCATTGTTCAGTTGCTTCAGTTGATGAATCAAATAATGTGGGAGAACCATTAAATAAATCATCATCCTTCATCCCACTCAAAAAAAATATTTTGCTGCTTCTTCAATTTAACTAAAATAAAAACAAACAAATGCATCCAACAAATTAATAGTTCATTCAGTTTACTTAATCCACTTAAGGTCCCAACAGAAACATATTAAGTAAACTTTAAATTTACAATTAGCATAATTAAACCAATACAACTATATTATATTATACTGAATATATATTTTATTTTATTTATTTATTTATTTTTGCTGAAGCCTAAATTCTACATTTGTGTTATTTGGTGCATTCCTCCTACAGCACCACCATATATCTTGTTTTGTAAGGGTGGATTTGTTTTGCAGACATATCTTGGTCTGGGTCATGGTCTGGATGTCTTGGAGGTTTGGACTCCAGCAGAATTCATGTTGTGTTTCAGTGTGCGGACTGGCTCCTCCTTTGTGTGACTCCACCGTGAATTATACATGCTGTATGTGTTCTGGATGCAGATAACAAAAAAGGAAGTCGCCAAGAGAATGTATACAATAGAAAATGAGGGGAAAGCAGTTTTATATCTTGTGGCCTCATTAGTGTAACCGAAATAAAAATTGGGTATTTTATAGGAGAAGTGATAAGTGGAAGGATATGGTCTATAACATACAGCTGTTTGTAAACAGATTTGAGTGTAAATAATGCACAGCCTGGTTTATAAAATATTTCCGTGAGTGAGTTTCTCACAGTAGTCAACCTATGGGAAGAAACAAAAGGCCAAAAAGTCAGGAAAGGTCATGAGAAGGGCTGAAGGTGAAGAAACAGTGTTTCTCAATAAGTTCAATCATAAACCACAGTTCCTTGTCAGTTTCTTTTTGTGTCATATTTTTGAGGTTTTCAGAATGTTTTGGATCTGGTCTTATTTTTTTATCTGGCTTCCTTGTAGCTTTCTAAGAAATATAGCTCACCTAAAAATTCTGCTCCAATGATGCTCTCAACCTGATCATATCATAGAAGTGGTGCATATGACTTGTGTGCTGTATTTCAAGTCTTCTGATATGTGATAGATGTGATAGGTTAGTGTGAGGAACAGACCAAACATTTGTCAAATAATAGCAAGAAAACTCATCTTATTATTGAGCTGTCCTCACAGACTACATGCAATAATATACAGTGCGATTAAACATAATTTGAATGAATTATTCAAAAATAGTTGATTTAGTTAAATTGATGTTGTTATTCCTTAAAATTTTTTCAAAGTTTATCCCTGCATGCAAAGCAGAATTCTCAGCATCATTACTCCAGTCTTCAGTGTCACGTGATCCTTCAGAAATCATTCTAATATGTTGATTTGCTGCTCAAGAAACATTTCTTTTTATTATCAATGTTGAAAACAGTTGAGCTGCTTAATGTCTGTGGAAAATGTGATTTGATGAATGTTTATTTGGTTTGTGACCAAGTAAGGGCCTGTTTACACCTGGTGTTGCGTTTTGGTTGATCGGATCACAAGTAGACGAGGGAGACACATTCTCATTCACACCTGGTGTTTTAATCCGTCTCTTTTGTCCACTTTCAACCAATTCTGTCCTGATTTCTTCGAGGGGAGGGTCTATGGGCAGGTAAATGTATGTTTTTTTTTTATTTGAAAAATATGTTTCCATATAATTGAAAAATAATCTAATGCAATTTACATATGAACGCACCAAAGCCGACGGGAAAACACAGAGAGCAGCAGCTTTCATTTCTGCTCCGATAGAGGCAGGATCACACCGAACGCTGTGTGTGTGTGTGTTAGAAATCAGGAATGGTGAGAGAACATTGTGCTTGGTATGTTTTTCATCTTCGAACCAAACTTGGGTCTTCAGCCGACAAAGTTTAAATCCCAGCCATCTGGCTATAGCGCTTCCCATCATGTTTAGACGTTAGCTCAGAGTAGGCGTCTTTTGCAGCGGTTTGAACACGTTCGACCACATGAGCGTCTACACTATGAAAGCAATCCGGTCAAATGCGTTTTCGACTACCTCTGGAAGTGGTCGATAGTTGACAAGCTCAAGTTTTAGACCTGTACTTAGCGTCATCCACTTGTGATCTGATCGACCAAAACGCATCTTATTACCAGGGCCATATTTAGTCTTTATTGTCACTTTTGATCAAATTAATATGCCGCGCTGAAAAAATTGCACTGACCCTGAACTTTTGAAAGGTACTGTATATGTATCAAATTGAGAGTTTGTAAAATCAGAATAAGATCGAATCGAGAATGCTCAACCCTGATGCAAGCTTGAAGTGGGCTGAAAGACTGTACCAATGTCAAGACAAACTCTCAGCGCTCAGGTCTAGGGGGGGGTGCAAGTTAGTTAAGAAGTCGGTAGCTGACAGCACGAGGTGAAGGAAGGTGGGACATGAATGTTAATCAAGCTAATGAAGTTCTGGAGAGAGCGCAGGCTCGTGCAGAGAGAGGGGAGAGAGCCAGATATCACACACATACACACACACACACACACACCGCAGCTAACAACAGACGGATGTGCCACCATGGGGCCCGCTGGTACACAACAGGAGTAAACAAGTAAACAGCTTACAATAAATGAGTCTCTTTACACATTTCCAAAATGTCTGGGTTAGTCAAGGACAACAGCATTGATGAAAAGAGTGCGTATATTGAAAAAGTAGGCTATTTGTAAATAAACATGCAAGTGTGTCGCCATGGGACTATAATTGGATGTAGAGTCTGCGACGTGTTCATCAGACGGCAGAAGGACACTTGACTGAAAATGGGCCGGATTTGAGCGGGAAATGGCCAGACACAAATTGCAAACTACATTCTTAACAACCATATCCATCAGGTCATCCATCCTTATAGCCATCTAACCGTTCCTCTGTCCAATCAATCACGAAATCTATCACCCCATCACTCACTAAATCCTTCCATCTTGCTGCGATTTGCTCATTTTCCCTCCCTCTCACACAGTTCATTCATTCGTCCCCTTCTTGACGGTGGCAGCCAGAGGTGTTTACTCTTCCTGTGACTGCCAGGTATAAATATTGATGTGTGGACAGCCCGTATAGATGTCACAGTCCTTTCAGAGAGAGAAAGAGAAAGAGAGAGAGAGAGACATTGTTGTGATCCTTTTTGCACTTTAAAGTTCAATAAACGATAAACGATCAACTTTAAGTGTCAGTCCCAGACACTCGCCTAAAGATTTCTCAGACAGAAATCCACTACACTTTAGATTTACACTTTGAACTTCATCATGAAAGTATTAAATAACTTTCATAAAAATGTATAAATACACTACCATTCAAAAGTTTGGGGTCAGTAATATTATTTGTTTCGAAGAAATTAATACTTTTATTCAGCAAGGACGCTTTAATTAGATCAATAGTTGACAGTAAATGCTTTTACATTAGATTTTAAATAAATAATTCTGATTTATTGATTATTTCTTTGAACTTTCTATTAATCAAAGGATCCTAAAACAATTATCACATTTTTCTAAAAAAATATTAAGCAGCTCAACTGTTTTCAACATTGAGAATAATAAGAAATGTTTCTTGAGCAGCAAATCATTATATTAGAATGATTTCTGAAGGATCATGTGACACTGAAGACTGGAGTAATGATGCTGAAAATTCAGCTTTGACATCACAGGAATAAATTACATTTTAAAATATATTAAAATAGAAAACAGTTATTTTAAATTGTAATGATATTTCACAATATTACTGTTCTTTTCTGTATTTTTAATCAAACATTTTGATTGTAAGTGTATTAACGAACACACAATTTTTGGTCAGGGACTATTAAAAAATAAAGTCTGGCATAGAGAACATAACTTGTATTTAACCTTCGACATTAAAGGTGATACATTTTTATATGTTATTACTAACTTTTAAATTCATATTCCTGCAGCCAGGCAACAAATACTTCCAAACCAAGGTGAAATTCTAAAGCTATTTGAAAGAAACACACATACAAATACACACTTATACGCCCACTGTCTGTCTGGCAAATACATCTCAACTTTTTTCATTCTTATAAACATCTTGATTTGATACCTGATAAGCTTTTCTTGCTGCATCTTTGCTTATAGGCCGTTGAAACTGAGCATCCCATATGCCCTCAAGTTGAGTTTATATTTCAAATGAATTTAACTCATCTCTAATGCACCAATTGACTTATTTGCTATCATTTATGGCAATAGACTAAGTCTTCCTGATTTAGTTGTTGCTGGAATCTAACAAGGTTAGACAGGCATACAAATAAGTTGTGTGAAAATGATGGGAGTTTTTCACAGTGCATTCAGTCTAATGAAGAGGACTAATATCAGGAAACCATTATTATAGTCAGTCACAACATCTCACACAGTGTGTGAATGAAGATGTTGACAGCTGCGTATTTTACCACCAAATTTAGCCTCATTATTGGTCTCGGTGGTTCGACACATGATACCTCGCTGCCTTCCAAATGTTAAACATGTTGCTAGAAAGTATGTTATGTAATGATACAATATCAGTAATGGTGACATTTTATTGGGTTTTATTTTGTTGACTTTTTAGTTATAGATACTAACTATTCGAGTGTAAACCTTGCTTCTCTGTTTCTGTCAAATCAGTAGGATCTCATCGTGCCGGAGACTGTCGCCGTGTTTATGACATATTGATTTGATTTTGTGGAAAGCTGCACCGCGGTAAACAAAGAGCTCCTGCATTAGATGTGACAGGCACTCTGCTTGCTTTTGCTCTTCTCTGCATCTTCAGACGTCTGTTATATAACTTTATATGTATACAACTGCACTCAAGCATTAGTGAACGAGTATCTTAATCCATATCAATAGCATGTGGCATAAAAGAACCCAACAAGAGGGTATGATATTTCATATGACGGTTATCTCCTGCTAGTGTTGGGAAATGTTACCTTTTAAAAGTAATGTTATACTATTGCACTTCTCCTGTAAGAGTAACTAATTATGTTACATTTTGTCAAACTTGGCGTGTTTTGCACAGTTGTTATTTTTAACTAAAAAGTAGTTTTCATTAATTGAATTGAGATGCAAGGTGAAATAAGTTACAAATAGTAGATGGAAAACAATTAACTGAACAACCAAATAAGTTGAAGTACTAAAATGAATAAAACAAAATCTGAAATCAAAATAAAGCTAAATATTCTTATAAAAATGACAAAAGCACATAATAAATTCGAAATATTCATTAATACAATAATAATTGTACTAATAATTAGTCATAGTTTTGCTTAAAAAGATCATTAAAATTGTGTTGTATTCATTCATTTTAATCAATTTAACTCTAACGTCTAATTTTAATCACCGTAAACAACATTTTAAGTGACAAGAAAGTGCAATATTATTCTAAATAGACAAACATTTCTAGATTTTTCTTGAAAGAGTACAACTCAGTTTTTGTTGCAGTTTCAAGACTTTTATGTGATCTTGGACTTTGTAGGCTCTTGTTTTCCTGTTTCCTTTGTTCCCTTCCATGTTCATCGTTATCACCTGTGTCTTGTTTAGTTCCTCATTATCTTGTGTATTCATTGAGATTATTTCTCTCTGTTTAGTGTTGAGTATTGTCTTTGCCATGTGTGTGAATTGATCACGTTTCTCACTACCTGGATTATGTCTTTTTGTTAATAAAGTAGCTGCATATAGATCCTTATCTCCTCTTCCTTGCCAACACTGCCATGACAATTACTTCCAAAAAGTCCTTTTATGTTTATATTACAAGGAATGTGTTAGAATGCCCTTCGACAGTGTCTTTTTCAGCTTCTTTTATTAAAATGTAACTTTAGGGCTTGGCGGGTACTAGAGCATTCTAGAAGATCAGATGGTGGTGGGACCAGTGAGAGTCCCTTGCTCCATGTTCCTGCTCTCTTCCCGGGATTTGAGTTATTCATAAGCTGTGAAGTCATCAGGAGCGAGGCTGTCTGCAAGTGCTCCATTACCGCCAGCTCCTACCGGGCAGCAGCGTCGCTCTTCTGCTTCACCTCATGTCGTTTAGGTTGGCCATCTCTGATCTAATAGAACTGAGTGATCTGCCGGTGCAGGCAGGAGGGAGACGCACAGCAAAGACATTAGCTGTTTACAGGGATCGTCTGTTATCTTTCACACAATCCCTCCTGCCTTCTCCTTTCCTCCCTGTCTCACCTCCTCCCACTCAAGTGAGAGATCTTGCAGACCCATAGAGCGTGAGAGAATCGCATGCAGTCGGGTCAACGCACAAGGCTGTGCATCCGTGCGAGCGCATACTATCTTTTCATCTTATCCTTTCATTCTGTGCCGCTTGATATTCATTTTTAGAACTTTACAATAGAACTTTAACACCTCTAAATTGTAGCAAGTTCAGTTATAATTAAGCAGTACCACTAAATACATTTGACTGACTCATTACAGAAAGAATAGGTTCATAAAAAGTCATTTGTTTGCAAATAGGACGTTGTTTTGTGTAGGAAACACCGGGTTATAAACGAGTTTATATTTTAGGTCATGTGACTAATTTGTGACCAATTACATTGCAGTGTAGAGACCTGAAGTGTCATGAACGAAGAGTTTCAGAGGAAGAGTAAATGCCGGTTCTTGCGGAATGCATTTTTGTGTTCACTGCTGTAAAAAAAGACATAATGGAGTCAAGTTAAATAAGATCAACAGAAATTCGATATATATCTATTAAATAATGCCATATAAATAAGACTTTGCAACAAAAAAAAACAGTCATTGGGTATTATTTATACAATTTACATTTTAAATACAAATATTAACATAAATGAGAAAAAAATATAATTCCAATGTCTCATTATTTCCATTTTTATGAACCAGCCAGGAAATGGTTTAATTTTCAGAATATTTGAATATAGTGAAACATTATTCAACGTTTTGTAATAGTGTTTTTAATATCATTTGTAATGGTAATTGCTCACTATCACTTACTATTATTATAACTTTCCCCGACCCACGTCATTTTTTTGAAATATGGTTCAATTAATAATTCATGACTAAATTAAATCATTTACATGGGCTTATACATGGTTGATTCACCATATAAACTTCGATAATATTTTGTTTATCTTGCAGTGTGGAAAATTTACTTTGACAGGCAAAAAATAAAACTGCATAAATAGATAAATAACACGTTTCTCAATTACAGACATGGATGGGCCCTTCCTTTATTAATGGCATATTTTTGTGACACAAATATGTCGGTAATGGTATACAGTATGCGTTGATCCTTATCCTGGTATACATTCGCACACAGCATTGCGGCCAGATTAAGTGAAATAATGCATTATGAAACAAGTTGTGCAGGATAAAACAGGCTCACCAGGATTTTGTGAATTTATGAATAAAAGAAAACCATGAATATTTTGCAGATTCTCTTTGAAATTCATACCCTCGCTCATCTATGGGAAATTACAACCTATACAGTGTCCTCATGACAAAATACCTTTCAAATCAGATTAAATGTATTTTTCAGCAGTGCAATGAACTATTGTTTTCCAGAACTTTGTGACTCTATATGTTTATTTGTAATCATTCTATACACTATTTTATTAACATTGTTATACTTTTGATGAATCAGTCAAAAACTAAAGAGGCAGAATATTAAACAAGAAAAATTTAGGTCAGGATTTTATCCATCAGGAACTGATTGATTTTTTTAATTGTGTTGTAAATAGTCAATAAACAGACTATTGTGACTAACAGAAAAATCACTCGCTCGCTGTTCATTCAGGCTGTGGTGAACTCAATAATAGTGATTCAAACCACACCGGTTATCGACGAGTTTATTGTTTTGGTCATCTGACTAATTTGTGATCAATTTAGTTGCAGTGTAGAGACCTGAAGTGTCATGAACACTTTTTAAAAGTTTTTCTATGTAAACGTGCTAGACGGACATTAGATTACAAGGACAATTATTCTTTGGAATAATATGCACCATTGAATCGTTCACAGTAAGACAGCAAATAGAGTCAGTTTAGATTTAATGTATAAACAGATTACAGTACAGTAAAAGCGTCTTCTCCTTCTCCTGGCCTGTAAATAACCTGCTGTAGCTCTCAAACCCAAGTCAGGGCACCGCCTGCAATGAATCTATCAACGAAAAGTGTCATGGCTTTGGCATCTAATCGATGCTAGTCTCTGCCCGTCCATAGGTCAATGTCAAAGCATTAAGACATCTCTGCCAGAGCTGCAAAGTCTGATTCAGGATGACTCAAGCCCTCTTTTAATCTCATTCCCCATACACTTCGCCTGCAAACTTTCCCCATGGTGAATACTAAGGAATATCTTTCGACACACACCTCTGTTCGTACACAATAACCTTTGATGTCAAGATGATGTTTGTCAGGCTGCTGGGAGACCATCTGGAGCTGCTGCAAGCAATAGCACATAAACATTAGCAGTCGGCCACAGGAGTCAACCTCCCTCTGTCCGTCCGCCCTTTCTCTTCACTTCGTCTATGAAAAATCTCAAGCAAGGACACCACTTCACTGAGCCATATGCTCCTTTATTTCAGCACATTCGGGTGGAATAACTGCGGTTTCAGTATAACTTCTCGTTGGTTGCACTTTGAATCTAAGCAGCTCAATGGAAATTCCTGAACCCAAAAGTTCACTTTCATGGTACGTGGATTGTAAAAATGGATAAGCCCGAAATGTCATCCTAACGTTCCCTCTTTTTCTTTTCCCTCAGGTGCAAAGGTCACATTCTCCCAAGTGCAGGCCATAAGGAAGGTAATAATGTCCACAAGTGCCTGCTTCACATCATGCGCTGTACGGCTGCTGGAATTATTGTGCGCTACCACCACTTGGTGGTTGCCATTGAAAAGACAAGACTTTAAAACCACAACCCTCTCTAGTAAATGCTTATTGAGCCCATGAAATTTTAAAATTTGACCTGTAGTTTGTCTTTTAGCCATGTGAATTTTTGATTATTACTTTCCTAAAATACACTTCACACTCTCAATACACTTAAAGTTGCTGCCTTAAATTTTTTTTAAGTACAATCAACTTGGATGTTTAAGTCATTTCAACTTATGTTAAATTAAACTGACTTTAAAAAATGTGTTAAATCTTGTATAACATAAAAAAGTAGAAAATTACTTAACTTATTTAGTTGAGTTAAAGCAATGTAAAAACACATGTTGCCATAACTTGTTGATATAATTTTTTACAGTGTAGTTTATTCAATTTAATTTGCTTGTTTAATTTGTCTACTAACAATATCCAGCTGAGAATTCAGACTGAAAGCCAGTGCCATGACGTTTTTTTTATATACATTTTTTCGGAATAAAATGGCAATACTCCTTTTCCTTACTTAGAATAACTTCATAGCTTGTATTTATGTATCCTAAACCTAAATATAATATTTTTAAACATTTGGAAAACAATTGTGTGACAGCTTTATCATGGCTTTTCATAGTTTAAGATTAAAGGTCTGGGTGGGCAAAACAATTTTTTTTTTTTTTTTATCGTTTTAATAGGAACATCATATAACAAAAAAATAAATAAAGGTTTGGGTAAAAATCAACCCTGATAAATGCCCTTGTGGAAAACCAAAACAAAACCAAAACAAACAAATAAATAAAAATGAGCATAGCCTACTTTTAAAAAGAGTACTTATCACGGAAGTTTTCAATACTTTAACCCTTAAAGACCTAGACCATTTTTGGAGCACATGACTCGCCTGCTCTTTTCTTTGTTTTTCTAACCCATTATAGCAGTCAGCATCAAGTACCATATATCATTTTAAACAAGAGAACTTGATGTTTCAATCTAGCTCATTTAAATGACCAATTTTACATTTATTTTGTCTTAGAATGGATAAATTTACCAGATTTAAGAAAAAAGGCAGCAGATTTCTTTTTTTTTTTTTTTACTCAGCTCAAACAAATCCTCCTGAAGTTTGGATTTTTTCCTTTAGAAAGTTGTACTTGGATATTCTAGATTTCCAGATGAAATTTTTACTACATGTAACAATCCCTAAGCAAGTTATAGCCATTTATTATAACATTATTATAGGCGATTTTCAGTGAAAATCTGGTGTTATTTACAATGTAGATGTGTCCAAAAAAGTTCAGGAAGAAAAATAAATAGAAACATTGTAATAGAGCACTGAAGCAAATGTGACTTTATATATATTTATGTAGTTTCAACCGATCTGGGCTTGGGGGTGGGACTAAGCATCAACAAACTGCTCGTTTGGCTCAGAGGAACAAATCACGTGGGTTTCTTTGACGAATCAATGCTGATCAAAACTTGATGATGCAATCACATTCACTACGGAGCATCTGAATGTCCAATCGCGATGAACCCGATACCAAAATAAAGCCGGCAATCTCCTCTTTTTTGGGACTTTTTAAAGCATACAAATTGAATTAGTGGTTCAAAAGTTATTAAACATTTAAGAACAACAGTTATTTTTATGCCGCCGGCGGCCGTTTAGGTCTTTAAGGGTTAAAAGAATATACTTGTGTGAACTTATGTAATTTTTTTGTATGTTAATTGCAATTATATGAAAATGTTTTATAGTTTAAATTGTATGTTTTAAATGCAATTAGCTGACCTTAAGAGTTTATTTTTGAGCCTCTTAAGTAGGACTTGAGTATATCTCTATATGGAATTTCATTGTACTGACAAGCATCTATGGCAAATATATACTATAATGTTATTTCAATTAAAACTTTTGTATCATGTATTTACACATTTGTAATTAGGAAGTTGCAATTTAGTACAAAATATATTAACTTTAAATGTAATATTGAATAACACACTACAGTTAAAATAATTTATAATATAATATAATTAAGTACTTTTAATGTGCTTTAGTTTGTGAGTCAACTCATCAAAATAAGTGTGCTTCTTTGAAACACAACAAACATAATTATTTAAAACGTCTTTTAGAGTAAATATTTTAATCTGACATTATTGCAAAGTGTAATTTTAAAAGTGTACTTAAGTGTGTTAAGAAACAGTCATGAAATTAAACAGTTTTTATTTGGCCTTTTATTTCATTAATATTATATTATCTCCAAATACAGTCTTTAAAAAAAAAAAAAAAAAAATTATATATATATATATATATATATACTTTGAAGAAACACAACTATTGTTACTGACAGGACTCTTATTCTCTAACTTTCAGGAACAGTGTCATTATTGTCTTGACAATGACAGACAGTCTGATCCAACAGAAGACAACTTTCCTAGACCTGTGCAACCAGTCCAACTTCCAGTCTTCCCAGGGGTCCAGCGTTCTTCTGTAATCAATCCCAGAGACATTACTGCTTCCCATGTCACAAAGAGCCACCGCAAACTCCTCCTTAAGAGCAGCCCACTTGTCCAGCAGCTCAACGCTGACCCCCCTGGCCAGATCAGGGACAGTCCCGAGCGAATGACTCGGGTGCAGAGCTCCCGTCTGAGGCTTATGAGGGAGGTCTGTGCCAAATACACAAGCGGAACCGCTAAACAGACTATAACCCGCATGCACGTGTCCCGTATCTATGTGGAAGACAAGCACAAACTCCTCTACTGTGAGGTGCCAAAGGTGGGCTGCTCCAACTCGAAGAGGGTGCTCATGGTGCTTCAAGGACTCGCTTCATCCACTGGAGAGATCAAACATGACGAGGTGCATTATGGGAATCACCTTAAACGTTTAGACTCATTCAATCAAAAGGGCATCATCCGGCGTCTGAAGACCTACACCAAAGTCCTGTTCCTGAGGGAACCTTTCGAAAGGCTAGTGTCTGCTTTTCGGGACAAGTTCGAGAGTCCAAACTCGTACTACCATCCAGTGTTCGGGAAGCCCATCATCTCAAGATACCGCAGCAATGCGACGCAGTATGCCTTGCGCACAGGGGCGGGTGTGACCTTCAAGGAGTTCATCCAGTATTTGTTAGACGTGCATCGGCCCGTTGGCATGGACATCCACTGGGAGCCCGTTGGACATCTCTGCAGCCCCTGCCTGCTGGACTATGACTTCATTGGGAAATTTGAGACTCTGGAGGAAGAAGCCAATTTCCTTTTGAGAAGTATTGGTGCTCCTAGCAATTTAACATTCCCTAGTTTTAAAGACAGGAACCCTAATGCAGAAAGGACATCTTCGGAAATCACAAGGAGATATTTTGCACAGCTAAATGTGACAGAGAGACAAAGGACATATGACTTTTACTACATGGATTATCTGATGTTCAACTACTCCAAACCTTTTGAAGATTTATACTGAGGCCTTTTACAGTTACCTGATGAAATTTCTGTTGGCCTGATGTTCATATTTTGTCTTAGTGAGGGTATTTTATTACTTTAAAATGTTGTTTATTTGTTAACAAATTTTAATGTTAAATATTAATCACACTCTATATTTATATCTGCAGGCTGGTCCTTGCGTTTATCTTGTTATTTATCAAACCTATTAATTCTATTCAGTAAGAAACACTTTAAAGGGATAGTTCAGCCTTATGACATTCCGAACCTGTGTGAACAAAAAAGTATTAAAAATATTTTAAAGAATATTTCAGCTGTTTTTGTAAATACAATGAAAGTTAATGGGGTCAAAAACACTGTTTTACTCGTTCGCCCCCAGGTGGTTGGTTCCAGTATAGGTCATAAACCCCACCCTCCCCATGAAGTCTAATGGGGCATGATGGAAACTAAACAATCAAATTACACTGCAAATAATTTCTTTCCAAATATGTTTTCTGTCATTTTAGGTCGTTTTTATCACGCTGATTTAAGTTTAAGTGTTCGTTTTTTGAAATAAGTTTGGTCTTAGTTCGTTATTTGATGCTATAAAAACGTGAGTGTGACTTCATGATCTCTAAACGAAGTAGTCACCGAGGCACCAACAAACTGTTTGGGGGATGGTCGGCAGGAGATTGGAGCTTCAACTTTAATTTCTACATGTCCATAACTGTTTATTTCAGACAGTAAACTTTGTACTAACCGTTACTGCACCGGTCCCGCGTTCACTACTGCGCAGAATCCGGTCCCAAATCTGCGCAAGATGTCAGCGCCATATTAGGACTTTGGCGGCTTCACTTCTTTTACCAATAGAAAAAGAGAGTGAAGAGGGGTCGTCCATCTTATTTTACAGTCTATGGGATAGACAGAGAGACTAATATTAGCGTAGATGCCATTCTTCTTCTTCAACGATTTAACAAGTACATTGCGTGTTATAGGAAGTGTTTCCGGTTGCGGACCGGTTGACCTAATTTATGCAGCCTAACATTCCTTTAACGGATGTGAATTATAGAAATGTGATAGTGTTATGTGTATGCCAGGTTTAAGAGATGTGTTTTTAGTCTAGACTTAAACTGACAGAATGTGTCTGCCTTCCGATTAGTGCTAGGAAGGCTATTCCAGAGTTTGGGTGCTAAATAGGAGAATGATCTACTACCTGCAGTCGATTTTAATATTCTAGGTATTATCAACCTGCCAGAATTTTGAGATCGCACTAGACGTGAAGGACTATAATGCTCAAGTACTGGGGAGCTAAACCATTTAGTGCTTTGTTAGTAATTAGCAAGATTTTAGCAAGGGAGCAAATGCAGTGTTGATAGAACCGGGCTAATACGGTCATACTTCCTGGTTCTAGTAAGAACTCTTAACTGTATCTGCTGCATTTTGGACCAGTTTATTTCTTTCCACAGAAGAAGGTAAGCCATACAGGTTTGGAATGACATGAAGTACAAAATGAGTACAATTTTTGGGTGAACTATCCCTTTAACACAATGTTGTGTGTGATTTGGCTCAGTGTGTCATGTTTTCTCAGACTGCATAATAGAATAGAATACAGAAGAGTGTCTAAAGTTTATCATGATGTTATTAATTAAAGTGTTGCAGGCAAGTGGTTTTAGCACTAGTCCAGATTTAAGTATCACTTTACTCAATACAACATGCCGAAACATTTTCAACATTACATTTGCAAATTGTTGCTGGATTTGGTCTGGTACATCTGATATGATAAGATACATTTTTTTGTGAATGTATAAGAACAATTTGTCTAAAGTATGTCGTGTATTTGACCTGCTACACCTTTGTCTTACTTTCACATTTCTCATATAATGACGTTTTCTTTATATCAATAAATGTTAGCACCATCTTTTAATGTAAGTAAGATGACTCTCTGCATTATTGCCTTTTTTATTGTTGTAACAACGTCATATAAAATAGTGATTTATAGGTTCCTAGTGTAAAGGATGGACTGGAAGCTCTGCAGAATCTGAAGTTCCTCTATTACTATTGCAGCTTCACTTTCATGCCGACTTTAACATTAAGGTGGATATGGAAGTAATGTAGCCCATTACTACGGGGTATTGGTCGATAGCGCCATCTGGTGGTTTAATGTTCCTTAATATTTGGGGCCCTATCATGCACCTGGCTAGCCTGGTTAAAACCAGACCATTCTCAGTTGTAACTGAGTTATGGTCTGGCAAAGCGTCATAGACAAATCATTTCCAGAGGGGCGTCACCAACGGACGTCGCGGATAGACCTAAAACCCAATCAGAGCGATGAATGAGATGACGTATGCAGAGCGGCGGAGAAACATCTCCGAGTGTTGTTCTTTGCTCGGTTTTTAACAAAAAGGAAACGTTCAAATCGCGTAAAACAGACACGATGGCTGATTCGAACGAGTGATGTTCGACGGCGGCATCCATCTTTGTAATGTAGGCTACAAAATCTGCTTAAAAAAAATTCCAGCGCTGTCGTTATCGTGTAAAGCCCGCCCCAACGTTTCTGATTGGTGCTTCGATTTCGACGGATTGGAAATGGGCTTGAATGAGCTCTTTGCCAGACTAACTTTCAGAGCAAATCTAAATTTGCCGGAAGTTGTCTGGGTTTTCCCAGGCTAACACCTGGCGCAATGCGGCGTGACAAGTGTTTTTTGAAAGTTTCAGCCCGACGCAGTTATCATTTTCACGTCCTGCGCCACGTTGTTTAAATAGCAAATGCATTTGCACCCATCTGTGCGCCCATGGGCGTGCTGGTCTGAAATTGAGGTGTGTTCTGGCGCATTGTTGGGGTGTTGCTATTTTGAGGCAACTGAAATAAAGTCCGCCATTGACCAACTGAAACCTGTTCTAAAGTCAATGACTCAGTATTTTTTTTTTTTGTTAATTTAAGGGCGCATTCGTAATATTGCTCTTATAGGCGGGTGCACAACGCGCGTAAACTCTGCTTATTACACACACAGGGATGCCCAGCAGCACACAAACATGCCAAATATTAAAAAATAAAAGGATTACAATGTAAAAGATTATTATTGTGTACATAAAGATATGGTGGAATCTGGCTTGTCCCGTAGAAGGTCAGTTTCCTTTTCTGGAGAAGCGTTCAGTCTTCCTACTATCAAATTCCGCCATGTAAATAGCGAATCCGCCATGGCACGAGCGCAACTGGCTTTTAAAGGGAATGGGAGATGAGACTCTGATTGGCACGTTATGCCCAAAACACACCCATTACTCATTAAGAGACACGCCCTAAGTGCACTTGCGCCATGCGCTTTAGACCATGCGCTTAAATCGTTAAAATAGGGCCCTTGCTGTTATCCATGGCAATGCTGTATGTGAGAGCGCTCATCCATTTAACTGACGTCTCTCTATCACTCGTGTCCTGATGAAGCTGAAAAAAAGAAAAATGTATATGTCTTACTTATGTTTTATCCTTTACTTATGTTTTATCATTTCATCATTTAGATCTTAAATATCGTTTAATCAAATGTAATCATCACATTTTAGGAAATCGTTATTATCATGTTGATGTGTTTCTCATTACTATCATTTTAATGTGTTTACCATTATTATAATTTGAAATGTATGTTTTTCTTTTATTAATCTTTATGCCTCAAATGTAGCTGATTGACTTAGGTTGAACTTTTGTACTTGGTGTTTAGATGAGCTCAATAGTCTATAAGTTTCCAATAGACAAACCACAAATACGTGAATGTCTCAGAATAAAGTGATAAACGAATATTATCTCAGCTGATCATCTTGCAGAAGGGACAAGTTGTGCCATTGTTCTGTATTGTATTGTATTAAGATTAACAACTTTCTGACACCTTTGGGGTACCAGACAATGTGTGTACGGTCCCCCTCCACGATGTGAATCCACAAAAGAACGATATATATTTGTCGTCAGTGTCTGCTCAATGTTTTAGTAAATAGGAACTTAGCCCTGTTCTGATAAGCATCTGCATAAGAGGGAGAATATTTTCTGTAATGCTCAGTCTCAACTTGGACGAGACCCTGCTCCTTTGACAACCTGTCTTTTCACTCTCAAACAACTTACCTTTAGGCAAGAATATTATACTCAAGAGTGTTTGAATTATATTTTACTTAGAAATATTAGAAGTGGTTTTAATTGTTCATTTATGTTTTTTTATTAAACTTTTAATCTTGATTATGAATGAATTACTTTTACTCTTCATTTATTGATTAGATTGTCTGCTGTTAAGAAATAAAAATTGACTTAATCATCTGACTGTATATCCTCCTTGCATCAGTCTGAGTTTAAAGTATTAATAAAAGGGTAGGTTGATAAGTTGACCCGGGTGACCTACTTCTTCCAGCGAGATTCTGAAGTGTGCATGCGATGGACACTTTACTATCCCATGAGGCCACGGGAGAGGATTTGTGAATGGCGGTGAAGCGTAACCATAGACAGTAAAAGAGAGCTAACCTAACTGACGCTCGTAGGTCACATGATAATGACAACATGGCGAGTGTAGTAGTAGGCTACATCCAGATAACATTCATACTACACACACTCTAACTATATAGAACGTAGCCTACTTTTTAGCAGTCATTAAGTAATTAGCTACTTTTCGAAATTAGTAGCCTACCTACTCAAGAGAGTAGCCTATGCCAGAGCCATCTCTATGGCCTATGGCTCTGGCCTATGCTATTTCGGACGCAGCCATTCAAACGCAACTGCCGCCATCTTGCGTCTCAGTTATCAAGTGACAATGACCTCAAAAGATTCACTGTTAATAATAATGTTATCTATTGGTGCATTGTTCATCTTGTTGCTAGGCTGATTGTTTTGTTCATTTTTTTAAATTTATTTTTTTCTTTGCAGAAGCGGAAAATAATATACAGGTAGGTTATGAAATAATTTGAAATCAAATGAATAGGTCATTATTTATTAAGTCAATGTTTGCTGAACACTTTACCCTGCATCCTGAGCTTCAGTTTAGCAATTGCTAGATAGATGAGACATTAATATTTTTATAAGAAGCCTTATATATGTTCTGCTACTTTACCCCAGCACTGGAAACAAAAGCAGCTAGCAGTCTAAACTGGTGTTGATCTTTACATCTTGTCCTCCCACTCCAATAAGTCCTCTGCCGCCTGGAGCAACTGCGGCTTTTTTAGCTCCACCCCCTCGTTACCCCCTCCTTATCTCCCAGGGCCTGGGGCTTTGACATCCTGTTCTCTCACAATCTACAGACTCAAAGGGCACATCAAATCAGCTACCATTTGTCACGTGGAAGACAGAACAAAGAAAAGCTTCATTTTTCTTTCTTCAGCACCAAAATCATATTTAAAAAGGAGGGTGTGGGGGGTTGAAAAGAGAAAAATTAGTCTCTCTGTATGATTGGGTTTTGGAATGGAAGGACCTGGAGGCAACCAAATAAGCTCTGAACTAACTTTTAGAAATTAAGTTATTACAAAAAGACTATGGAAAATCTAATTACCAAAAGAAGTAGACAAAATGCAACAGCATCAAAAAATGTTGAAAGTTGTTTTCAGGTGAGAAGGTGAGATGTTGAAATGATGTTATTCTGTCATGTCCCGCAGATGGCGCTGTGGTTCAATGAGGGACACAGTCAGACATCATCTGAAAACGACTTGCAAGAAGAGAAAATATGCATTTATGGATGTTGCACAGGTTATTACAATTGTCTCGCTTGGCAAAATGTTGTCTCCAAATAACTGATCATATTAGAAATACATATACATAAAAAATAAGCGGATACATAATTTAAATAATATCATTTAAATGTAACTCTATAATTTAAATACTATTAGTGGTTATAAATTAAGAACGTTAATATTAATGTACGGATCATTGAGGCTAAATTAGTTCATGGGAACTGCGAGAAAGTTTTAGATTTAGCTTTAGATGCTATATTGATACAGGGCGCTTTTGTTTTTCTTTCTTCAGGCTGTTTTTGTGTGTGTCTCAAGCTCAACTGTAAGACCAGGGATATAGTAATGTAACTCAGATATATAGTTTGTTGGCGTGATGCACATGATTAGGATAACCATTACTCCCCTCATCTCTCTGTAAATTAAGGAAATGAAGTGCAGGCGCTCGAGGCAACATTCTAAGCTATTTAAATCTTTAAATTTACATCTTCCTCCAGCGTCAAGTAATTGAACTAACTCCGGGCTTGTTCCTTTAATTGAACAAAAATATCTTGTCTTCCTGCTGCTCGTCTGATGTGGGAAACTAATTTCAGCCAAAGGCGAGAAAGAATTCGGCTGTTAAGTCCAAATAGTTTGCAACATATTCCTGTATACAAACAGATTTGCTTTGCTGTGTTTTCACTCGAGAATGTGGGCTATTATGTCGAAGGTGATAACATTAGCTCTGTGCCAAAAGATTATTGAAGGTAATTGGAAAAGATTTTTTTAAATTCAAATTTGTGACAAGAAGAGCTCTATCACGTTTCCCTTTTGCAAAACTAAAAACTGAACTGAAATAAATTAGGCCTATTTTATTTGTAATTATTTATTTATGGAAATCTTAATTCATAATTTGGTCTCGTTTGCCTCCGTTAGTAGCCTACTGTAAATTATTTGAATTCCCAGCACGTTTTTAAAAGCGTTTTTAGGTCATGCTACTCCTTACGCAAATTAACCATGGTTTTATTATAGTAAAACTAACTAACCATGTTTTTTTGGCGGATTGATACCATTTGTATAACCACAGTTTTGCTACAAATAGCCTACCATATGGTTCTATGGTTAGTGAAGCAAAACCATGGTTAATTTGCGGTTATCATGGTTTAACTGCAATGATGGCAGAGGCCTACAATAGCCTAGTAAACCCATGGTTAAATTCCGTATGAGTTTTCAACATTTTATTTGTCACTTTCTTTGCTCCCAAAAATTATTTTAAGACAAAGCTTTCTTAAACTTTGGCATGTTTTGTTTTTGTCGTAAACATATTGACATCTGACGTTACACTGTAGCCTACGCGACATCCTAATCGTTAAATATTTTTCAGACAATTTCTAAAACGTTTTGTTTTAGTTTATTAATTAAGTACTGATTTAGTTGCCGTTTTCTTGAACGTTGTGGAATTTTTTTAACGTTTTTAATTGGCGTTCAGTTTGGTCACTGGTTGGCGCCAGATGTCAAGGTACAGCACATTTTCAAGAGAAGTAGAACACTGTAACAAAAGGGCTAAAACTGTCAAATATCATTTTTGTAAAATCTTTTTCTTTCCAGCACAATGAGCCTGTCTTCCACCTGAAAGCTGTATGCCATCGAGGCAGAGACATCTCTATCTAGCCGCGCGCAAAAATTGAAATGGCGCGTTTGGCTCGAGGCGGTTTTGTGTGGGCGCCTTTTGCAGAGGCACAATGCATATCGATATACGTCATTTAGTTTTCATGGCCAGCAGAATATTATTAGGACGCTGAGAGAAACATTTTAAAACCAAATTAAGACATTCTTCTAAGCCCGCACGAATAGCTGGAATAGAAATAAAAAAGATGACAGTAGAAAAAAAAATATTATTCATAAATTGTAATACTGTATATATTTAAATAGGTTCAAACAAAAGATTGTTTCTCTTTTGCTAGATGAAGCCAAAGCCATGCACACAGGTAACCTAGTAAACCGTTATCCTCGCGCATGCACATATCTTTGTTCAAGCAGACGAATAAATGACGATAAATGCGATTAAAACACATATACGCAGTCTTCCAAATGTGAATAGCAAGATCAAATGTTGTTCTTGTAACTCGCCCCAGCTCAGGCAGGGTTGAGCTAATTGTAGCCTAATCCTGCCCCGGGGCGTTTGGAGAGCCTTGAGCAAGAATTCTTGTTCAGCTGTCCTCTGTTATTCGGGCTGGAACGCTGTGCCTTCAACGCTCTCTCACGCTTCAACAAAAAAGGAGCAAGAAAAAAAAAAAGCGAGGCTAAGACACGCCACGATCGATCTCATGTTTTAAAGAGGGCTGAAGATACATTTACAGCTATGTCTTCCAAGGTAAGGACGCAGCCTTGACTGACTCCCCTGTGTAGCTTTTGTGGAAAGTGTCATTTAGCAGAGACTGTGGTCTGTGTTTTAAACGAGTTTTTAAAGCCACAGCGACCTATATAGCGCCGCGTTAGATTTCGCTGGATTCAGAACGGAATTGTCACCGAAGAGCTCTTGGAGTGCCGAAAAAAAATATTACGAAAAGTTCTTTCTAAAGGACAAGCAACCTTCATCAGAGACAGTCTGCTAGAATCCTTCCTCAGATTGCGTCGGACATCCTAAAATGTTTGAAACGGTACGGTGGATTCTGTCAAATTCTCGATTTTTTTTTTCTCCAGTGCTTCTTTTGCATTCGTTTTCGGTGTGTCGTGCTTTTGCGGTTTTAGATCAGGGAGGGCTGATTTGAGTGTACAATGAGAGGTCAGAGCACTGTATGCCCACTGCGTACAGGAAGTGCGGTACAGAGAGTTGTAGGGCTATTTTACGCACTCCAGGGACCTGGCGCAGTTTTAACATCACAAACTATTATTTCTGACTTTGAGGATATCTCTTATCATCGTTAGCTATATATATATATATATATATATATATATATATATATACACACACACACACACACATACACATACTGAGTACACAATTTAATTATAATTTGTAGTTCAGTAACTGAGTGAAATGTTGATTCAAACCGCTCTGACGGATTCACTGTTCATTCAGTATGGAATTCGACAGACTGATTCTAAGTTATGAGTCTTATTGAGTGATTCATTAAAAGAACCGGCTCATAAGAGTCATTTGTTTGTTATGGGACAATGGCCCCGTTTGTTTTTCGGATGTTTTTTTATTAAAAATATGGTTTCTTGTCATTATGTCACGGTACTCTGTATTTTAATCTTAAATTCATTTCAGAAGAATGTAATATAGCCCTATAATGTCTTTAGCCATGGCTCTGTATATTCACTCGATTCAATGGCTGATTTTTTAATATCAAAAAGTGGGGCAGTTCTCCTGCCAGTGCTTCCCAGGCCATAAATCCATATATATTTGAATACTCCTCATATTAAGTAGTTTGTCTTTTAAAAATATTATAAACTATTTGAAAGTTAGCTAAAACATGGACCCAATTCATTTTTGACATTTCATATTTTAATGTCTAATGGCTACATAGGATACATCGTCCTATATAGAAGTATATAAGACCCCGATGTTAAACCATGTGCACACATTGCTCGAGGCATAATGCCTCTGGAAATGGGACTTTAACCATCTGTTTTGGCGGAATTGTTTGTTACACCAAACATAGGTGGATTCATGCCACAATAGCAGTCATGCTTCATGGTCCCTATGATTTTAATGTAAAGAGCTGTTAGAGGAGACCTTTAGCACCAACTGAATCTTTATTATGATGCAGCATCATTTCGATTTTTATGTTTGACCTTGTGGAAATTTGAGTCTTATTTAGCCTCATTTTTGGTTTCAATTCAAAATGTTGATTTTTTTTTGCTCTGAGAAACTTTTAAAGAACTGGAAAGCTGTTGGTGATGAGGTGTTTTGAGTCTCACACATTTGCCCAATATCTTTAATTAGGAGTTTACACTTTTTCCCTCTCTTTCCCCGGAGGTAGACACCTACAGTACTAGGATCCATCCCTCTCTCTCTCTCTCTCCTTCTCTCCCTCTCTCCCTTTCGTGCTCGCTAATAAGCATCACTCCATTTCTCCCCTCCGGTTCTATGAAAAAGGAGGCGGAAAAAACGGCAGGCAAATTTTCTTAATTAGACTTGTGGTGCTAATTCTTAAGGTAAAAACGCAATTTAAGGGAAGCTGTAAAAGTGCTCTCCTGCATACTTGCAGGCCAGAATCGCACCTTAGATCTCGGAGATTGAAGGGGAGAGGGGAACCAGGAGCTGTTGGTTTGATACTGTGCTGTTTGTACAGGAGGGAAGGAGCATGTCTCGGCTGTCTTTGACCCGGTCCCCAGTGTCTCCTCTGGCCTCTCAGGGAATCCCACTGCCGGCTCAGCTGACTAAAGCAAACGCTCCAGTCCACATTGACGTAGGCGGGCACATGTACACCAGCAGTCTGGCCACCCTCACCAAATACCCAGACTCCAGGTAAGACAACCTGTCGTGATTTGACCCTGACTTTATTGGAACGGATGGGACTGATGTTGACGTAAAACTATGTCATGTTTACAGAGCATTTATGTTGTTATTCTGTGGTCCAACTTCCTTTCTGCCTCCATATAAGTGCAAAATTACGTTACATGTAATTTAGCAATGTATATAGAGCGATAAACCAAAGGTGTATTTAGTTGCTGTACTTTTAAATGACTTAAAGCTAATTTGTGTGTTTAAAAGATATGATTTTACTACTACCACTTGTAGAGTCATGCAATTCCTACATGCCATCCCAACTGTAATCTACGGAGGTTTGCGGATAAAGGGAGGTAAAGGGACGCCACCTGTTAGAGATGTGTGTGTGCAAGATGGGAAGAGAGTGTGAGAGCTTTGCCACATCTGTTCAGGTTAACAGAGAGCGTGGCTCGCTCTGATTTATTAATGGATATGGAGCGAGAGAGCAACGAGAAGGAGGGAGGAGAGGAAAATGGGGGGGGAGGGTGAAAAGCAGGCAGCATTTTAATTGCTTTTTGGAGAAAAAAAAAGAAAGAGTCTGAGATGAAAAACTAAGATTGCCTAAAGCTATATGGTGAAATTCTAACTGGGGGAACGGCAAGACCATATGAGAAAAGGACCACCCGAGGCACAAAAGGGGGAATTGGTTTTCTTATTAAGTGTTTTGCATCGGTTTCCAGAATGAGAGAGAGAGAGAAAGAAAGAAAGAACGGAAGAATGAAATGGGATGAGAGAATGAAATAATAACATTTTGCAAAGATAAAGTCGATTTATCCAAAGAACAGAAATAGCGTACAGCGTAATTCCCAATGCTTGACCCCATTCCGGCAATTAAATCAGGTTCAAATAATCAACTTGTATGTTCACCCTTAAACTTATTTCAAATGTAAATGTGAAGAAAAAGGAGCGTTTTTGTTAGAGAATGTCTTTTCTTTCATCATCATTCTTTATGTCGTATAGTATAACACTTTTTGAAGTTAAAGTATCATTGAGTTTCATTTTCTCCCCCCAGAATCAGCCGCCTGTTCAACGGCACAGAACCGATTGTTTTGGACAGTCTGAAGCAGCATTATTTTATCGACAGAGACGGAGAGATATTCCGCTTCATCCTGAGCTACCTGAGAACCGGCAAACTGCTTCTTCCTGATGACTTCAGGGTAAGGAACACACACCGAATGTCTCTCCAGCAGGTCAAAACTTTCATTTGACTACTTTATTTTAAGGTGACGTAGTTATATTGTACACTTACTCAAATAAGTACTGAGTAATATTAATTAACTACATGTACTGACTATAGAGTTACGGTTAGGCTAATTTACTGTTATTACTATAGTAAGTACATGTAGTAATGTGTAACCATGTCACCTTAAAATAAAGTGTCACCTTTCATTTAGTTCCTCTCTTAGCATCACGTGAATAGCCTCGAGGTGAAAAGCAAAGGCCAGACAGAACCACAGAGAAATGATGGTTTCAATACACCATGGGTTTGGAATAATTCAACCTTATCTCTTCATATCTCTAAAATTCCTGAATACTATGAATAACATTTTCCAAGATGGGTGGGTGGTTGTTTACTGGGATCGGTGGTTCCATGAAGAACCTTTAACATCCGTGAAACCTTTCCATTGCACATAAGGTTCTTTATAGTGGAAAAAGGTTCTTTACACAAGAAAAAATGGTTCTTTTTTCCATTGTTCACTGAAGGGTTCTTTAGGAAACCAAAAATGGTTCTCCTATGGCATCGCTACGAAAACCTGCTTTTGTAACGTTTATTTTTCATCCTACAAAGTTCCTCCAGTCTTCACTAAAATTGCCTCAGATCATCTTGAGATAAGGCATCACAAATTTGAGCAATTGTATGACATTGTTCCTCAGAAACACCTTGGCTGCGTCCGAAATGACATACTCTCTTGAGTTGGTACTTACTTTATATAAGTAATTACTTCTCGACTGCTAAAAAAGTACGTTCTATATAGTATGAATGTGTGTAGTATGAATATAATCCGGACGCACTACATTCGCCATGTTGTCGTTATCATGTGACCTACCAGCGTCAGTTACGTCGCTTAACTGTCATTCATAAATCCTCTCCCGTGGCCTCATGGGATAGTAAAGTGTCCATCGAATGCAGACTTGAGAATCTGGCCTCAAGTAGTAGGCCATCCGGGTACTTTTTGCCTACTCTTTAATGAGTACTGTGAATTCGGACACTTCTTTTGTCACATACTGTTTAGTGGAAAGCGAAGTAGGGAAGTATGCGATTTCAGATGCAGCCCTTAACATTTTTGTTGGCAATTCCTTTGCAATATGTCCATATACTGTCCATTTACTACCAGTACTGACATGAAAAATAAAGGCCATTTCACACCGTACGCGATTTTGACGCACGAATAATTCGCGCGATAGTTTTATTTTTTGATCAGCTGTTTGTGTAATGAGTGCTTCCACACCAAACGCGAATGTGCTGTGGCGAAAAAACGACTTTTATTTTTTTTCGCTTCGATGTCGATTTTTTTGAACTTTTTCGGCGACAGAAAAGGCTTCAGCCAATCACATACAAGGAAACAAAGGTGAAGCATGTTGACACTTTGGCCGCTCTGACGTAGCAGCATTATGTGGGAGAGAAGAGAAGTGTCACAACATGAAATGTAAACTAAAAACAAGCAATACATTGAAACTAGAAACCTTTTATAATAACAGCATTTTTATATTGCCTATTCCGCATCTCAACGCACGCATACCCTATCATTTATGACATGACGGTGTTTCTTACCAGCAAAAGAACGAGGCATGGGATAAAATAGCTGGGATAGTTGGTGTCTCCGGCGAGTTAATGAAGTGCTTGCTGATGATTTATAATATTTTTGACTAGGAGGGAAATAATTGATTTAGAATATTTTCAACATTCATGATTGTGTGTTTCATATTATTTTTGCATGCATGTAGGCCACACACCAGAGCATGTGCGTAAATAAAGCGGAGCGGGGTGACGCTTAAATAGGCCTATAAGTTAAAAAAACTCAAACATACGTTTCATATATACGTTTAAATAATATAATGCTATTTTTTTAATTTCATCTATGTTGAATTGATAGCTATATGAAAACGGTACCGCATGAGATGAGTATAAGGATCATAAGATGCCCAATATATCGAAAACATTTGGAATGGGTCAGACATAATTTTGGCCACTTATTAAGTTTTGTTTTGTAGAAAGCCTTTCTTTAAAGTGAATTTCGTTTTGTATAAATTGTATCTTAATTTTAATCAATGTTTCATCAACAAATTGCCTGGATTAATAGGAATAAGAAGCAAATATAGTAGACAATATAATTAGGACACGGAGGCGCCGGCGCGTGAACTGGAGCGCGTCTCATACCGAAAACTGACAGAAAACACTAGTTTATTAATAAACAATTCAAATGTTTAATGCATAATCCTTACTTTGGACGGTTCTTTGTGGCAAAGTTTTAGCTACTTTACAAGATTAACCCTTCAGACTCTCTGTTCTTTAAGATTGGGTGCACACAAAACCTTCTTTTCTGTCTTTTAAAGAAAACGAAAAGATCGTCTTCACTGGATGATGATGATGATGATGAAGTGTGCGTGTTTTCTCAGCTGTCGGCGCGAAAGTTTTGGAATGTTGAAGCTCTGAACGTCGCAAATTCGCGTCGCGGCTGATGTGAATGGTTTTGACGCAAACTATTCGCACGCGAACTATTCGCTTTTCCGTTTCGCATTTTCGTTACGCGTCCGGTGTGAAAGGGCCTTAACAAGTAGGCTACATTTATAGCAAAATAAAATAAAATACCGCGTACATTTATAGCAACAACAAAAAATACTAAGGACATTTATAATAAAATAAAATACTGAATACATTTATAGCAACAACAAAAAAAGAATGAATAATATGAAACCTCAAAATAGTGTGAAATACAATTTCTGACTTCAAACACACATAGCTGTAAGTCTTTTCTTCAATGACGGCAGATAAGTCGGTGAAGTATTATTCCTGCCTCAGTCAAAAATCAGATGGGTAAAGGTATTTGTGTCAATGGGATTAATTAGGGTGAGACTAGTCATTCCCACCTCAGGCTCCGTGGCTAGCTTTCCTCCACTGTGTTAGACCGTTTGATAACAACACATAAAATATGTAACTGCTCTGAGAGGCACATCATTACATCCCATTATGCTTAACTTTTCACACTTCTCCCATCAAAACTCACCATGCCCTGACCCGTGAGAGCGGGAAAACTCAATGACTACACGACCTAATCGCTGTTCAGCCATTGTTGGGTCTGTCTGTAAGGCCTAGAAACCTACAAACCTATTAAACAGTCTTTTTCATCCAAAAACCTACGAGAACCTTCCATAGCAGCACCTCGCCGGTCGGTGAGAGGTGATGGGATACGTCTGGTTTCCTCCCAGATGTCTGTTACATTTGCGTATTCATAAGACTCGACTTATTGACTTAATTGCCAACGTTTTTGTTCTTCTAGAAGAGTTTGCTCTTGAAAACCGTGTAGCGCATCCAGCTTCATTTGTCTATATGGATATGGCCTAAAGACTAAATTCACTCTACTGTGGGCCGTTGCTTTTACATTCTCTTTCCTAAAAGTGAGTCACAGAAAGAGCCCTGTTAAAACATACCCAGCCTTCACTGCAGACCTGGGAAAGAAGCGGAGCTTGTTTTTCTTTGAATTAGCAAGAGCCCGAAGGCCTAAAGTCTCTGTATCCATGTTGTCAGCACCAGTATGGGCTAAAGAAAGGAACATAGGGAATAAAGAGGGAGAGAAAGAAGAGAGGGCGAGGGAGGGGTGTGGGTAAGAAAACAACTCCTTTTCTTGTGGTAATTGTAAAAGAGCGTTGTGTCTGAGATGGTGTGTGCTATTGTTGTGCGTGGCGTAGCCTGCAGTGGAATGAGTAGTCTTACAGGGTGGGGATGAAGAGCCAGCAGGGTCGAGATCACAGCTATCTCTCACGGCCACTGAGGAAATAGGCCACCAGGCACACAAGCGAAGAATGCTATCAGCGTTTCAAGCAGAACTGCCTTTTAGCCCTCGTGTTTGGGGTCTGAGAGACCCCAAGGCCCTTTTAAAATCTCAAAAAACATTAACATTGACTATCAGGTTAATGCGTCATGACTTTTCTTAATCTAATGAGAACTGGCAAAAAAGTAACTCGATAACATCCATCAAACATGCTGCATGAATCATTTTACTTCACTTTTTGGGGTCTATAGGTATATTTCACATAATTTGAACATTTTTGAGAAATGTTTCAAATTATGTGAAATATACCTATTGAACCCAAAGTCTACAGGTATTTTCTTTTCTGAAAAGTGTATGCGTTAGTAAAACCACATAATATACTATTATTAAACATTGGGCTTTAAACAATATATATTGTCTTAAATAATATCATTATAATATATTATTATTATGATATAATATATATCATTTTTCACCTTTAGAAACGTGGTCTACATCAACAGAACATGAGGGTTAATATTTAGATGCTAATATTTAAAGTTTTTCTCCAAATTATACCCGTAGTATTGGTAAATATATAAAAATAGAGACAAGACAGACTTGAATTGCTGCGTAAAATCAGTGTTTGTTACACAAGCGGTAACACCACTAACTTTGGTTTATTATTCATTTTCCTGCCATGCATACCACCATGTTTATATTGGAAATACTTTCATTTCTGTGGTGTTTGTAATGGCTGGACTGAGGCGCGTTGCCATCTGGTTTAGTGGTGAGTGAAAGGCGAGTGTAAGTGGGGTAAATGTGCTCGAGGGTGAAGGAGCCCTCAGGCAGAGGCAGCAATCTGTGCTGTCCGACCGGAGAATCTGTGTGTGAGGGGAGAGCCGGAGGGGCTTTCCCCCCACCCCCCTCGCCCTGGTCCCGGCTAGAGACGGGTCAGATGGGCAAAACTGCTCCATGTGTTGGTCTGGGTTCATGCTAAATGCTAAACGACATGTGCTTTGAAACACACAGTACTCAATCATTATATGGGTTTGAATTTCTTCTTTTGTTTTTCCTTTTATGTATGTAAGAGTTTGCATTGTAAAAAAAAAAAAGTACATTATTTCTTTTAGTCCATCATGTCTTTCACAACATCATACCAATTACTTATGTAAAATTTACATCTGAAATGATATTTGATCGTGACAGAGTAGGACTTTTTTGTTTGTTATTTTTTCACATTGATTTGTTTGTTTGCTTATTCATTAATGTGTTTGTCTGCTTAGTCATTCATTCATTCAATGGTTGGTCTGTTTTCTGCTCATTCAATCTTTTGCTGGATGGGTTGTTTGTTCGTTCATCCTTCTGTGCATACATTCACTTCCATGTGTTGTCCCTGCAGGAGTTCCAGCTGCTGTACGAGGAGGCTCGGTTCTACCAGCTGACGCCCATGGTGAAAGAGCTGGAGCGCTGGAAACAGGACCGGGAGCAGCGGCGGACGGCTCAGCCCTGCGAGTGCCTGGTGGTGCGGGTGACCCCTGACCTGGGCGAGAGGATTGCCATCAGTGGGGACAAGGCCCTCATAGAAGAGATTTTCCCAGAGACCGGGGATGTCATGTGCAATTCAGTCAACGCCGGCTGGAACCAGGATCCAACCCATGTTATTCGCTTTCCACTGAATGGCTACTGCAGGCTCAATTCTGTACAGGTACAGCACTGTCATTAATAATACCGTGTATTTGATATTTTTATGTTTTTGAAAAATCTGTAAAAACAGTAATATAGTGAAATATGATTACAATTTAAAAGAACTGCCTTCTAGTACATAATATTTTAAAGTGTCATTTATTGGTGTGATGCAAAGCTGTATTTTCAGCATCATTACTCCAGTCTTCAGTGTCACATGATCCTTCAGAAATCATTCTAATATGCTGATTTGCTGCTCAAGACACATTTTTTCTTATTATCAGTGTTGAAGACAACTGAGCTGCTTAATATTTTTGTGGAAACCATGATACATTCTTTGAATAGCATTTATTTGAAATAAAAATCTTTTGTAACATTATACGCATTGCAGTCCTTGCTGAGTAAAAATAAAAGCAAAAAAGTGTAAAAGTAAAATGTTAATGAAATTTTGGAGGAAAAATGTCATGAAAATGATGTCAAAAGTTATATTTAATATTTTTTTCGGGGGTAATTTGTGAACTAGACTTGTTTTTTCTTGAGTTTTACCCATTTGCATTTAGTTTGAATCGAATTTGACGTGTAGTCCAGACAAAACGAGCCACGGCAACAGATCCCACATCTTCCAGACTCTTCAAAATGCTCAAAAAGCCCTAAAATAAAATCAATAATTACATTTAAATGAAATATAACTATTATAAAGGATTTGGTGAACTTTAAAGTTTTGACTTGGAAAAAGTTTTGTTGGATTGCTGGGATATTGGGCGCGCTGTGCTTGACTGCTTCCTGCCAACATGAAGAGATGTGAGAAGGTGTGAGATGTAGAAGGCAGGTGTGTCTCCACAGCAGCAAAGGTGCAGTCATGCCCCACCATTTGGCTGTTTAAAAGGTGCTAAAACAGACACACAGATACATCCACATACATGCGTCTGAATCCTGGAGGCGATGCTAATGTGGGGAATATGTAGTTATGAAACCGAGAG
The DNA here is from genome assembly GCF_029890125.1 of Rhinichthys klamathensis goyatoka. Taxonomy (NCBI): domain Eukaryota; kingdom Metazoa; phylum Chordata; class Actinopteri; order Cypriniformes; family Leuciscidae; genus Rhinichthys; species Rhinichthys klamathensis. Next base: position 1,463,879 of record NW_026606828.1, read on the forward strand.
GAGAAGAGAGGGAAATGATATGCATAATTTATTTTGAACTCGTCCTTAAGACAAATCTCTCCGTTTGAAAAAGTGCTCCAACATTTCTGTGCCTGAAGCGATTTAAACACACATGCTACATTTTTAATACTGTACTTTGGTTTCTTTGAACAACCTAAACTGGTTTACGCTACTTTTTTACACACGCCTAATTGACTTACTGTATAACTAATTAGTGTTTCTGATAACATGTATTTTTTCTGCAAAAAAAAAAAAAAAGAGTTGCACTTAACCGACTGAATCGTGCGGGTGGATTTTTTTTAAAGCCCGTCTTTGTCACATCTCGGGTGTTCACAAAAACCCACCTATGAAATATGAGTAGATCAGAGAGGAATGACAGAGGACGAGAGATATGGAAAAAGACAGAGTAAGAGAGAGAGTTTGTTGCCAAGAAATTGTAGCCTTTACTGTAAGAAAGTTAGTAAGTGATGCAACCATCAGCGCAGTGAGTGTAATGTCAAAATCATAAGCCTTCAGATATCAATGCGTGAATATTTGAGAGGCTTGTGACACTCTTTATATATGTTCATTCTGTATTCACGAACAGCTCTAGATATGGATGTTTTTTATTAAAAGAATGGATTAAATTTCAATTAAGGGTATAGTTCACCTATAATTCACCCTTTTTTTCCTGTGGTGGAATGGAAATGGTTTTTGTCCATTCAATGAAAGTCAATGGGGTCCAAAACAAAAAATAATGTTGTAAAAAACAAAATTTCTAATGATGATACAATGAACATTTTTTTAGGTGAACTATCCCTTTAATCTTCTACAAGTGGCCAAAAGGTTTAAAATCACACAAAAAGAACGAACTTCAAAGCCAAACGATTTGTGTACGGTATTAAAACTCGCTTCTGTAACACTGATGCAACCAAAACCTAACATGGATCTTAATGGCGATATATGTTCTTGAAAAGATGCTGCAAAAACGCAATCTTTCTTTGTGCACGGTAGGCCCTTGTATCATCTGCTGATGTCTTTCATTCCTCATCTGTGCGTAAGTCAAAAGAAGTGTTCATTTCCTCTACAAGTTTCTCCGCAGCCTCAACTTCCAAAGTGAGGATAAGGATGGACATTTTTTCTCAGGCCCTGTGCAGTTCAGCTGATTCCTTCGTCTTCATCATCTTTTTTTTTTTTTTTTTTCGGAGGGACTTTTATCTGGCTCTGTAGCCCCGAGCCAGAACTTTCATTTTCATGTGAAGCACACTTGAAAGAAGTGCAGGAGTAAGTGAATACTCAAGGCTGCATGTATTGAATTTCAAAAAAATCTACAAGCACTCCAACAGATAAAACATTTGGTTGGCTTTTTGCGGTGGTGGGAATGACAGCGACAGCGGCCGCCCTGAGACGTCTCTCGGTGAGGGATCTCTGACAGTGGCTGAGATTGTGTGCATTGGGTTTGGAATGAAAGAGTCGGGCGGCTACAGTGTGGGCTGTCAGTGGGGGAGCCTATTCTCATTTGACTCGGCATCAAACCCCTGTAAACAGCCCAGGGGATGTCTGCTCGCTCCTTCTCATCCCGGGTGGATGGTCTGGAGAGAGAAACGTCTGAGGGTTAATGCAAGCGTGAAGTTGTTGATAGCGCTGTTACTGAGATTGCACATTTTAAATGCGTCTTGATGCAACTATGTGAAGTGCTGATAGAGTGGCATAAATAGGAGTTTACTTTGAAAAAAAGTTCTCATTATAGAGAACTTGAACTCTGAATAACAGACACAAAATTCCCCTGGTTTCTCTTGGGTCCTAGAGAGACTGTTGCAAAAATGGTTCAATCTGGTGCCATCTTGATGCAGTTAGGTGAAGTGCTTAAAAAGCAGCTTATTTTATGGAAAACTTCATCTCAAAATACTAAGACTTCCCTGGTTTCTCTTAGGTCCTGGACTGTTCCAAAAAGGGTTGCCATCTTGATGCAATTATGTAGAGTATTATAATCTGCTTACTCCAAAAACCCTTAGTGAGTTTCTCAAATTGAACAAAGAACTTCTCAAGATCCTAAAAATGTCCCTGGTTTCTGCTAGGTCCTGGAGAGACTGTTCCAGAAAGTTTTAACATGGCGTTTGTCTTGATGCAACTATAGAGCGCTGATAGAGTTTACTTTGAAAACTAATATTGTATGAAAAAGCATCATCTCAGAATACGGATAATTGTCCCTGGTTTCTTCCAGGTCCTGTAGAGACAAAGGGGTTTAATCTGGTGCTGTCTTGATGCATTTAAATGAAGTGCTGATACGAGTAGCATAAATAGGAGTTCACTTCATTTATATAAAACTTCATCTCAAAATACTAAAAAAACGTTCTTAGACGGTTCCAGATTTATGCAGTTGTTTTAAGAGTCCAAAACCCATAGTGTCTCAAATTGAACAAACTGGTTTCTCCTGGATCCTAGAACGACAGTTCCAGAAAATGTTAGCATGGTGCTTGTCTTTGATGCAAATATAAGTGCTGATAAACTAACATAAATGGAGTTTACTTTCAAAACTTGTACAGAGTTTCTCATATTGTACGAAAATCTTTACTAAGAATACTGAGTGTTCAATCCCTGGTTTCTTCTAGATCCTGGTGAGACTGTTGGTGTCTCGATTCAACTATATGAAGTACTGAGGTTCTCATATTGTACTGAAATATCAATATATTTAAATATGTCCCTGGTTTCTCCTAGGTCCTGGAGAGACTGTTCCAGAAAGGCTTCAGCATGGTGGCGTCATGCGGCGGGGGCGTGGACTCCTCCCAGTTCAGCGAGTATATCCTGAGTCGGGAGGACAGACGGTGTCAGACAAGCCACACGCCCATCCGGATAAAACAGGAGCCTATGGACTAGCCAGCTCTTGCACCAACCACGAACACCTCAGTCTGCTTTCACAAAAAACCCCCCCCAAAAAACGCCAGCGGACAAATAGAAGGCTTTATTTGCAAGAAGAGTCTGCTTCGACTCTTCGGACTCCAAGAGGACTGAAATCTTCGTAAATGTTCGAGTAATTTCATCAACGACCCCAAAACTCCTCCAAAAGATGCTTTACAAACCCACGCGAGCCACAGGGTGGCTTTTCAGCTGACCTCGAGTTGAACTTTTTAACTCTTTATTTGGCTCGTAAAGTCTGAGAAGAACTCTACAAGGAAGTTGCGTTTGTGGCGAACACACCTTCCGGCTAGAAGACTTTTTAAATGATGCAGCACCAGTCAGATCTCCAAGCTCCCGGGCCAAATTAACCACAAAATACAAAAGTCTGTCCTCTGATCCATTTTTAATCTTGATATCTAATGTTCTCATTTTCCAGTCTCATCTATGTAAATCAGTTCTTTTATGACCTACAGGTTTATTGCTGTTGTCTCGCTACATGAAGGATATGAGAGCAGTTCTCAGAAGTCATTTGGTTGTAAGTGCGGTCTGGAGTTGGCCGTGTAGACGCTTTGACTTGAGGCTAAAGCGGACGGTCTGGTAATGCATTCAGCGCTGGGCAGAGGCTTTTTGTTCTAGCACGTCTGAAGGGAAACCTGGACTCGCTTGTCTGATGGCATCGCTAAATCCTCGACTTTCTTTCGGGTGCCTGTTTTCTTCAAAACTAGCCCTTGAACGTACCATCTAGCAGCTTCGAAAAATTCATTATACATCACGATTGCTTTGAGTAAACGGTTAAAAAGCAAATATCTCTTTGTAGATACAATTCCCTTCGCGTCTAAAACAACATCTCGTTTGATGAAGGCACCTTTTGAAAGATACGAATAGTCAGCACTTTCAGGGGGAGCTGCTTGGACCAGTCAGAGAAGAGGGGGATAACAGTGTCCCTCAAGGGTCGGGTCAGACTTCTCTCCAGTCTCCGGGAGTTAAGGTCACTTTCCCACAATCCCTTTTGATCGCTCTCCTTTAGCAAAACAGTGCAATCAGAGCCACTTGGAGAGAATAAACTTAAAAGGTTAACTTAGAGGCTGGTAAACAGACTGAATTGCATAATGTGTTGTAAAAAGGCACATTTAATAAGACCTCCGCCTCACCATTTCAAAAGGAAGGGTCACTGAAATGTCACGGATATATTATGCTATTTGTTGTCTTAACTGGCCATTGTTTCTTTTATGCTGTGTTCAAATTTCTTCGATTCGTCGCACATTGTACAAAGGCTCACGGACGCTTCGCAGGTCCCCCTGAATGCAACTTACCATCTCGCCGCTGTGCAACTGCCATTTTGTTTAAAAAAAAAAAAAGAAAGACTATCTTGTCTCCAGTGCAACGAGGGTCAGAGAAGCCGTGTCGGACATTACGGAAATCTTAATTTAAATACTGCTCTAATGGATGTTGTGTCGAGATGTATATTGCAGTATGGTCCAAATGTATATTATTTAAATACAAATTTTTTGTAATGGATTATTATTGATATGAATCATAGTGGTATGTCAGGCATGTGTTTATTTGAATTGTCATATTCTTTTTGTAATTGGTGTTGATAAATCAACTTTTAATAAATTGTTGGGATTCCTTCCCTATTTTAAACCACTGACAGCATGTATGTGAATGTGTTGGATGAACTTTTGATACAAATGACAGTGAGCATTTGAAGTAAATATATTGTAAATAGATCAAGACTAGACAGAATTAGCGACACACTTTATTTTGGTACGTTACTTGGTACAATCCATCGTTTGTTGACTGGATGGAGGCAGATCTGAATGCGAGCTTGCAGTCAGTTGTGGAGGGTTTCAGTGGACGAAATTATTGAAGTCCTGCATACGTCATCAGAGAGAAGTCTGTCGTTTCACTGAAAGATCGAGTCATGGCATTTTGATTAAAAACTACAAGGTCAAAACAAATTAAAAAAAAATAATCATTCAAAAGATCAATAATATCAATTAGAAAATGGATCTTTAACATGCAACAACATTTTACTTGAAGTATTTCTGAAGAAAACGATAAAATAAAAAAATAGGGCGGGACTTAATGTTTTTGATCAGAAATTGACTGAATCATGGAAGGTGGGTGGTAAAAACAAGAATAGAGCCTCACCTGAATGAGTTTGCAGTCAACGGTGAAAAGAAAAAACTATTAGGTCTCGGTCATGTACTTGCATAAAAAAAAAAAAATCTTAGGCACAATGTGCACTTATTGTGTTCATGTTGTTTTGCAAAACACTTTTGCTGCTATTGAGGTGGGATACGGGTAAGGTGATGGACAGGTTGTGGTATGGTTAGGTTTATGGTTCCCACAGGTTCCCAACCCCGTTCATAACAGTAAACTTTTTCAAACTCTTCCTTATCAAACACCTAATTCAACTCATCAGCTCATTAGAGACTCAACACCTGAAACGGACGAGTCAGAGGCGACCGATATCCAAAATGTGTCCAGAAACAGGTTTGGGAAACAATGGATTAAGGGGTGAGAGGAGGATCAACAGTGTAATTACAGATATAATTACATTCTGGTACAGTGTAAAAACATTTATTTATCATAGACTGTAAAAACATAAGTGCATTATATCAAATGATTAATTTAAATGTTAGTACATAGTAGTTAAAGACACCAAAAATGGTCTCTTTTGATCCTTGATCCTTTACTTGTTGGGTCCTTACATCCTAACATATTGGCAAAATGTTAGGATGTAAGGACATATTATGATTAATGTTAACCAACAGCCTGTGTGGCCTAAGAGAGGTCAGCCAAATAAAGTTGATGCATTGTGATCAACAATTATCAAGAAAGTGTATTCATTTTGATTCCATGTTGACTTTGACATTCATTCATGTAAAACAAACATCGAAGAAAGTCATGCCAGAAGTATAATTAGGAACTTTATTCTTTTACAAAAGTACAAATTTAATAGAGATGAGCACTTTTTTCCAAACCAACCAAACATTCAAAAATTGTTAAATTTAGCAAAAATAGAAATTCTAATAGATATGTTTTTTAGACAAAAGACAATCCCTTGATCAACAATACTGTTTGTCCAAACGTCAGCACAAACAATACGAATTAAAACCAATCTGAGTGATGGAAAAAGATTTCGCCTCAGATCTCAAAGGAATCATTGCACATGACATGAACGTTGACCGTGTCCCAACATACATCTGTACAACGCCAAAAGGTACATGTCAAACAATGTCATTTCCTCTCCTACTGCATGTCATAAAGGGCAGTTAACAAATATTTGCTATTTGAGACATAAAATAATGCCCGATGACAGATACTAAATTTATTGTGAAATTGAATTTCATACACAAAAGTACAGGATCCAAAATGCAACATTAGTATTTTAAAATCAGTACTGCAGTCTGTGAAAACCACCCTATTTTGAACGTATTTAAAAAAAATGGTCAAATTAACAATACGTACAACCTGCCATTTCTCCACAAATAAGTTACGAGAGATCCTGCTCTAGAATCGTTGTTGAAGCGATGCATATTAGTATTAGCATATTAGATAATTCCATGCCGTGAATTTGATTAAAAAACAATGGTGCCCTAGGAGGGCCACGTAAGGCACCATTTCACAGTATACTTAACACAGACACTAGTGAAACCGTACACACATTTAACCCCACACTGAGTGTGCGAGACAAAACTGTCACTGAATTTCAAAAGACCATCCAATAGGATGAAAGACAGTCAGTGTTTTACAACACAGAGTTTCTTCATTTTGCATAAATCTGTAACAAAAAAACCCCCCAAAACATCCACACGTTTCCTCAGAGACTTAAAGATGAGCTACTTATAAGTTACTAAAAATACTCCAGACTCGTTAGACCTCTAAAAATTTGCATTCACATTTCCAGTGTCTCTATTGCAAACGAGGCTTTCGGTTAAAAACAAGTCCAGCCGCTATTTATATAAAACAAATCTCAATCTCTATCCTGAAACGTAAAACCAGTCTGAGTTCAAGTTAATGAATAAAAAGATCAACATTGCTCAAAATGATGGCTCATTAATCCAAAACAAAGAGGAAATAAAACCATAAAAGGGTCACCCAAAGGGGATAATCACATGGTGTCCACAGCCGCCGGCTTACGTGCTTTTCCAGAACCTTCTCATCTCCAGAACGGCCACGTTTAGTAGTTTCACAGCAACACGCTCGTACTGATCAAAGAGTTCATGCCACAGGTGAGTCTGAAGGCACAAACCGGAGATGAATGTGGAGAAGGAGAGGAAGACTTGAACGTATTACTGAGAGTCAAGCAGGTGGAGTACCATTCATGGATGATCTCATCCATCTCACTGGATCAGGGCTACTTCAGAAGGGCCTTGTAGAGCAGCATGGACCTGGCTGTGGTTCGCTCCTGCTCCATGCAGAAGATCAAGTCCCTGAGGTTTACCCGGGTGATGCGCTGCCGGGTCTGCCGGACTGAAGACGTGGAGGATGAGGTAGAACCGGTCGCTGATCCAGAGGAGCCCGCAGGAAGCTGAATGGGGATAATGAAAGAATTCATTAGGTCATTGTCATAGGTTGATAAACGTTTGCCACGGCTGTGATTGATGACAATAAATGGTTTCTACATTAAGTAGGCTGTTAATTTTTTATTTTTTATTTTTTTTTATTTAACCATAAACAGCCCACAGTTAGACAAAAAAAAAAACAAGGGTAATTTTAATAAATGTAACATTTATTAAATGTCTGCCTTTGCTGTTGCCAACATTTTACAGTATAAAATCTCTGGTCTGCAATTACCCTCTCATGAAATAATATAATAATAATAAAATCAATGTTAAAACAAAAATGTTAAAACAAATTTTAATTCTCAAAGATTGGATTAGGTCGGATTATTGAGCTTTTAATTTAAAACCGTAAAAAGAAATGACTAAAATATTTATTATTTATTCTCAAAGATTGGAATGAAAGATTGTTTTGTTACATTTAAAATAGTAAAAAAACAACAACAACAACATTATTCTCAAATATTAGGTCACATTATTTTGTGTTCATTTTTAACTTAAAATAATAAAAAAAGAAATAAAATTATATAAAAATCTATTTTTGGATTAAGTTAGATTGCTTTGTATTTAATTTTAAATGGTAAATATATATATATATATATATATATTCTCAAAGATTCAATTGGGTCAGATAGTTATGTCTAACTTAAGAGCAAAAGGAAATAAAATGAAATAAATCTTTTTTATTCTCAAAGATTTGTTTAGGTCAGATTGTTTTGTGTTAAATTTAAAATGGTAACAAGACAAAAAATAAATAAAAATCAGGCCAAAAGGTTTGGGTTTCTTTAAAATAGTCAAACTAATTAAATCAAATAAAACGCTAAATTGAACTGAAGTCTTTGTGCAACCTAAATCTGAGCCGAACCAGTCTGGCCTTGATTTGAATTGTTTTGTTTTTTTTAATGCGAGCATTTTTGCAGTAAAGACCTAGCAGTCATCAAAGATCCTTTGGTTTTGTGCTTTTGTGTGTTTGTCAGCACACCTGCACAACATGTGATCATCTGTTCTCAGCTCGAGGCTAGAGAGCCACACCTCATGCCCCGGGCAGCAGACTTTTGATCTCAACTACAGTATCTCAAAGCAGTTCCTCTTCAGATTTGACTCAAACAAATGTGAGTGGGAAAGAGTGAGATCACAGCCACACTCTTACGAAAAACAAAGATCATTCAAATAAAATCTATGCTTATATATTACCAGTCAAGACGATGAAACAGAGGGCTGATGACCAGCTTTCGCAACATTAAGATTTACGTAGTCCACCTTGAGGGGAAAGACCTTACAACCAATTTACTGGAGGAGTGAGGAAGATCGCATGTGTATGGTATTCATCAGCCGTACAGGGGGGTCTAGAGCGTGACATCACTCGGCTCGAATGAGGTTAGGGTCTCCAGCCTTCACTGAATACTAAGTGTACGTGAGAAGGTGTAAAATGGCCTCTGGGCACAAAACACACACCACACCCTGCAGAAACAACATGCAGCTTTGTGGGATCTATAGCACCCTCATCCATGCTACACACCCTGAATGATTCCAACTCTCACTCACACCCAGGGCTGGCAAAGCTCACGACATGTTTACGCGGGCAGGTCGGTGCGCGGTCTTGTACGCAGTTTAATATTAGCTCATTATTCGAAAATTGTTAGCAGCACTTTAAAGGACGAATGAAACGCAAAACTAAAATCAGAGATTACTGCCAAAAGTTTCACTGATTAACCACACCCAGAAGAGACTGTTCCAGGAAGTTAAGTACACAATCAAGTGATAGTAAGCCACTGGTCACATATCGCACACACTTAAATAAACATGAAATAAATGCCGAGCATTGGATGCTGTATGTGCGTGTGGAGAAACGTAATTAAAAAATGTCATGCAACAGTCAGCAAACACTTACGAATGAGGTCTTCAACACAGACCCACTGTACTTGGTGATTTCAAATGAATAGGTCAATGACATCTTATTTATTCAAAAATGTGATTCTTACCTGCAACGACTTGAATACTCTTTTTGAATTAAGATTAATTTAATATTTTTTAAAGCGTGCATAAAAGTAGAACATGTCCTGATATTATCTAAAGAAAAAGTCGAAATTCTTGAAAGGAAAAGCTATAGTTTGGCAAAATTAACATTTCTTTGAGGGGGAAAAAAGCATTTTCATACAACATTAATATCTTAAATTACATACATTTTGCAGGTGGCGACATGTGGTACAACTAAATAATGCTATTGTTGATAAATTATTAAATTGTTTGTTAATTGAAATAAATCAAATGTAAATATTACATGGAACACTTAAATTTTTTTTTTTTTACCTAGGCAACTAACTAAACAATACAATACAAAAATAAAATCAAAGCTTAATATATATATATATATATATATATATATATATATATATATATATATATATATATATATATATATATATATATATATATAAACTAATATTAAAAACTGAAAAATAAACAAACATTTAAAAAATAATAAGGATCTGTAGACATGTCGTCAGGAAAACGTTATTACTTTACATGGCGGTTACACGACATTTTTATCATTTCAATTGAAACTTGTTTTTTGAAAATTGTATAAAAGTTTTTAAAAACCATAATGAATACAAAGAGTTAATTTCTAAAAACTACATTTTTATCGTTGACCCATAATAAAATATTAACAAAAAGCAAAACGTATCTCAGTAAAAATTACTTTTTTTTAAAAATAAAAATCTAATATGTAATCACCTAAACTCTAGCCTTTAGTAAGAGACAGTTTTACTTGCTCAACTCGATACTGCAGTACAGGAAGACTGCGTTTCACAGTTAGCATGTGTGGGTGAACACGCTCAGGGCATTTTGCCACTATCCTAGTGGTGCGTTAGAGATGGAGCTTGTTAAGCCTGCATAAATGTGTAAAGATATGGATGAATATATTACAGATGTGAGCATTAACATGCCCCAGGCACTGAGAGAAATGTATTTTTTTAAACCACATTAGCTGTGGAGTGGAATGTGTATAGTGCACAAGCTATCTTTTCGAGTGTCATTAGGGTTAAAGTGTGTTGTAAACCCTTGAGTTGTGTGTGCGTGTTCACTGTGTGTAGGACAGCAAACACCTCCAGAGGAACTGACTCCAAACCCTGAAGAGATGAGGCAGCTTACACTTGTAGGTCTCTGAAAGCCATGAATTGAGCAGAAAGGCATGAAACGTATCCTTCAACCAGATGTAAAGGTCTTAAAATCTTCAAAACATGTACAAGTCATGCAAGAAGCAGCTCTGCTCCGAAGCTACCCTAGAATTGAGAAGCCCTTCAACTCAAAGTGACCAAACCACCACAGAGAAAACCCTCTCCAGACAAAATGGAGAGAAAAAACCTTATTACTCCACCTTATTCCTCCAAACGACTGTGAGCACTTCTGGCCTCTAAAGGTTAGAGAGTGCCTGAGGGTTCTGTGTGTCTCCAGCGTTTGGGGAAATGACTCGCCTTGCCTCTGCACGAACACAGCCCAGTCTCTGCAGAACTGCCGCCCAGGGCTACACAACCCTGCTCCACTTCACTTTAACCCTATACAATCCGGCTTTTTGATGGCAGTCTTTTACTTTGATCCAGGACCATCTAACCTTGTGCAATTACAAAACTATGAGAGACAGGGTTGGGCTTCAAAACAAGCCGCTTAAACTGCAACATCTTCCTCAAAGAAGATCCAGAGTCTAAAAAATAAAGATTCTTTATTGGCATTGATGGTTCCATGAAGAACCTTTAACATCCATTGCAAAAGAAGTTCTTTATAATGGAAAAAGGTTCTTTAGATTACTAAGATGTTCTTAACACTAAGAATTTTTTTCTTTCTTTTAAGACCTGGTCACAAAAAGGTTCTTTGGATAACCAAAAATTTTGCTGCTAAGACCATGGTCACTTTTCCAGCCCATTTATGACACAATCCTAGTTTGTGGTTCGGTGTGTATTATCCACGGATTAAATCTGTAAAGTAGTTGACACTACACATAATTAAAAAGTCTTGCTGTGGGGAAGGGGATTTTCTAATTAGTGAAATAGTGGCAAAGCTGCAGTTCCTTTGCCTCCAGTGAAGTTGAGGAGCTGAGGGGCAGAGCTGGGATAAAATCCAGGCCTGCGGCCCCAACCAAAACAAGAGCATGTAAGGTTGTGTGGTGTTCCATCATTACCTCACTACACAATTAAGTAGAGACACAACAAAGTCCAACTGGTGAAGATACTACTAAAAACCCTTAAATCAACCCTGAATCCAAAACACCATCAAATTCAAACCCTTAAATCAAACAGATGTTTTTACAAAAAATTAAATTGAGAGCCACTGATGGAATAGTTAAAACTAGATCCTCTAAAGAAAACTTGTATTCTGGGTGGTTGCTATTACCTTTCAATAGTGTTTTGAGTGGTTTTAGCATGTGTCCATACAGTTGTTAAGGGGGTTATTTTAGCATGTTGCAATGTGGTTGCTAAAATACATCCATTTAACCCTAGAAACACCCTAGCAACCACATAACATGCTAGTTTTTCTAGATGTTTTTATTAGCATGTTGCTATGCGGTTGTTAAAGCCTACCCAAATAACCCTAGAAACACACTAACCACCACATAACACGCTATTTTTTCTAGATATTTTTTTGCGCATGTTGCTATGCGGTTGTTAAAACCTACCCAGATAACCATTGAAACACCCTAACAACCACATAACATCCTCGTTTTTTTTAGGATGTTGCTATGCAGTTGGTAAAACCCTAGAAACACCCCAACCACCACATAAGCTAGGTGTTTTGAGTTTTTTTTTTTTTACCATGTTATGTGGTTGCTGGGGTATTCCGGGTGGTTGCTATGGTGTTTCTAGGGCGTTCCTAGTGGTAGCGGATAACATTATGGATTAAAAGAAACCACCCCAAGTCTATAGTCTATATATATGGCACAGGTTCTAGTCAATGGACTTGGATATCTATCACTAGCATTTATCAATATACAAAGTTCTCAAATCTGCCATAATCATTGCTAATAACCACCAAAAATGAAAGTCTTTTCAGTAAACCAAAAGTGCAGCATGTATGGCAAACACTTGGATCAGATATGAATGTCAGAAGATGCCACATACTGTGATTCATCCGGGCTGTAGGAGCTGACATCTCCAGACCTCTCCCAATCTGTTTTTTTCAGGATTAAGCATTAAGTGTCTAATTTGACACACTGACAACGTACGTCTCTCAAATTTGTGTGGTAAATATCCACGGTGCAAATTCACAAATATTCTGCACACATTTTAGAAACAGCATATCCCTTTCTCGTTTCACTCTCTCAGCACAAAGAACCGGGATGCTTCAGGCAGCACTTGCGGGAGAACGAACATTCTGCCTACATCTGCCTGCAATTCAAACAGCTCTCCCACATTGTGTTGCCTGTATAAAAAAAAGAGCACTTGTCAACAGCTTACATGGCTACAAGGTACACATTAAGCTCGAGGGCGATGCTATACAAAACACACAAAGTAGCTCAACAAAGATGATGGTCTTTAAAACACTCTTAGTTTGGAATACAAAAAATGTTCCATTACAGTGGACTGGATGGTGAATGTCTCCACTATTACTGATTTTGTGTCTCAACTTTCAAAATAAGCTGATTTAACAAACATTGTTGCGGTTACATTCCGAATGGCGAAATGCACGCCTACTGTGTTTCAATCCAGAATAAACAATGTATAAAGAGTAATAGCATGAGCTGTAATGGTAGCTGAACAGCTTGAGGGAATCAGGAGGGTAAGCCAAGATGGTGCCAATACCCCTCTGGCTTCTACATACACAGAGGGTCATTGCGGTAATATGAAACAGATTATTTACACAACCAACCAGAGATCTCTGGCAGTGGGGGAGAAAAAAAATGAAGGGCAGGAAATCCAAGAATGTATATAACCATTTAGATTTACTCTAAGCCGTCGACAAATACACCGGAAATATATCTGCACTCTTTTTCCTCTTACATGCAACGATACTAATATAAATATGAAGAAATTAATAACCACAATGCATACAATTGAGGAACAAATATATACAAGTCGACAAAATCAACGTTTCCTCAATTGGTATAAACATTCACAACCACAATGTGTATACCAACTGAGGAAACATACGCCCATGGTCAATCTAAAAAAAAAATAATAATAATAATAATAAATAAATATCACAAATGATTTACATAAATTTAGACAACCATTTTGTTTTTATTTTTATAGCATCAACAAATAAATGCTCTTGAATCCGTTAATAAGAGTGCTTGGGACTGACTGTTCTGGTTAATAACTCCAGAAAGGTGTTTACATTTAAGCTTTAGATAAAAACGGATCTGTCTGTGTGACTTGTGCAAGGTTGTAACTTGTTCCAACTGATGAAATGGAGTGCGAATAAACTAAACGCAAGGAAGGACATGGCGGATCGGGAAGGAAAGCGATAAAGAGAGAGAGGGAACGAAAGAGAGAAAGGAGAGAAGTGTGTAGAGTACGACTTGAATTTAATATTTCATGATTGCCTGAAGGATTTTTCACAGATCAATGTGACTCTGTACCCAAGCCAGTGTCAGCCAGAGAGCGTCAGGAGAAAGCAAAAGAGCGAAAGAGAGAGAGAGAGAGAGAGAGAGAGAGAGAGAGAAAGTGAAAACAGTTGAAAGTACAAGATACATAGAGTGAAAGACAGAGAAAAGAGTTAAAGGAGGACAAGCATAAAAAATTAACGCAAAAAAAAAAAAAAACAGAGAGAAAGAAAGTGACAGTAAAAGAAATATTTGGCTCATCGGTTCAGGAGACTGTTAGTCTTCTAAACACCAGTGTGTGTTTGCTCCATGAGACATACACCCTCCACTGCCTCCGTGCCGTGGGCTTCGCCAGAGGCACACATTACCTCCGTTAATGGGTTTCCATTTGAGCAGCAGAAAGGAAGCCAATAACCTATCCACACTAATGGATTAGTCTACATGTAGGCAACCTCTGCAGCTAATCTTGGACCAACTGTTTTCTTTCTTCACAAAACAAAAAGGAACAAAAGGATGTCACCATATGTGGGTAGTACAAAAGTAAAATTCTTGAAAAAAAAAAAAAAGAGAGGGTAACAACTCGTCTCAAAAGCTATATCAGGCCAATAAATCCAAAAGAGTCTCCCACTGTTCTGATTTGTGTCACTAAAGCCAACTTTCACAAAACTCTTGAAGTTGGAGGGAACACTCACCAAGTTGTCCTTCCATGGCCATCATGAACCAATAAACTTACAATTTTAATTAGCAAAGATTAACAAGGGAGGTAATTAATTTCTGAGATGGGCATCTTAAAAGCGCCAAAGGCTTGACTTTGTTGACGGAGCCGAATGCTTTTGCATTGATGTGGGCAAAATAGAGGGGCATCATTATAAGCTGGCGAAAAGCATGCACTTGCATTCTAAAAGAGTTGATGGCTGGAAACGTTCCTCTTTGAGGTCTATTGTGCTGTTATTGCTGGAACTGAATTTAGAGCACCTTATTCATTTTACCAAATTTCCCACAAAAACTTAATTAGCCATAACAGGTAAAAAAGACAAAAGGGTGCAACGCCAAGAGTGATGACACAAACAAGATGATCACAATCCAAGCAACAGAAAAAGTAGTAAAACTACTCTGAGACACGCTGAACATGAACTGGTCATGAAAGCTGAAACATGTGGTTGGGCTGCCATTCGGTAATTGCAAAATGGCAACAATGATGCTTAAATTGGAGCAAGAACACCACACAAACCCCAGAGCAACGGAAAAAGGGTAATGTTCTGAAGAGCCATGTTTCTTCTTTTCTCCTACATCCAGACAGGTATATGGTTTGATGATACGTTTTAAGCCAAGATAAGGTCAAATGCATTTGTGGTCTCACCAAGTTCTCAATCTGAGCATCATCAAACCCAAACCATCATGTGAAGTTCTCAAACACACAGTAGGAATAGAAAATTCCATCTCCTTCATCCTTCAATGCACTTTTCTCATGGAGAATGATGCAATATTCCACTCCTCACACATCAAGACTTTTATAACAGTATTCCAAGGACTGAAATATTCTGGAGGCCCTGCTCTTCATTTGATCATAGCTACATACTGCAAGGGATTTTCCATTTTGTCAACTCACTACATACTGCAAGGGATTTTCCATTGTCAACTCCCTGTACAAACTACAGTAAGTCCATCAAGTGTTACACATTGCTTGTGTCTTTAAGCAAGATTTCTACTATGTGTGTTGCTGCGGGTCAAAAATGATAAGTGATGTACGTAAAAAGATTTGCATTGTTTATTTACCGAAATGAATCGTATAGCAGTAATGCCCAGATCTACAAAGAAATATTTCACGCATAAATTAGGGTTATAAAACCACAAAAATATTTGAGGCAACATCACTGCAAAATCTGGCTCCATTTACAATAAATAAATAAAAACGTAAACTAAAAAATTACATTATTTCTGACTTCAGTTGAATTTTTGGTAACTAGCCCTCCAACTTAAAATCCTTTTCAGTCTGACACTTTTCTGGGTCGAACAAATAAACCCAATTTAACCTCCCTTAATATATTGGATGAAAAAAATGCTTGTCAAAGCAGGAATTGATCAATACAAAATTAAGAAAAACAGAACACATCATCACTCTTACAAAGCCCTAACCACTAACAAAGACCTTCCACTTCTTGCAATGATAGCCTGGGGTCAGAAAGAGGCAATTTTTGGCATTATGTTATTCCGCGCAACCCCTACAAACTGATAACAGACTCTTCATGCTCCTTCTTATCATTTCAAAACACATGCAGATAACCCACAGATAGCGCACACAAGACTCATCACATCACCGTGCATAAAAAAAAACACTGGAGCTCCAATCAACCGGCAAAATCTGCCACAGGAAACAAGAGAATCTGTGTGAATTTGATATTAATGATCCAACTTTACACAACGG
Organism: Rhinichthys klamathensis goyatoka; assembly: GCF_029890125.1. Taxonomy (NCBI): domain Eukaryota; kingdom Metazoa; phylum Chordata; class Actinopteri; order Cypriniformes; family Leuciscidae; genus Rhinichthys; species Rhinichthys klamathensis. The sequence goes on from NW_026606828.1 coordinate 1,480,290, forward strand.
TAACAAACCGCAGAGATAAGGCACAAGGTTAAGGCATGTAGGGGACAGAAAATGGGGGCCTACTGGAAACCTGAGGAAGAGCGGCTTGAAATATGGTGCACGAGTCATACAGACAGTTTTTTGGAAGTTTAACAGTGCCAGTGCCCATTATGGAAAAAGAGCTCTGGACACTATGCAATTAGGATCCACTGATATTAAAATTCTATAACTATTTTGTCTAAATATAATTAAAAAAAAACAAAAAACAAAACAAATTGTGAATTCAGGAAAAATTAATATTGATTTTGAAATTAAAGTTGCAATGAAACGTAAATAACAATAAATCTTTTCTTACGTATTGTGACTTACATCTGAACAAAACAAATCAACAAAAAAAAAAAAAGTATGATGGGAATTGGTTCTATCCATTTGCTGATTAAATGGAGGCAGATCTGAATGCAAGCTTGCAGTTGATTTTTTTTTGAGGGATGAGTTTAAGCTGACTAAATGATTGGACAAGTCTGGCATACTTCGAGAAATCTGTCATAATTAGAGAACATATAGAGAGAGAGATCTGTCATAACTTCCTGAAACATCAATTTAGATCAAGAATTACAAGGTCAAAATTGCAAATAAGAATTTTGTATATATATAAAAATTACCTGATCTATTGTGCATCCCTATATGCAGTTTGTCTTTGTTGCAGAAAAGAAAGTCATACAGGTTTAGAACAACATGAAGCTGAGTAAATGATGACGATGTTATATTTTGAATGATCGGTCCCTATAATGATACATTCAGAACAACCATACTCTCAGTTCAATGACTGGTAATGTTTAAACTTTAGACCGCTGCTGCAAAAAGCTATGCTTTGGTAGTGCTCATTACTGGCTACACATTTCAATCTGCCTTTGGTATTCCATGTCTGCCCCCACATCCCCCTCCCTCCCCCCATTCAGTCTCTGCCCTCTGGCCGATCTGGCAGAGGGGGAGATTTTAATTGTGGCTATAGAACTCTGCACGGTTCTTTGCCTGTGAGCGAGCCCTCACTTCAGTGAGTGAGAGCTTGCTTTAGTGATATTGGGTCCAGTCCATCCCTTCAGGCTGCTTTTAATGGCCCTCTCCTCTCTTTCATAGCCGGGGCTGAGATTGTTTTCCATGTGATGCCTGTTAATTCTGCTGCAGGGAAGGGCAACCGTATATTCATTCTCCTTTTCTGTACGAGAGATACATTTCTTCTTGCTTTTCGTCTCCATTTTTCCTTCTCACAATACTCGCTTTTCTTGACTTTAACCGAAAGTTAGAGCCAACATGTTACGGAATGCATGCGGGCTGAGAATTTGCTTGTGGTTAGTGGACGCCAAGAATCATGGTGATCTTGAAAAAAAATAATAGTAGTAATAATATAAGATGTGCACAGACACAATAAGAAAAAAAAAAATCAGAGAAGTCAGTCATTAAAGGTTTAGAACACAAAGAAGGTGTGTAACACTCACTTTTCACAAACCGAACTGAAAGCTATAGCCAACATGTTACACTTACGAAACTCATGCAGGGTGAGAAGATGCTCACGGTTAGTTTTGCGTCAAGAATTATGTTGATCTTAAAAAAAAAAAAAAAAAAATTGGTTCAAGAAGTGCACCAGATAAAATGAAAACATCTTCTCTTCCTCTTTTTCCACATGGATTGTTTCTCAATCTGTCATTCTCTTCATCCCCCTGGCCTCAGGAGTGAGATGAACATGTTAATATGGGCTGCCCATGTTAGGACAGCTCAACTCTGAACCCTCATGTGTGATCTGCCCCCAGGCTCAGTCTGGTATGCAGGCCCACAGGAACTCAGCGGCCTTTATTACAGCGTGCCCTAAAACTCGCCCTTCAGAAACGTCCTCATCACCTGCCCTTGTGACTAATCTACCCTCGAGCAGTCCTGCAGGGCTGCCCTCTGGCCTAAACGCTTCATCAACCCAAAGACAGACGGAATAGCAATTAAACAACAAACCGCCTCAAGGGCGTCGAGGCCAGACAAAGGGCAAGCCGAAAACTGCGCCCTTTCCTCAACCGCTGCAAACAAGAACTTGAGTATTTTATCACTATGTCCCTGACAAAGTTCCTTTGCAGAACGACACCACAGGAAGCTCACGGAGAGTGAACAGGGAGCAAGGACGAGGTATTTTGCTGTCAGGACACGGGGGTGGGGGAAGAATGAGTGGAGCCATAATGACATGGCTGC